>NC_037689.1:84989059-85289059 GCF_003255815.1 Theropithecus gelada | reverse complement strand
TCCTACCCACACTGACTCCTCTGCCCTGGGCTCCTACCAGTGTCCCTGAAAGAGACCTCCCTGAACACGTTTCCTGGGCTCAGAACCCTTTGACCATCTCCCTCAGTCACTCCATCTCCTTTCCTTCCATTAAATTATTTCTGAAAGGGGCGCCCTGCTGTCTTCCTCTATCAAGCCGCTATATGTATTCTTCCCGGGCTCCTGAACATTGGCTCCTTGCCTTTCCATGATCTGTACCTCTCTTGGTGGTCACAGCTTCCCTGCCCCTGAACCCACAGAAGGATTGTAGCAGAGGCTGTTGGCAAACAAAGCTCACTTGGCTCAAACGCTGGCAGATGGAAATGAATTTGCACGTTGGGAGCCCCTGTGGTCACACACATGAGGTACCATCTGAGAAGTGGAGAGCCTGCATCCCAAATGTTAGTCCCACCTGTCAGTCACAGTGTGTTGACTTCCACCATTTGGGATAGGATATTGCCTTGTGTTAAACTGCAAATAACACAGCAAAGCTATTATCCCTGGCCATATAGATGATTGGAGCAGGTGTTCTCGAAGTCTGGTCTAAGGAACTCCTCATTGGAATCATCTGGAGTGCATGTTTAAAATGCAGATTTCTGAGGTGGCTTTATGGAGCTGGTCATCTGTTATTGGAAGAATGGCTGCTGGGAGGAAGGGAAGAAACACATTTGAGCACAGGTCCTTACTCCTTCACCCTCTCCACCAAAAGGTCACCCAGATCTTACCTACAACCTCCACCCTATGACAACACCTCCAAGGTCTGACATCAGAGACTGCATCCCCTTGAGTCTCTATTTTTAATTAAAAAGAGAATGGGGGTACCACAAGATTCAGGAAGGCAGTTGTAATGTTTGGAGGACAACTCAGCCTGCCTTGAAGAACAAGAGGGTATGGGTGGAAACTACAGCTAGAGGAGTCCATGGGTAGAGGGAGGACTGCTGGTCAGACAGTAGGAAGAATTCCTGGCAATAGAACTTCTTCCAATTTGTGCAGTGGTTGACAGTTTATATAGCTCTTTTGTATTCACACCCTTCATTAAACCTCCCATAACATTGTGAGGTAAATATACTCATTACTTCTGTTTGACAGAATTGGAAACTGGGGATCAGACAGGTTAAGCAACGTGCTCAAGATCACACAGCTACTAAGTAGTACTGGAGGAGAGCTTTGACTCTAGGCTTCCTGCCCCTGTGATAGTTATGGTTGATTCTGTTATCAGTTGGGTGAAACCTGGCACAGATTCCAGGTCTTCAAGAGGGCACCAAGTGGGCTGGAGGCCCCAGAAGGTCCTCAACCTACATTATGATACCTTGTTTCTCCCTGGGGAGGACCTAGAGAAGACAAATGCTGATCCTTGCAGGTAATTAACTTTTATTGCTCTCCACTGGACTCTCAGCCATCAGCAACCACTGTTTGAACAAGGATGTCATCCTGGAAGCTCTCTGGACTGGCTGATGAGGCACCCACACCTCAGCTAGAATGGAAGACTTTTTGGGTGGGAGGCATCTGATATGGTTTGGCTCTGTGTCCCTACCCAAGTCTCATCTTGAATTGTACTCCCATAATTCCCACATGTTGTGGGAGGGACCCAGTGGGAGATAATTCGAATCATAGAGATAGTTTTCCCCACACTGTTCTCATGGTAGTGAATAAGTCTCATGGGATCTCATGGTTTCATCAGGGGTTTCTGCTTCTGCATCTTCCTCATTTTATCTTGCCACCACCATGTAAGAAGTGCCTTTTACCTCCCGCCATGATTCTGAGCCTCCCAGCCATGTGGAACTGTAAGTACAATTAACATCTTTTTCTTCCCAGTCTTAGGTATGTCTTTATCAGCAGCATGGAAACAGACTAATACAGTAAATTGGTATCAGTAGAGTGGGGCATTGCTGAAAAGATACCCCAAAGTGTGGAAGAACTGGAACTTGGTAACAGGCAGAGGTTGGAACAGTTTGGAGGGTTCAGAAGAAGACAGGAAAATGTGGAAGTTTGCAGCTTCCTAGACACTTATTGAATGACTTTGACAAAAATGCTGATAATGATACGGAAAGTGAAATCCAGGCTGAGGTGGTCTCAGATGGAGATGAGGAACTTGTTGGGAACTGGAGCAAAGGTGACTCTTGTTATGTTTTAGCAAGAGACTGGCAGCATTTTGCCCCTGCCCCAGAGATTTGTGTAACTGTGAACTTGAGAGAGATGATTTAGGGTATCTTGCAGAAGAAACTTGTAAGTAGCAAAGCATTCAAGATGTGACTTGGGTGCTGTTAAAGGCATTCAGTTTTAAAAGGGAAGCAGAGCATAAAAGTTTGAAAAATTTGCAGCCTGACAATATGATAGAAAAAAACATCCCATTTTCTTTTTTTTTTTTCAAGTCTTTTCTTTTTTTTTAATACATTAAGTTTGAGGGTACATGTGCACAACATGCAGGTTTGTTACATATGTTTACACGTGCCATGTTGGTGTTCTGCACCCATTAACTCGTCATTTACTTTAGGTATATCTCCTAATGCTACCCCTCCCCCTCCCCCCTCCCCCAACAGGCCCTGATGTGTGATGTTCCCCTTCCTGTGTCCAAGTGTTCTCATTGTTCAATTTCCACCTATGAGTGAGAACACGTGGTGTTTGGTTTTTTGTCCTTGAGATAGTTTGCTGAGTATGATGGTTTCCAGCTTCATCCATGTCCCTACAAAGGACATGAACTCATACTTTTTTATGGCTACATAGTATTCCATGGTGTATATGTGCCACATTTTCTTAATCCAGTCTATCATTGATGGACATTTGGGTTGGTTCCAAGTCTCTTCTATTGTGAATAGTGCCACAATAAACATATGTGTGCATGTGTCTTTATAGCAGCATGATTTATAATCCTTTGGATATACACCCAGTAACGGGAATAGCATCCCATTTTCTGAGGAGAAATTCAAGCTGGTTGCAGATATTTGCGTAAGTATGTAAGTAAGCTGAAAGTTAATCCTCAAGACAATGGGGAAAATGTCTCCAAGGCATGTCAAAGACCTTTGCAGCAGCCTCTCCCATCACAGACCCAGAGGTCTAGGAGGAAAAAATGGTTTCATGGGCAGGTCCCAGGGTCCCCATGCTGTGTGCAGTCTAGGGACTTGGTGCCATGTACCAGCCACTCCAGCCATGATTGAAAGGGGTCAACGTAGAGCTCAGGTTGTGGTTTCAGAGGGTGCAAGCCCAACCTGTGGCAGCTTCCACATGGTGTTGAGCCTCAGGTGCACAGAAGTCAATAATTGGGGTTTAGGAACTTCTTCCTAGATTTCAGAAGATGTACGGAAACACCTGGATGTCCAGGCAGAAGTTTGCTGCAGAGGCAGAGCTCTCATGAAGAACCTCAGCTAGGGCAGTAGAGAAGGGAAATGTGGAGTTGGGCCCCCACACACAGTCCCTACTGGGACACTGCCTAATGGTGCTGTGAGAAGAGGGCCACCATCCTCCAGGCCCCAGACTGGTAGATCCATGTATAGCTTGCACTGTGCACCTGGAAAAGTCACAGACACTCAACACCAGCCTGTGAAAGCAGCCAGGAGGGAGGCTGTACCCTGCAAAGCCACAGGGGCGGAGCTGCCCAAGACATGGGAACCCACCTCTTGCATCAGCATGACCTGGAGTCAAGGGAGATCATTTTGGAGTTTAAAAATTTGACTGCCCCGCTGGATTTCAGACTTGCATGGGCCCTATAACCCCTTTGTTTCAGCCAATTTCTCCTATTTGGAAGGCCTGTATTTACCCAATACCTGTCCTCCCATTGTATCTAGGAAGTAATTAGCTTGCTTTTGATTTTACAGATTCATAGATGGAAGGGACTTGCCTTGTCTAAGATGAGACTTTGGACTGTGGACTTTTGGGTTGATGCTGAAATGAGTCAAAATTTTGGGGTACTGTTGAGAATGCATTATTAATTTTTAAATGAGAAGACATGAGATTTTGAGGGACCAGGGGCAGAATGATATGGTTTGGCTCTGTGTCACCACCCAAATCTCATCTTGAATGGTGCTCCCATAATACACTGGGAGGGACCAAGTGTGAGATAATTTGAATCATGGGGGCGGTTTCCCCCACACTGTTCTCATGGCAGTGAATAAGTCTCTTGGGATCTGATGGTTTTATCAGGGGTTTCAGATTTGCATCTTCCTCATTTTCTTTTGCTGCTGCCATGTAAGAAGTGCCTTTCACCTCCTACCATGGTTCTGAAGTCTCCCAGCCGTATGGAACTGTAAGTCCAATTAAATGTCTTTTTTTCCCAGTCTCGGGTATGTCTTTATCAGCAGTGTGGAAACAGACTGATACAGCATCTGTCTCCATTCTGCTCCCATGGGCTGGACCCACTCAATAACTTCAGTAAAAGTGAAAATCTTACTAATGTGAGGTGATATTTGCTCCAGTGATAATGCAAAGGGGGCAGAGGTCAGCCCCTGTCTAGTACAACCCTTACCTCAAAGCTGAAGAGCCAGAGTCAACTGCATGGCCACTCTCTGCTGAAGGAGTTTGGAAAAGATTTCCTGGTTTCTCTTTATGTCTTCATGGCACATGGCCACCTTCTCTGTTTTCTCCATATCTCAAGCACTCCTTTTTGTGCTAGGAAGAACCCACCGCATGGACCTGAGCACCAGCCTGGAAAACCAGGTTCTAGTCCCCTCACAGCTATTAACTCATGGTGTGACCTTGGCAACTCAGTTCCCCTCTCTGGGTCTCACATTGTAAGGGCCCTCCCATTTAATAGCTCAAGAAACCTCTACTTCCTCACTACTGCACTTGACTAGTCTTTTAAAAAGCCTCTGTTCAGATGATGCTACATAAAGAGTTAATGTGCATATCTGAAATTAAAGATTCACTATGGGGAAGAGATTGACTAACAGGAAAGAGAATAATATCTCAGTTGGAAATATGCAGCTGTATACCTGGAGATATTCAGTTGGACAAAGATGGATAGGACTGAGCTACTTGAAGGAAATGTTAGCATTCGAGAGTCCACTGGACTGCTAAAAATCTCCCCTTGGATGTCACCCCCAACATCTCAAAGCCACTATGTCTCCAACTGAACTCAGCATCTCTTCTCTCCTGACCCAGATCCCCACATCCAGTGGCTTTTCTGTCCTCATTATCTCTCGAGTTTGTCCCCTCCTTCATATCCACACTGCCACTACTAGGCCATCATCATCTTTCACCACTCACTTGGAAAAACATACTGCCTCCTCATTGGTTTCCCCGAGGTCATTCCTGACCTTCCAATCCATGCTCCACACCTCTGAAATACCCTTCCATGGCTCCCATCACTCTTCCAATGAAACCAAGTTATGGTCGGCCAGGCCCTGCATGTTCTGACTCTCAGGTCCTTCCTCAGCCTCCACTCTGCCACTTTTGGGTGGATGGTCCCACTTCCCTCTCACATAATGACTCTTGCCCATCTTCAGACTTTGGCACATGCTAGCTTCTCTGCCCAAAATGGCTTCCCTTATTTCTACTTCATCATTTAGCAAATTCCTTCTCATCCCCTGAGCCTCAGCTTACACAGCCTTTTCTTCAGGGAGCCAGTCTGGGTTGGGGAGGTTCCACACCCCTGTGCTTCTCTTTGTCACAGACCTGATCATACTGGCTAGTACTAGAATACACTGTTCTAGTATTTATCCAGTTATGTTCTAGACCCTCTCATGAGACTGGGAGCTCCTTGAGGACAACAAGAATCATGCCTTTTTTGTCCTTGGATAGCATCTTGTGGGTGCTTAATGCTTGTGTGTTGAATGAAAACTCTGGACACAGCTTGGTACTTTGAGCACAGTAAGCCAACGTTGATTGGATGGAATTAATATCCAGTAAAGAAATCGGGTATTTCAATCCTACCCTCATTTCACTGTTATCTCCAGTAGGCAGAGTTATCAATGAAATGGGGGGGTAGTATTGGGAAAGAGGTTAAGGTAGTGGAGCACAATTTTAGCTGGAATCTGAAGTTTCTGCTAGGAAAGACTACATGAGTTGAGAGAAGGAGAAGCCTGGTTGGCCTGCAGGAGAGGGTGGAGGTGGTGGTGTATGTCATTGTATGGAAACCCTAAGGAAAGACACCTTTAGGAAGGTGGGGTGTATGTCATTATATGGAAACCCAAAGGAAAGATAGCTTTAGTGCTCCTAGTGCACCAGGCAGTCCCCTGCAACCACGCTTAAAATCTGCTCATCCCTCCTGCGCTACATAGGGCTAGCAGCATGTTTGTACCCACTGTGGTGTTTGCCACCCACTGGCAGAGGGTGAAGTTGACTGTGAGACCCCATTCACTCCCCAAAATATTTGTTGAGCACTCATGATGTTCCAGGCACTGTTCTAGACACCGAGGAGCATAGCAGTGAATATAAGAGGCTAAAATGTACAAAAATCCCTTCCCTCATGCAGCTTATATTCCAGTGGAGGGAGACAGACAACTGAGAATGTAAATAAAATATCTAGAATGTTAGGTGGTTATAAATCTATGGAAAATCATTAAGTATGGAAGGGAGCTAAGAACTTGCTAAGGGGGCATGTGTTTCGATGATCAGTAGGGAGGTCAAGGAAGGCATTCCTGAAAAGGTGACATTTAAGCACAGGCTTACAGGAAATGAGAATCAACTCCTGCAGTAGATGTCGTAAGGATTGACAGAGTCAGGAAGTGAGAGGTCCCCTGCCAGGCCTGAAGGTGAAGGCTACCATGAATGAGGAGTCGGTAACCTAAACAGGCACCCTGGAGACTGGGCTGGTCCTGGAATTTCATCACAGCTGTAGTCCCAAGTCTTCCCATTCCCACTCCAGCCCCCACCCTCACCACACAGACACAATAAGATAGCGCATCAACCCATCGGTCCAGAACTGCTTCTGAGTGGCTGATGTGTCATGCCTCATCCTACTTCACTTTAGCTGAGACTGATGTTCATTCCTGGGTATGACTGACAAGCCTGATTAACCATGGCAGATTGGTATTTGCTATCTCAGGTTCCTGCATTTATCAGGATGGCAGGAATGAGTGTGAATGAAATACCACCATAACGGATCCAAAGTGCTTCAGGTACTGGGTGTGCCTGTTGGCACTGGGATTTTATGTGCAACCTCACTGACTCTGGGAAGTTCCTGTTCCCTGTCTGACCCTCAGTTTCCCCATTTGTAATATAAAGCCCCTGCCCTACCTCCCTTGTAGGGCACATGAGGATAAAAATTATGTGAAAAAGTTAGAGTGGGATACAAAGGCCCTTAGGGGATGCCACCCTAGTGTGGTCTTTTCTGAAAGGTGGAGATGGCATAGCTCCTCTAGACATCTGCCTGTGCCTGGTCTTTTGATAAACCTCTGGCTGGTGTCACTGAACTCATCAGTTTGATCTCCATCTGTCAGAGAGAGCTGCTACAGATCCAGGGCAAGGATACTGTCTCATCAGGGGCACGGTAGACTACAGATATGGAACTGGGGTGCAGGCCCTTTTCCTCACTTGCTTACCATCCTCTGTGAAGAAATCCGAATCTATTCTCTTGGAGTAGACTCAGGAAATTTAGGAGGCATTCATCATACCAGGTACTGAACTAAGCACATACGTGTGTGACGTGTGTGTGTGTGTGTGTGTGTGTGTGTGTTTCAGCATTGGGTGGGAGAAATACAAAGATAAACAAAGTCAGGTCTCCACTTCAGGGGCACACAGTTTAGTAAGAGGGGATATATCTATGAAACTAGTTCTAATTCTAGACACCAACTGAATGCAGTAGGAGGAGGAGAAGGAGAGCTTGATTTCAATGGATAAAATCTAGGCTGGGCACGGTGGCTCTTGCCTGTAATCCCTGCATTTTGGGAGGCTGAGGCAGGAGGACTGCTTGAGCCCAAGAACAGCCTGGACAAAATAGCAAGATTTTGTCTCTGAAAAAATTGAAAAATTAACCAGACGTGGTGGTGCAAACCTGTAGTCCCAACTACCCCAGAGACTGAGGCAAGAGGATCCCCGGAACCCAGAAGTTCAAGGTTACAGTGAGCTATGAACACACCACTGCACTCCATCCTGGGTGACAGAGTGAGACCCTGTCTCAAAAACAAATAAACAAAAAGCCTAACAAGGCCTCAAAGTGTAGTTGAACCTTGAAAGATGGGTAACTTTTTGACTTTCAGAGATGATAGCATGAGCAACAACACAGGACACTTCAGGGAACTAGCCAGTAGTAGAGTGTGATTGGAGTGAGAGGAAGTGGGGAATAAAAGATGAGGCTGAGAAACAAGGGCTAAGACGTGACTGGGTAGGGCTTTGAATACCAAGCTAAGGAGACAGGGAGTCTTTGATGGAGAAGGGGAATTACACCAAGAAGGGTTTTAGAATAATCAGTCTAGGTGTGGAGAAAGGGGTGGTTGGAAGCAAGGTCACCTATGAGACCTTTGCTGTGGTCTAGGGAAGGGATGCTGATACCTCAGTTCAGGGCAGTCAGTGAGAATGGAGAGGAGGGGGTGGGTGGAAAAGATATCACCAAAGTGACTGCCACCTCACCTGGAAAATGATTGATTATAGGAGTGAGGGAAAGGGGTTTCTAAATTTGCTGCTAATAAACACCATCTTCCCCTTTCTTATACTTGCGCAGTTGGATTGGGAGTGGGGGTAGGGCTAGATCAGGTTCCCATTTAGTGCTGTAGCATTTCAACTTATCCATTTCAGCCTCTGAACTCTGAAGCTTGATTCACTGTCATTCCAGTTTTTGGGGTTTTGTGTAATTTGCAAATTCCCGAGAGCCAGGCTGCCTTGCTACTTACTAGCTGTGTGATCTTGGACAAGCCACCTAACTTCTATAAAACCATAGGGTCCTTATCAGTATTATGGCGGTAATGATAGTATCCACTCCATAGGGTATATGTGAAAATTAAAGGAAAGACGTGCTGCCTGCCACATTGTAAACACTTGATAAATGCTATTATCATTATAGTTCAATTCATTTTTCCTTAATACCTATGTTGTGCCTGACAATGTGCCAGATGCCCTGCAGAATGCAGAGGATTAGGCTTGGTTTTTGGGAAATAAATGTACGCTAACTGGCCAAAATCCAACAGGCTCATGGCTATAGTAGAGAGGCTCAAAGTGGTGTGGTGAGAAGGGAGAGGAGAAGAAGTCATTGAGCCTGATGAGATGCAGTAAGGTTGGGGGAGGGAGATAAAAATCTCCTTTTTGGGCAGAACGTGCCAGGCATCCCCTGAGCAGTGGGGCATTCATGGCCACAGCTAGGTATATGAAGCTCTGAAGTCCTTGTCCAGGCAGAAGGAGGGCTCAAGGGGCTAGAAGTCTCCTCTACAGTCCTTTTCCCAGCCTAGTTCCTTGTCTCCAAGCCTTTGTGTTAAATTTAAGTGATTATTTTATTTAGGTTATGAAACTAATGCTATATCAGTTAGGATTTAGTCACAGACAGCAGAAATCACTCTAGTTGCTTTGAGAAGAAAGAGGTTCATTACCAGATAGTAGGTGGTTTTCACAATTGTTGGAATGGCTGGAAGCGAATTCTAGGTTGAGCTTGCAGGAACAATTTCCAGCCTTCAGAACCACACTGTCTCTTTCACCAGCAACATCAGCAAAACTCAGTTCCAAATTTGATTGCAATTCATTATAAGAATGGAATCACCTCTGGAACTCCAGCTGCAAAGGGGTCTGGAAAATGCAGATTTTAGTTTTTCACTCAACAATATTGAAAGTCATATAAAAAGGATGCTGAAATGGATGTCAAGGAAGCCAGTCCATAATATGCAGCACATAGACCCATTTCCGAAACTTAGTAAGGTAGAAAGTAAAAGAAAAGAAATAATCAATAATCCTACAATGTAATGACAACTCCTGTTTAATATTTTGGTACAATTCCAAGTTTGCACCGGTTTATGCTGTCACCAGTTGTGCTGGGCATCTTCTGTTTGCCCATCTGGATCCAGTTGCTACTCCTTCCCTCCGTGCACTGTGTTCCATAAGGCCAACTTATATGGATTATATCTACAGTGCTACCTCTCCTTTGGGTCCCACGAAGTGCAGCCAGTGGAGAAGTCTGGCCAGAGATCAGCTAGATGGAGGAGAATGATGTGAGGGCACACATTTCTTGGTTTCCTTCCTGTGGGGTCACCATGTGCAGGCCTGTGTCTCTTGCTGCTCTTCTCACACTTTCTCTTTCCAGATTCTGCTAACTTTTCCCTTCTCCATCCCTCCAGGCCTCTCTGCACAATTTCTTGTAGTTTCCTTATTTCTTGGCCACACTTTTGTAAGCAACCCCTTTGTTAAGCTATCTTCAGATTAACCAATTTGAGTGTATCATCTGTTTCCTGCAGGGATGCTGTGAGATGCACCACTATATGAATGCCCATTTCCATCACTAGAGGTTCCCTAAGAATCTGTCCACTTGAGAGGCTGAGACAGGAGGATGGCTTAAGCCCAGGAAGTTGAGGTTGTAGTGAGCCATGTTTGTGCCACTGCACTCCAGCCTGGATGACAGAGCAAGACCCTGTTTCAAAAAAAGGTAGAAGATTGGAGTTTAAAACTATTATTGTAGAATTGTCTGTTCCTCCTGTCAATTCTATCAATTTTTGCTTCTTATATTTATGGACTTTTTGTTGGGTGCATATATGTTCATTTTGCTATATCCTCATGAATATCTGAATAGACCTATAACAAGTAAAGAGATTGAATCAGTAATTAAATAACTCCCAACAAACAAAAGCTTGGGACCAAATGGCTTCACTAAAATAATTAACACCAATTCTTCTCAAAACCTTCCAAAAAATGGAGAATAAAGGAACACTTTCTAACTAATTTAATTATGTCTGTATTACTCTGATACTAAAGTCAGACAAAAGTAACACGTTAAAAAAAAAAAACAGATAAATAACACTTGTGAATATAGATGAAAAAGATTCAACACATTAACAGTAAGCTAAATTCAGCAGCATATTAAAAGCTTTATACATGTTACCAAGGGTGATTTATCCCAGGAATGCAAGTATCTTTCAATGTACAAAAAACAACCAATTTGTAATATACCGTATTAATAGAATGAAGGGGAAAAATCCACATTCTAATCTCAATTTTTGTCGAAAAATAATTTGACAAAATTCAACACCCTTTCAAAACTTACTAGAAAGTGGCCGGGCGCGGTGGCTCAAGCCTGTAATCCCAGCACTTTGGGAGGCCGAGACGGGCGGATCACGAGGTCAGGAGATGGAGACCATCCTGGCTAACATGGTGAAACCCCGTCTCTACTAAAAAATACAAAAAACTAGCCGGGCGCGGTGGCGGGCGCCTGTAGTCCCAGCTACTCGGAAGGCTGAGGCAGGAGAATGGCGGGAACCCGGGAGGCGGAGCTTGCAGTGAGCAGAGATCCGGCCACTGCACTCCAGCCTGGGCGGCAGAGCGAGACTCCGTCTCAAAAAAAAAAAAAAAAAAAAAAAAAAAAAAAAAAAAAAAAAAAAACTTACTAGAAAGTTACAGTATTTACAACAGTTTGGTCCTGGCTTAAGGATAGATATATTGATGATTGGAATCAAATTTAAAGTCCAGAAATAAACCCAAATACCGATGGTCAGCTAATTTTTGACAAAGGTATCAAGACTACTCAACAGGGAAGAAAGAGTCTTTTCAGCAAATGATGCTGGGGTAGCTAGATATCCACATGCAAAAGAATGAAGTTGGACCCTTACCTCATACCAAATACAAAAATTGACTAAAAATGGATCAAATACCTAAATATAAGATTGAAAATTATTTTTAAAAACTCTCAGAAGAAAACATAGAAGTAAATTTTTATGACTGGATTTGGCAATGATTTTTTAGACGTGACACTAAAAGCACAAGTAGTAAAATAAAAAATAGATTAATAGAATTTCATCAAAATTAAAAACTGTTGTGCATCAAGGAATACTATCAAGAGAGTAAAAAGACATGCCACACACACACACCTGTGAATCATGTATCTGTAAGGGTCTATCTGGAGTATATGAAGAACACGAACAACCCGATTCAACAAAGCGCTTGAATAGATATTTCTCCAAATAAGACATACAAATGGCCAACATGTATGTTAAAATTTTATCAATGTCACTAATCATTATGGAAATGCAAATCAAAGCTAAAGAGCTTATTTCACTTCCACTAGATTGGGCATAATTTAAAAAATAGAAAATGATAGGTGAAGAAATTGAGACCTGTGTACGTTGCTGGTGTAAATGTAAAATGGTACACCCACTGTGAAAAACAATTTGGTGACTACTCAATATATTAAACAGAAAATTACCATATGACGAAGCAATCTTACTCCTAGATATATATTCTAAAGAATTAAAAACAAATGTTCAAATAAAAATTTGTAAATGAATGTTTATAGCAGCATTATTCATAGTAGCCAAAAGGTGGAAACAGCTCAAATGTTTGTCAATGGATAAACAAAATGTGGCATATCCATAAAATAGAATATTTTTTAGCCACAAAATGAAATGAAGTACTGATACATGCTACAACATGGGTGAACTTTGAAACAAGGCAGGCACAAAAGATCACATATCATATTATTTCATTTATAGAAAGTATCCAGTATAGATAAATCCACAGACAGAAAGCAGAGGGGCTGCCAGGGGCTGGAGGGAGAGGGGAATGTTACAAGGTCTCCATTAGGAAGATTAAAATGTTCTGGAGCTAGATAGTGGTGATGGTTGAACAAAACTGTGAATGGACTAGTTGCCAATGAATTGTACATGTTAACAGTGGTTAAAATGGTAAATTTATATTTTGTGTATTTTGTCCTAATTTTAAAAAAGAAAAGAAAAGAAAGGAAAGCTCCAGGAAAACAAAAAGCTGTCTAAAAAAGGCTAAGAAAGGGAAATAGTTGCATCACAAACTACTTGGATATGAAGGAAACACAATGTACATAGCCACCATAATGCCATTATTGCTTGTTTTCAGCTTTTAAAATCAACCTATAGAGAAGCCACAGAAGACTTAATTAGGCTCATGGAAATGTCATCAATCTTGACAATGTAAAATTAAAAGTATACGTAATGAAAGATGGGATGTAGAAAGGAAGAGAAGAGCTGAAGAGGAAAGCAGGGCCACTAATAATCTTATCTTACAGAATGGGGAGTCAAGAGATGTTGTGCAGAGTTGATAAAGCAAGAAATATAGGTGCAAGCAATTGTCTAAAGCTACATAGAAAATCAAGGAAGGAACTAAAGATAAGGTGTTTATGGAGAAGACAGGAGTAGGAGAGGTTGTGTCTTAAATTGATAGATTAAGAAAAAGCAGCTATGTATAGTGTTAGGGATAAATGAAGGAACTAATCACCAGAAGAAACAGCTAAAAGAGGAGAGGGTCTGGCATGGGAAAAGGTGGGGCAAAGGACTGTTTATTGTTATAATAAAAACTTCTACTCTTTGATTTTTAATCATATACATGTATTTGTTTGATTTCAAAAATACTTACTAAATTCTGTAGTTCTAACCATATCCACTCCTAGCCTTAAATCCTTCTAAAGCTCTCCAGTGATACAGGTTAACTTTTGAACTTTTTATATGTAATTCAAAGTCCTTTAAAATCTGGCCCCAACCTCCATTACCAGCATTATAACTAGTCTTTTCCTTAAAGAACTTAGGACTCTGACCACACCAATCTATTTGCAGCATCTGGGGTGCCACTCTCTTTCATCCTCCATGCTTTCGTACATTTTGCTGCCTCTGTCTGGCATTCTCCTTCTCTTCCTCATCTCCCTAATGAATCCACGCTCGTCCTTCCAGATTTTGCAAATGTCACCTCTCGCAGGAAGCCTTCTCTTCTACCTTGAAGAAAGAGTTTTGCCTTCTTTCCTCTCTCTTCTCTCAGCATTTTGTATACCCCTCTACTATAGCTCAGATTACATGGGATTTAACTTGATGTGTCTGCTTTCCCTTCCGGATTGTGAATGCTTTGACGACAATGAACAGCTTTTATCCATGTTTGTATTCCCAAGGCTTAGCCCATTTCTTATTGAATTGAATTCATTTTTTGAAAGGTTGATTGAAAAAAATAATCTTTACTAAGAAACTATGGAAAAATAAGAAAGTCTCAGAAAGTTAGTACAGTTTATTTTATTACAGCATCATCAAAACTATGAAGAAAGAAATGATTTTGGTTGTTTCTCAAAATGTTAAACACAGAGTCACCATATGATCTAGTAATTCCACTCCAAGGTTTATACCTAACAGAAATAAAAATACACGTCCACACGAAAGCTTGTATACAAATGTTTATAGCAAGATTTTTCATAATATCCAAAGGAAACAACCCAAATGTCCATTAATTGAGGAACTAATAAACAACATGTGGTATATTCGTACAATGAAATAGTATTTTGCCAGGAAAAGGAATGAAGTACTGATACATGCTACAACATAGATAACCTTGAAATTCTGCTAAGTAAAGCCAGACACAAAAGGCCACATATTGTATTACTTAATTTTAATGAAATGTTCAGAATAGGCAAATTTATAAAGACAGAAAGTACGTTAATGGGTACATAGGGCTTGGGGTGGAGTGGGGTCAAATGCGAGTGACTGCTAATGGGTACAAAATTTATTTTGGGGGCAATGAAATGCTCTCAAACATGGTAGTGATGATGATCACACAAATTTGTGAATATACTAAAAACCATCATATTGTACACTTTAAAGTGGTGAACTTCATGATGCTTAAATTTTATGTCAAGATAGCTGTTTAAAGAAGAAAGAACAAAAGAAAAAAACCTTAGAAAAAAGCCTGGAAGGAACTACACCAAAAGGTCGACAAGTGGCTAACTTTGGTTTGTGGGATTTTGTGAAGGTGATTGTTATTCTTTTCTTTTATTCTACTTTATAGTGTCTTCTAATACACTCTATGATGAATGTGTATTAATAAAAACAGACACTTCACGTTTTAAAATATGAAGGAGGAAAGGAGAGAGGAGAATTAACACATTCTGAGTACCTAGTATGTACCAGCTGTGTGAATCCTTATAGCATTCATGTCAGGTTGCTGTTTTTATTTCAACTTCACCAGTGTGAATGAGATGTGAGGATTCATTGTCTTCCATTCTCTTCCCGCTTCTAAGAAGCTTCTTGGGTTTTCTTGCTTGATTTGGGGCCTTTAGATTTGTTTTACTGGTAATGACTAAGGGAAGATTGAAAGGGGCCTTGAAAGGCTGGACTGGCCATAAAAGTAGACTGACCAGAAGAAGAAAAGAAAGGATCTGGGGAAAGATTAGAGGAGGGTGTGGAAAGAGAAGAGGCGACCAGGGCTGAAAGTAGGCAGAATTAGCCTTGTAGTGTAGACGGGGAGGACTTGCAGTGGTGCCTGACTCTTTATCATTTTGACCTCCGCTCAGACATGGCCTCTTCAAGGGCACCTCCATGCCCGTCTCTAAAGGAACCCCACTCACCTCTGTCTTCATCTCTTTCTATCTCATTACCTTGTGTCAGTCTCTCCAGAGTATTTACTACTATCTGAAAGTGTTCTCATCACTGACTAATTTCTCTTCTGTCTTCTCTCTCTGAGACATGAGTGTCTTTACACAGCTGGGACCTTCTCTGGCTTGTTTGCTGCTGTATTGCAGGACTGAGAAAAACGTCTGGCAACATTGTAGTGTTCAAACACTGAGAACAGCTGTTGCTGTTGTCATTCACCCACTCCACTCCCATCACTTATCTCCACTTTGTCAAATGCCTGCCATTCATCCTTCAAAGCCCAACACCCAGCAACGCCTAGAACTCAAACTTCTAGCCTCAAAGTGAGCTCCTCACCTTGGCACATGAGCCCACCTCAACTACTCCCACATCTCTCTCACCTTTCCAGTTGGATGATAAGCTCTTTGATGCCAGGGTCTGTTTCTCATATTTCATTTCAATACATTTTACTGAGCTTATTTTTTTTCTTGTTTGTGTGTGTCAGAGAGTAAACATATGAAGAAAATGGCAACTTTAGACTATGATAAGTGTTATGACAAAAATAAAACAAGAGATGACCTAAACCATGATTAGAGTTGGGGGAGTGGCAATAAGTTAGCCTGGATGATTGGAGAAGGTTCCCTAAGGAGGTGGTAATTGAACTGAGACCTGAATGAGGAGATATGAATAGCTTTGTATATCTCCCACAATGCTTTGCATACACTATGTGGTACACACTGTATATTTGCTGCTTGGTTGAGCATGGAGTCTCGGGGATAGAAGGTTCCTTAAAAGTTTTCTAATCCAGGTCCAAGCCTACATAGGTTTAATTTCCCAACAGTAGGACACTGCCCTCAAGTGGTACAATCGGCCTCAAGGTCGCCAAAGTTTCCCACTGGAGGACGTCCTCAAGACTCCCTTATGGATAGCTGCAGAACTAGCATTTTCCAGGCACCTGCTGTGTGCCTGAAACTTTTATATTCAGTATCTTAACCCTTATCTGGTGGTACTATTATCATTCCCATCTGAAAGATAAGGCAAACTCAGAGAGTTTATATAACTTACCTAAGGCCACGCTGCCAGCAAAAGTGTAGTGAATTATCTGACTCCAAAGCTGGTGCCTCTTCCTACCATTCTTTGCTCCCTTAATTCTGAAGTTTAAACTACCCTGTTCAGGCTTTAGAAGTTCTTTGAGATTCCCAACCTCAGAACTGCCTTGGTTTTCTTGGGCCTTTCTCACTGGAGATATCAGCTCAGCCTATTCCACCTAGTGACCCTACAGAGATGTGAAGTTCCACTGTCTTTATTTTTCATGATCATAACATGAGGACTGCGATCTTGTGTGACCCAAAATGCCCCTGGCTGGACATTCCCATACCTCACTCAGGCTTCCTTCACCAAATTTGGACTCGCTCCTATTTCATGTGTGTGTGTGTGTCTGTCTGTGTGTGTGTGTGTGTGTGCACGCGCCTGGTCCCCAGGCAAAGAGGTCATTTCAGTCCTCTGCATTGTGACCTTTTCTCTTCCCCATCTACTACCTAATCTGCTGCGCCTGTTCCACCTCCTGTTTTATCTCTCCTGTGGGCCAACACAAGGTATTTACTCTTTCATATCCCAGAGAAGATCCTGCCGATCTCCTATACTTCCTCCCTCTCTCTGCCTCCTTCACAGTCACAGGGCCTGAGCCTGCTGCCAAGAGGTAGAAACAAGAGAGGAGGGGCCTGGGCCTCTCTGGGACTCTTTGAGGCAGCCTGTTGTGAGAGGTGCATGCCCTCGTGTGTTCACATCGTGTAAATTCAGGCTAAAATTAGAGCCTATGGCCTTGCTGTTGGACCCTTCTCCATGACCTGGCCAAGGATAAGCTTTTCCCTCTACCTGTGCCATCGTCTCTCTGGCATTTGAATCAGCCTAGGTCTTGGGAACATTATCTCAGTCTCACTCCAAAAGTAACTCCTTTTGGTCTGGCCATTCTCTCTCTCTCTCTCTTTCTCTCTCTCTCTCTCTCTCTCTTTCTCTCTCCTGTAACTATACAACGATAATAGCCACTCTTTGTCCTGAATGTCAGGAGATTCATATGCATTAGCTCATTCAATCTGCACAACACCCTGGTAGGTAAGTGTTACTTTCTTGATCTATAGTAGGCACTTAATGAATGAATGAATGATACCTGCCCAGCTCATCACAGAGCAAACAGAAGCTCAGGGAGAATCACACAGGTAATAAGAGACAGATACAAAATAGAAACCCATGTCAGTTTGACCTCAGAGCCAGGACTCCCAACAGCTATATTAGGATGCTTCTGACACTACTGAGGTTCCTTAAATCCCCAGGTTTCTCTGAGGGGAAAACTGAGGGTTGTGATTAGCTACACTGGGTTTCAAGTTAGAGAGCTAGTAAGTAGGCACCATACCTCCCTAACTCTGTGAGTGTGGGCAAATTACTTAACCTCTCTGTACCACAACTTTTTTGTTGACAAGTGATAGTATTTATAGTAAACAACTCAGAGGGTTGGGCCACTTTAATGAGATAGTGTACATAAAGGGTTTAGCATGGGGCCTGACACATAGTAATTGCTCTGGCCCTTGCTACTCACCCCATATCCTCAACCCCTTTCTCCATTCTAGTGAGGTGAATGGTAGCCACCAAAAATATATGGCCTTGTTCTAAATCCTGGACATGTGAATCCTGGAACCTGTGAATGTTTGCTTATTTGGAAAAAGCATTTTTGTGGATGTGATTAAGTTAATAATCTTGAGATGAAGAGATCATCATGGGTTATCTGTGTGCATCCTAAATCCAATGACAAGTGTCATTATTAGAGAGAGGCAAAGGGAGATTTGTGTATCACAGTATCTAAGTATTGTTTTGGATTTGGGTTTTTTGTTTTTGTTTTTGTTTTTGTTTTTGTTTTGAGACAGAGTCTCTCCCTGTTGCCCAGGCTGGAGTATAGTGTTGCGATCACAGCTCACTGCAGCCTCAACCTCCTATGTTCATGTGATCCTCCCACCTCAGCCTGCCAAATAGCTGGGACTACAGGTGCATGCCACCATGTCTGGCTAATTTAAATATTTTTTTTGTAGAGACAGTGGTCGCTATGTTGCCCGTGCTGGTCTCGACCTCCTGAGCTCAAACAGTATTCCTGCCTCAGCCTTCCAAAGTGCTGGGATTATAGGTGCAAGCCACTGCACCCTGCCATATCTACGTATTACTAACTTTACGTCATAATATTTAATTTTCGGGATATTAGAAGAAGAGTAAATATCACAGAAGGACTTTACCTCCTCTTCTGGAGAAGGGGTTAGTGAATTTTTGGTTGTATGCGGGATAATTGTATCATGTCAGGTGGAATTGGTATTTTATTTATTTGGAGATTAAGTACAATTTAAGGAGATGTATATGGTGCCAAGTTGACAAGGGGTGGACTTGTGATTGTTAATTTTATGTGTCCACTTCACTAGGCCATGGGTTGTCCAGATACTTGGTCAAACGTTATCCTGGGTATGTCTGTAAGGGTGCTTTGGATGAGATGAACACTTAAATAGGTAGACTCAGTGAAGCAGATTGCCCTCCATAATGTGGATGAGACTCATTCAATGACTGAAAGCCTAAATAGAAAAAAAAGGCTGACTCTCCTCTTAGTAACAGATAATTATCTTGCCTGATGGTCTTCAAACTGGGACATTGGCTCTTCCTGGTTCTGCAGCAGCCTGCTGGCTTTAAGACTCAAATTGGGACACTGATGCTGCAGATTTTGGACTCACCATGCACCCTAATCACATGAGCTGATTCCTTATAATAAATCAGTCTCTCTTTCACACATGCTGTCTCTCCAATTGTTTCTCTGGTGAACCCTGACGGATACAAGGAAATAATGCTTCCCAATTCATTCTGTGAAGTATTATCCTGATAGCGGAACCAGACAAAGACATTAGAAGAAAAGAAAACTACAGACCAAACTGTATCCAGTAACACAGAAAAAGGATTCAACGCCATGAACAAGTGAGATTTATCCCTATAATACAAAGTTTGTTGAATACCCAGTAATCAATCAATGTAATAAATTACATTAACAAAATAAAGGGCAAAAATCACATAATCATATGAATGGGCACAGAAGAAGCATTTGATAAAATCCATCATCTTTTCATGTTTTTTAAAAAAAACTCCACTAACTAGGGTGAGAAGGGAATTTCCTCAACCAGATAAAGAGCATCTACAAAAAACAAACAAACTAACAACAAAAAACACAGCTGACATCCTACTTAATTGTGAAAGACAGTTCTTTTCCCCTAAGTTCAGGAACAAGACACGGATGGCGGCTCTCACCACTTCTATTCAATATTTTATTGGAGAAGCTAGCCAGGGCAATAAAGCAAGAAAAATAAATAAAAGGCATCTAGATAACAAAGGAAGAAGTAAATATTTATCTTTATTTGCATATGTTATAAGCATATAAACAATTCTAAGGAATTTACTAAAACCTAATAAGAGAAACAAGTTAGCCAAAGATGTAGGATACAAGATCAATGTACAAAAAATATGTGTATTTTAAACACTAGCAATGAACAAGCCGAAATGAAATTAAGAAAACAATTTTATTGATAACAGCAAAAAGAATACTGAAAATAAAATTAATAAAAGAAGTTCAAGACTTATACTCTGAAAACTACAAAATATTAACAAAAATTAAAGAAGATCTAAATACATGGAAAGTCTTCCCCATTATTCATAAAATGGAAAACTTAATATTTTAAATTTAATCTCCAAATTGAACTACAGATTCAATGCAATCCCTATTAAAATCCCAGATGGCTTGTGCTTTGCAGATTTAATAAGCTAAAATTTATATGGAATGCAATGAACCCTGAATAGGCAAAACAATCTTGAAAAAGAAAAACAAAATTTGAGGCTTCTCATATCCTAATTTCAAAACTTACTACAAAGCCATAGTAATCAAGACAGTATCATATACACTTAAAGATAGATATATAGTACAGATGTATAGATGTAAAGTGGAATACAATTGAGAGTCCAGAAATAAACCTTCATACTTATGGTCAATTGATTTTCAACAAGGATGCTAAAACAATTCAATGGAGTAAGAAAAGTCTTTCCAACAAAGGTGCTGGGACATCTGGATTTCCACATGTAAAGAAATGAAGTTGGATCTCTACCTCACACTATATACAAACATTAACTCAAAATGGATCAAAGACCTAAATGTAAGAGCTAAAACTATAAAACTCTGAGAAGAAAATATAGGGGGAAATATGCATGACCTCATATTTGGCAATGGATTATTATATATAATACCAAAGCATAAAAACAAAAAAGAAAATAGATAAACTCGACTTCATCAAAATTTAAAATTTCCATGCTTTAAAAGGACACTATCAAACAAGTGAAAAACTCATACAAAGGGAGAAAATATTTGCAAATAATATACCTGATAAGGAAATTCTATCCATAATGTATTAAGAACACTTACAACTCGACAAGTAAAAACTGAGTTAAAAATTAAAAGAGTATTAAATTAATAATTCAGTAAAATATTTCATAGACACTTCTCCAAGGAAGATATAAAAATGACCAATAGGTACATGAAAACTTTCTGAATGTCATTATCAGGAAAATGCAAGTCAAAACCACAATGAGATACCAGTTCACACCCACTGGGATAACTATAATAAAAAAGATAGAAAATAACAAGTGTTGGGGTAGAATGTGGAGAAATTGGGACCCTCATACATTGCTGGTGGGAATGTGAAATGGTACATTCACTTTGCAAAGGAGTTTACAGTTTCTCAAAAAGTTAAACATAGAATTGCCATATGACCTAGCAATTCTACTCCTAGGTGTGTAACCATGAGAAATATAAACATATATGTCCACACAAAAAATTGTACATATACGTTCATAGCAGCATAATTGATAATAGACAAAAGGTGGAAGCAATCCAGATGTTCATCAAGTGATTAATGAGTAAAAATTATATGGTCTATCCATGCAATGGAATATTGTGTGGCAATAAAAAGGAACAAATTACTGACACATGCTACAACATGGATGAACCTCAAAAATGAGATGCTAAGTGAAATAAGCCTGTCACAAAAGACCACATAGTGTATGATTCCATTTATATAAAATGTTCAGAACAGGCAAATCTATTGAGACAGAAAGTAGATTAATAGTTTCCAGAGGATAGGGAGAGAAAGGAATGGGAATGGTTGGTGACTGCTAATGGATAGGAGTTTTTTGGAGGAGGATGAAAGGTTCTGAAATTAGATAACAGTGATGTTTATACAACTATACACATCTAAAACCTACTGACTTGTACACTTTTAAGGGGGCAGTCTGGGCACAGTGGTTCACGCTTGTAATTTCGGCACTTTGGGAGGTCAAGGTGGGAGGTTCACTTGAGCTTAGGAGTTCAAGACCAGCCTGGGCAACACGGCAAAACTCCATCTCTACAAAAAAAAAAAAAAAAAAATTAAAAATTAGCCAGGCATCAGCCTTGCTAGAGATGTAGACAGCCAAATACAAGAAGCTCAAAGAACACCTGGGAAATTTATCCCAAAAAGATCATTGCCCAGGAACATAGTCATCAGGTTATCTAAAGTCAAGACAAAGGAAAGAATCTTAAGAGCTGTGAGGCAAAAGCATCAGGTAGCCTATAAAAGAAAACTGGCTGGGCATGGTGGTTCACACCTGTAATCCCAGCACTTCGGGAGGCTGAGGTGGGCAGATCATGAGGTTAGGAGTTCAAGACCAGCCTGGCCAATATGGTGACACCGCATCTCTACTAAAGTACAAAAATTAACCAGGCGTGGTGGTGCATGCCTGAAGTCCCACCTATTTGGGAGGCTGAATCACTTGCACCTGGGAGGCGGCGGTTACAGTGAGCAGAGATCGCACCACTGCACTCTAGCCAGGGTGACAGAGCGAGACTCTGGAAAAAAAAAAAAAAAAAAAAAAATCAGATTAACTGTAGATTTCTCAGCAGAAACACTACAAGCTAGAAGGGATTGGGGCCCCATCTTTAGCCTCCTTAAACAAAATAATTATCAGCCAATAACTTTGTATCAAGCAAAACTAGGCTTCATAAATGAAGGAAAGATGCCCTCTTTTTCAGACAAACAAATGCTGAGAGAAGTCACCACTACCAAACCAGCACTGTAAGAACTGCTAAAAGGAGCTCTAAATCTTGAAACAAATCCTCGAAATACACCAAAATAGAACCTACTTAAAAGCATAAATCGAACAGGACCTGTAAAACAAAAACACAATGAAAAAAAGTAAAAACAAGTTATTCAGGCAACAAATAGCACAATGAATAGAATAGTACCTCACATCTCAATACCAACGTTGAATGTGAATGACCTAAATGCTCTACTTAAAAGACATGGACTGGCAGAATGAATAAGAATTCACCAGCCAAGTATCTACTATCTTTAAGAGACTCACCTGACACATAAGGACTCACATAAACTTAAGGTAAAGGGGTGGAAAAAGATACTCTATGCAAATAGACAGCAAAAGTGAGTAGGGGTAGCTATTCTTATATCATACAAAACAAACTTTAAAGCAACAGCAGTTAAAAAAGACAAAGAGGGACATTATATAATGATAAAAGGACTTGTCCAACAGAAAAATATCATAATCCTCAATATATATGCACCTAACACTGGAGCTCCCAAATTTATAAAACAATTACTACTAGGCCTAAGAAATGAAATAGACAGTAACACAGTAATACTGGGGGACTTTAATAATCCACTGACAGCACTAGACAGGTCATTAAGACAGAAAGTTAACAAAGAAACAATGGACTGAAACTACACCCTACAACAAATGAACTTAACAGCTATTTACAGAACATTCTACCCAACAGCTACAGAATATACATTCTATTCATCAACACATGGAACATTCTCCAAGATAAACTATGTGATAGACCACAAAACAAGTCTCAGTAAATTTAAGAAAATTGAAATTATATCAAGTACTCTCTCAGACCACAGTGGAATAAAATTGGAAATCAACTCCAAAAGGAACCCTCAAAACCATAAAAATGCATGGAAATTAAATAATCTGCTCCCGAATTATCATTAGGTCAAAAATGAAATCAAGATGGAAATGAAAAAAAAATATTTAAACTGAATGATAATAGTGACACAACCTATCAAAACCTCTAGGATATAGCGAAGACAGTGCTAAGAGGAAAGTTCATAGCATTAAATGCCTACATCAAAAAGTCTGAAAGAGCACAAACAGACAATCTAAGGTCACACTTCAAGGAACTAGAGAAACAAGAACAAACCAAACCCAAACCTAGCAGAAGACAAGAAATAACAAAGATCAGAGCAGAATTAAATAAAATTGAAACAAACAAACAAACAAAAAAACCCAAAATATAAATGAAACAAAAAGCTGGTTCTTTGAAAAGATAAATGAAATTGATAGCCCGCTAGTGAGATTAACCAAGAAAAGAAGAGAGAAGATACAAATAAGCTCATTAGAAACAACACAGAAGATACTACAATCGATACCACAGAAATACAAAAGATCATTCAAGGTTACTATCGATACCACAGAAATACAAAAGATCATTCAAGGTTACCTTTATGTGCATACACTAGAAAACCCAGAGGAGATGGATAAATTCCTGGAAATATACAACCCTCCTAGATTAAACCAGGAAGAAATACAATAGCAGACCAATAACAAGCAGTGAGACTGAAATGGTAACTTGAAAAATTGCCAACAAAAAAAGGTCCAGGACCAGACAGATTCACAGCTGAATTCTATGAGACATTCAAAGAAGAATTGGTACCAAGCCTATTGACACTATTCCAAAAGATAGAGAGAGGGAATCCTCTCTAAATCATTCTATGAAGCCAGTGTCACCCTGATACCAAAACCAGGGAAGGACATAACAAAAAAAGAAAACTACAGACTAATATCCCTGATGAACACAGATGTAAAAATTCTCAACAAAATACTAGCTAACTTAATCCAACAGCATATCAAAAACATAATGTACCATGATCAAGTGTGTTTCATACCAAAGATGCAGGAATGGTTTAACATACACAAGTCAATAAATGTGATACACCACATAAACAGAATTAAAAATAAAAGTCACACAATCATCTTAATAGATGCAGAAAACACATCTGACAAAATCCAGCATCACTTTATGATAGAAACCCTCAGGAAAATCGGCATAGAGGGGACGTAACTTAAGATAATAAAAGCCATCTACCACAAACCCACAGCCAACATTATACTGAATGGGGAAAAGTTGAAAGCCTTCCTCTTGAGAACTGGAACAAGATAAGGATGCTCACTCTCACCACTTCTATTCAACACAGTACTGGAAGTCCTAGCCAGAGCATTCAGACAAAACAAAGAAATAAAGGGCATCCAAATCAGTAAAGAGGAAGTCAAACTGTCTCTGTTTGCTGATAATATGATGGTTTACCTAGAAAACCTAAAGACTCCTCCAAAAAGCTCCCAGAACTGACAATGAATTCAGCAGTTTCAGGATACAAAATTGTTTACAAATCAGCAGGTCTGCTATACACCAACAGCGACCAAGCTGAGAATAAAATCAGGAACTCAATCCCTTTTACAATAGCTGTAAAAATATATATATATATTTAGGAATACACCTAACCAAGGAGATGAAGGACCTCTATAAGGAAAACTGCATAACACTGCTGAAAGAAATCATAGCCGACACAAACAAATGAAAACACATTCCATGCTCATGGATGGGTAGAATCAATATTGTGAAAATGACCATAATGCCAAAAGTAATCTACAAATTCAATGCAATTCCCATTAAATACCACCATCATTCTTCACAGAACTAGAAAAAAGAACACTAAAATTTATATGGAACCAAAAAAGAGTCCACATACCCAAAGCAAGACTAAGCAAAAAGAATAAATATGGAGGTATCATATTACCTGACTTTAAACTATACTATAAGGCCATAGCCACCAAATCAGCATGGTACTCGTATAAAAATAGGCACTTAGACCAATGGATCAGAATAGAGAACCCCAAAACAAAGTCAAATACTTACAGCCAACTGATGTTCGACAAAGCAAACAAAAATATAAAGTGGGGAAAGGATACCCTATTCAACAAATAGTGCTGGGATAATTGGCAAGCCACATGTAGAAGGATGAAACTGGATCCTCGTCTCTCACCTTATACAAAAATCAACTCAAGATAGATCAAAGACTTAAATCTAAGACCTGAAACCATAAAAATTCTAGAAGACAGCATTGGAAAAACCCTTCTAGATATTGGCTTAGGCAAAGACTTCATGACCAAGAACCCAAAAGCAAATGCAACAAAACCAAAGATAAGTAGATGGGACTTAATTAAACTAAAATGCTTCCACACAGCAAAATAAATAATCAGCAGAGTAATCAGACAGCCCACAGAATGGGAGAAAATTTTCACAAACTAGGCATCTGACAAAGGACTAATATCCAGAATCTACTAGGAACTCAAATAAATCAGCAAGAAAAAAACAAACAACCACACAAAAAAGTGGGCTAAGGACATGAATAGACAATTCTCAAAAGAAGGTATACAAATAGCCAACAAACATATGAAAAAATGCTCAACATCACTAATAATCAGGGAAATACAAATCAAACCCACAATGCAATGCAATACCACCTTATTCCTGTAAGAATGGCCATAATCAAAAAATTAAAAAATAAGAGAAGTTGGCGTGGACGCAGTGAACAGGGAACACTTTTACACTGCTGGTGGGAATGTAAACTAGTACAGCCATTACGGTAAACAGTGTGGAGATTCCTTAAAGAACTAAAAGTATAACTACCATTTAATCCAGCAATCCCACTACTGGGTATCTATCCAGAGGAAAAGAAGCCATTATATGAAAAAGACTCTTACACATGCATGTTTATAGCAGCACAATTCACAATTGCAAAAATATGGAGCCAGCGTAAATGCCTATCAACCAACAAGTGGATAAAGAAAATGTGATATATATATATATACACGTATACATATATACACACACACACACACACACACACACACACACACACACACACAATGGAATACTACTTAGCCATATAAAGGAACAAAATAATGGCATTCGCAGCAACCTGGATGGAGTTGGAGACCATTATTCTAAGTGAAGTAGCTCAGGAATAGAAAAACAAACATCGTATGTTCTCACTCATAAGTGTGAGCTAAGCTATTAGGATGCAAAGGCCTAACAATGATAAGACTTTGGGGACTCAGGGAAAGAGGTATAAAGGACAAAATATTGGGTACAGTGTACACTGTTTGGGTGATGGGCACACCAAAATCTCAGAAATCTCCATTAAAGTTATTAAACTGTTTTCATGTAACCAAACACCACCTGTTCCCCAAAAACCTATTGAAATAAAAAAAAAATGGGAACAACAGACACTGGGGTCTACTAGAGGTGGGGAGAAAGGAGGGGGAAAGGGTTGAAAAGCTACCTGTAGGGTACTGTGCTCACTACCTGTAATGGGTTCAATCATACCCCAAACCTCAGTATCATGCACTATTCCTTTGTAACAAACCTACACATGTACCCCTTGATTCTAAAATGAAAGAGAAAAGAAAAACAAAAAGACAATGTGGTATCAGTATAAAGACAGGAAAATAGAGCAATGGAACAGAATAGAGTCCAGAAACAGACCCACACATATATGAATAACTGATTTTTTACATTATCAATATTACTTGCAAGAGGAGACTATAAAATACTTCTTGATCACTCTGTTTCGTGCCAGCTACCACATCATGAGTAACTCTTGGGAGATCCCTATGTGGCAAGGTACTGAGGTCTCTTCCCAACAACCATGTGAGTGGGCTTGGAATCCCCCAGTCTCACTCAAGCCTTCAGATGGCTATATCCTCAGCCAAGTTTGACCAAAACCTCATGAGAGAGTTGGAACCAGAACCTCTCAGCAAAGCCACTACTAGATTCCTGCTCCTCAGAAACTGTGTGATGTAATAGATGTCTGCTGTGTTAAAGCAAAAAAAAAAAAAAAAAAAGCTAGACATGGTGGTGCACACCTGTAGTTCCAGCTGCTCAGGAGGCTGGGGTGGGAGGATCACTTGAACCCAGGATATGGAGGCTGCAGTGAACTTTGATCACGCCACTGCATGCTAGCTTGAATGACAGAGCTAAGACTCTGTCTCCAAAAAAGGGGGCAAATTTTATGGTATATAAATTACATTGCAATAAAACTGTTATAAAGCAACAAACAGGCTGGGTGCAATGGCTCATGCCTGTAATCCCAGCACTTTGGGAGGCCAAGGCAGACGGATAACCTGAGGTCAGGAGTTCAAGACCAGCCTGGCCAACATGGTGAAACCCTGTCTCTACTGAAAATACAAAAATTAGCTGGGCGTGGTGGTATGTGCCTGTAACCCCAGCTACTTGGGAGTCTGAGGCAGGAGAATTGCTTGAACCCAGGAGGTGGAGGTTGCAGTGAGCCGAGATTGTGCCACTGCATTCCAGCCTGGGCTACAGAGCAAGACTCCATCTCAAAAAAATAAAAAATAAAAAATAAAAAAACCCACCACCACCAACAAAAATGAACAATCTGAAAAACAGTAACCTAATAAAAATAATAGCTGGGTACGGTGGCTCACGCCTGTAATCCCCGTGCTTCGGGAAGCCAAGGAGGGCGGATCACCCGAGGTCGGGAGTTTGAGATCAGCCTGACCAAAATGGAGAAAACCCGTCTCCACTAAAAATACAAAATTAGCCAGGAGTGGTGCATGCCTGTAATCCCAGCTACTCGAGAGGCTGAGGCAGGAGAATCACTTGAACCTGGGAGACAGAGGTTGTAGTGAGCTGAGATGGCACCACTGCACTCCAGCCTAGGCAACAGAGGGAGAATCCATCTCAAATAATAATAATAATTATTATTATTATTATTATTATATTATTATTATTATTATTATTATTTGGGCTCTAAACCTCCAAAAGTTCCAACAAAAATGAACATTCTTAATATGTAAATTGTTCTTACAAGTTAATTTTTAAAATCACAAAAGCAAAGGAGACAAATACCCAAAGATGAGACTAGACACAAATGGCTAATAAATATGTGAAGAGAGAAAAAAGACAGTGAATAAGGGCTATGACCTCCATGTTGCTTGCTATATAAATGTCTCACTTATTTAACCCTCACACCACCCTATGAATTAGGCTCTCAGTTTCTTGCAGAGAATGCTACAGGCTACTGAGGACTGTGTGTCACCTTGTCCCACTTACGGTTTTTTCCTGACCTGCAGTGGTGGAGTATGCCCCTACAATGCCCATCTGGGCACCATTGATTCCAGTGGTCTGACTTAATCCAAAGGGTCATTGACGGTGTCAAGAGAATTCACTGGACTGCACACTTTCAGGCAAGACTCCTGGAAACATTCTTTCCGTAAGCGGGAGTTTTGCTATATACTAGGTGGCACCACCTGAGCCCATCTTCCCTAATGAGCTCCTGGAGTGCAAATATTCTGTGTGGCAGGCTACATGCAATACGTGCACACCCATCAGCCTTAGCAATCAGCCAGGCTGATAGGGAAGTTGTCAGCTGCTGATGGAAGCTGAGTTGCCCAGCGAGGGCACGCACACCCCTATGAGGAAGACCACTGTGCTCCTGCCCAGCAGTGGACCCTGGAAGTCCCTGCTGGCAGGGCTGAGATTTCCTGCAGGAAGCTATTCTGTACTGCACCAACTGGAGGAAAAATGGGTAAGCACAGTCACAGACTCCTGGACCTTATTGCCTAGCTGTAGTAATTTCAGCCTGGACATTTTTAAAAGCAGGTGTTACCAATCATCCCCTTTGGACATAAAACCCCTTAATGAAATGTCCGTGGAAAGTCCTTCCTGAAACCTGCAAGCTCAGGTCCTGGCAGAATAGGCCTGGGAACCTGATTGGGCTGCCTGCTTTTCAGGGTTATCAACTCCAAGCCAGGGCCTCATTAAAACACGAGTGGTATGAGAAGGCAAGGGAAGGAGAGGAGGGTTGGACCACCTCAGACCCCCACAGTGGGCTCTTTTCCTTACTAGCCCGAGCAGACTCGTTACACCAACGACTACTAAGAACTGAGTGACTGAAAGAGAGTCTCAGGTAAGTGACTTCCATGGGGAGGAGAGAAGGTAAGGGCAATCTGCCTCAGTTTCCTCCAAGATCACCAGGTTGGAGAGAGACAAAATGTCTCAAGGAGCCATGGACAACAATGAGGGTTGTATTGGTGAGCCCTCTACTCAAACGTGCTTGTTGGTTTGGGATTGGTGGCTAACTGGACATGGCATGTGGTGAGGGGAAGTGACTCGGGCGTCTCTCTCATCTCTTTAAGTCTCAGGTCCTGGCACCTGCCAGACTCAGGGGAGGCCCAGCAGTGTTTGTGAACTGAACTCACCTATGCTGATTCCTGGGAGAGACTGGCAGGATCTCTGATGGAATCTCCCTCTTCAGTCCTGGACTCTTGACTTTTTCAGGCATCTGATGTCTGTAGGAGTGTCTTAGTTAGCTATAGCCTCCGCGTGTGACAGGATCTGGGAGACTGCTCATCTGGCCTGGGCAATCTGTCCTTCTGTCAAATGGTGAAACCAGAGAAGACTTTCCCTGAGATGAGGATAGAGGAGCAGGAGGAAGGATACAGAGCTAGTCCCTCCATGTTCCATGGAGCATACAAGTCTTTGCTGTGGCCTTGACATCATTCCTTGACATCAGGGGCTGAGCTGCAGTCATCTCTGTGTCCCTTCCAGGAATAAAGGCTGTGTCTGGCATGTGGCTGATGGAGATACTTGTGGCTTGGAGCCAGACAGTCCTGCATAAAACTTTGGGTTTTGTTGCTTACTGGAAGTGAGACACTATTTAAGTCACTTGGCTTCTGAGTGCACCAGTTTCCTCGTCTGTATATAGAATGAGTTTCTTATGAGAAAACAGATACAAACAATCTGGAATGTCGTAGGTGCTCAATAAATAGTGGCTGTCACTACCACTACCGCTGCCATCATCACCATCACCATTAGCACCTGTATGCCCATCCCTATGCTTGGCCTTGATGCAGAAAGACAAAGGAGAAGCAGTTAGTGGTTTCTGCCCCAGGTTAGTATCTAGTGGGAGAGCTAAGATGTGCACAAATAATGAAAATCCAAGTGGCGATCTCAGGTAGTAGTTAGAATACGGAGCTCAAAGAGAGGAACGACTGTTCCTATGGGTTAGTGCCTTCCAGGAAGGCTGTCCAGAGGAGGTGAGTGTTCAGGCAGGCCTGAATAGACTAGATTTCCAGTGTCTGGAGGGAAGATAGGGAGAAGGAAGGGCGTTCCTGGCTTAGCTCAGCCCAGGCCAGCACCGGAAGCTGGCAGTGTCCCGGTCTTCTGTTTGGCTGTTGTGGGTGAGGCTCAGTGCTGGCTCAGCTTTAGGGCTGCAAATACTTTGCTGGCCACTAGAGGTCGACAGAGTTTGAGAAATAAGCAGGCTACTAGCGGAGAGGAAAAGATTGCTTGGGGACTCCACCACTTTGATTAAATAACCTGTCTACTGCCTCTTTTCCTGACCTCTAAGATCACACCCTCTCTCTCCCTGGTCTTTGGAGCCCTAATTCCTTCAGGCATTGTTAGTGCAGAAGCTCCCAAACTTCCTGCATTCTGCACCTCTGCCAGGGACACCGATCCTAGGAGGAAAGTTCCCTCCCTCTCCACACCCCACCCGTCCCAGTTAAGGCAGGGGCTGCCTAGGCCCTGCTTTGTGTCCTAGAGAGAGAGGCTGTGGAAGAAAAACAAGCCAGGCCAGGGAGAGTGATATTCCTCTGAGGGGCTGACTTCCTGGCGAGGAAGATGCTGGGTGGTTTGTCAATCGAGGTTTGTCAGGGCCTCAGCCTCACCCCAACACTTCTTGGGGCAGCCCTGGAGAGGTGGAGGTCTGGTGGGGGTGGGGCGGGGAAGGCTTGGTTGAGAAACTAAAGGCTTAGAGACTGGGCCCTTACTGGGACCTTCCTGACTGAAGGTGGGAAGGAAGGTCTCTAAACCAAGATAGACTAAATTGTGAGTGGGGAGGGGAGGTGTCAATGTCAGAGATCCTGGCTGGATTGGCTGAGGGGCAGCTGGAGGGTGGTGGGCCTGGGTGCCATATATCTGCCAGTGGTTATCTGGCCAGCTGGGTCCAGCCCGTATTCTGTCCTCAGGATGCCCCAAGAGGCTGCATGGCCTCTCTCTGGTAGGCCTGGGGTTATCAGCCAAGAAAGCCCAGAACCTGACCCTTTAGCCTCCACGGTTGGGTAGGAGGCAGGATGCTAGCTCGGAGTCCAGCGAGGGCTCAGAGCTAGGGGGCTGGAGCACTGAGGAAATAGCTTGTCCTTCCCTCTGCTCCTCGGTTGTCCAAATGCACTCTCGGCTTGGGGTGTTCCTCCATAGGAACTTTATTCCTGGTGTTTGTGGGGCCTGACATGTCTAGTGTGTTCACTCAGGAACCAGGAGGAGGATCTGGCAAAGATGCATCCCATCGCCCTCCCCCAGACCCCCTGAACCTCTGAGATGAGGAGCTAGGCTGGGGTCAGTGACAGGTGAGGACAGGTGCTGCTCCTTCCCTCGAATTCCTGTGCCCCTGACAGTGATGAATGGCCCAGCCTAGCCTTACACATTCTCCAGGTAACCAGAGCAAGAGAGTAACAGGCTTACCTTTACCTAGGTTGCCTCCTGCTGGGCTGGAGAGCAGAGAACAGGGGCACTACTGGAGGAAACTGAGCCCAGATCAGTGAAATCCAGCAGGCAGGGGTTTCCAAAGATGAGGCCTCTGAGGGCCCAGGGTCCCATCTGCCCTTTAGAGCCTTGTCCACCTGTTATGCACACTAAGTCATGCTCTGGCTCTCAGATGCCCTATTTCAGGCTCTTGCAGGGACAGGGGGCAGGTCATTTGCCTGTATGGAGCTTGAGGCTTTGGGACAGATGTCTAGGAGTCCAGGGTAGGGGTAAGGGGTATGAGGAGGAGATAAAGAGAGAAGGAGGGAGGGGGACCAGACCCATCTCAGGGAGAGAGAGGCTCCTTCCGTCCCTGGTGTCATTCTGCCATCAACCTAACACAGGCTAGCATCTGGCAGATCAAGATGATCTTAATGCAAACATCCATAAACCAGGCACGTAGCTGGGGCGGGGACAGGGAGGGGCTGGGGAGAGAGAGTCTGGTTGAACCTTTGGCCTTTGGGACCACCCTCTTCTTCCCCAGTCACTGGGAACTCTCATGGGTGCAGTGAAAACAGACTTCCAGATCTTACCCGCCTGGGGCTAGATCTCACCTAGCCCTGGGGTATGGTGCAGCCAGGTGGGGAGAGGAGGAAGAGTGGGAAGGCTCAGGCCCCACCCCAGGCTTGCCCTGAGACTGACCTACAGATAGAGTGAATTGGAAAAAAGCAAAGTATTCACTGAAGCAAAAGGGCAACCCAAGATCAGCATAGACCCCAGCTGGTCTCAGCTAGGAGGCAGGTGTGGGCAGAGGGAAGGACAGCAGAGAAGGGGGTGGTGGGAATAAGCTGACTGAATAAAAGAGCACTTTGCAGACTGAGGTTGGTGGAGCAGGGGATGCAGGCAGATTGAGCCTGGAGCCTCAGTTTTCTCATCTCTAAACAGGTCTATCAATATCAACCTCAGGAATGTTGTGAAGATTAAACAAAGATAATAGAGCACCAGGTGAAAGCACCCAGCCACACTGCCTGGCATGCAGTAGGTGTTTAAGAAATGATAGCTCTCCCTCTCCTTGTAGGGAATAGGTGCCAGTGTCTGTGAGATGTGCAGGCACAGGCAGTAGGTCTTCTAGGAGGAAGACAGGAGGCATGGGGCAGGCTAGAGATGACTGCAGACAAGAGAGAGGGTTGCTAGTCCCACTGGGTTGTCCCAGTTGGCAATGCCCTGGGCCTCGAGTTAGGATCCTTGCTCCCTGACCCTTCAGTCTGCTTTTCTAACTGTTAGCTCTGGCTGGGCCTGCTGGCTCTCCAAGGCCCACACCTTGGCACACACTGCTTTCCACAGCCTTGGGACATGAGTGTGGCCTAGGTTTACATCCTGACTTTTCCACTTCCTGGCTGAGTGGCCTTAGGTGAGTTACTTCACCTCTCTGTGTCTCAGAATACAAGGCAGGCAGGGAGAAGTCAAGGACAAGGTCCACAGAAATAGAAAGGAGGTGTGTGTATGTTCATACATGTGTGTGGATGATAGTGAACATGAGATACTGTGGGGGCTAGATTTTAAATTCCACAAGGACAGGACCCAGTCCTGCCACCTTCTGCTAAATAAATGGATAGGTGAGAAAGAATGAGTTTGTATGCATATATGTACAAGTGTGTGAGAATATGAGAGGAGATAAAAAATGTGCATGTGCCACACAAAGCATGTGTGAACAGGTGAGAACGTGTGTGACTGGGGATGAGAGTGTCTCTGTGGGAGGCTCTGCAGAAGAATAAGAGTTTCCATTTAGTAAGCACGACAGTGGGCCAGGCATGATACTAAGCCCGTCACATGCATTATCTCATTCACCCCTCACCACGGCTATGTGAATGAGGGATGACCTCTGGGTTACAGACAAGTAACTGAGGCACACAGAGGTGAATTGACTTGCCCAAGGAGACACAGTTCATAAGGAGGGAACTCTGTGGCTCTGAAGTTTATACCTCCCTGCTGCTCATGGGTGCGGGAAGCTGAGCTCAGAAGGAGTAGCTCTGCTCTCCCAGGGCTGCACGATGCCCGAGGCTTCCTGCAGCTGCCAGATGTTCTCCCGCATCTCTGAGTCCAGGATCCCCCATATACAGGTATCGGTGTTTGGTGTTCCTTGTGGGCAGGGCTTGTTGGAGCTGCTCTTTGTGTCAACAGGGCTGGCCCAGCTCAGAGGTCAGCACAGAGGCACCGCTCAGGAAATGCTGGTGGACTTGAAACCTGAGAGTTGTGTGTGTGTGCGTGAGTGCATGGGTGGACGCGTCTGTAATGACACAATAACCTGGGAGGCATGGGTGAGGAGTGACTGCCAGTGGTATAGGGAGGGCTTAGATGAGAGGGCCCCCATTGCTCACAGATCCTGACTTCCTCTCAGGCTCCCTTGAGAGTAATTTTTCCCTACCTCGGGGGGCTGAATCATTACATCTGAGGCCCCGCCAGGGTGGGGCAGGAGGTGGGAACCTGGAATCACTGGCCTGGCCGTGGCAGGGAGTAGGCTCAGCTCTGCTCCTGAGGCCCCTGTAGCTGGCGTGGGCAGGTTGAGGCAGAAAGGCTGTGCTGTGAGCAGGGATAACTATCATGTGGAGCAGGTCTGGACATAAAAGAGTCTTCTCATTTCCTCTGCCACCCTGCCCACCGGGATTAGGTGCTGGCACACTCAGGAACTGCTGCTGTCTTCCCATGTTTCCCAAGACTGGCTGCATAGCCTAATCTCCCCATCCCCCACCTGGCCTTGGGCTCTCCTCCTGTGAGGCACCGGGCATGCTGGCTGTGGGGAGGAAGAATTGAGGCTGGCTCTAGGGTTGGCAGTGGTGGTCTTAGATGAGAAGAACTCTGGGCTATGGCCAGGAACATAGATGAACTTTCCAGGCCTGGCAACCTCTTGAAGGATTGTGAGGGAAGAGTTCTTGCCAGCCCCAGGCTGCTGCTGTCCATACATGACCCAGGCTTAACCAGGAATGAACCAAAGAAGCAAAGAAGTAAGGATTGGCTGGGAATTTGAGCCAGTATGGTACAGGGGAATGGCCATAGGCTTTGGAGACGGATGTTGCAGGAGTCAAATCTTGCTTTCACCACTGATCAGCTTGGTGATCTCAGATGGATCACTTCTCTCTAAGCCTTACTTTTCCCTGTAGGTAAAATGGGGATACTGAAACTCATCTCAAAAGGTTATGAAAGGGAAAGCATCTAACATGGCTCTTGACAATAGCAGGCACTCAGTAAGCAGCAGGCTGCTTTCTGTATTCAGGTTTTGATGTCCTAGCATGCATTCCGGGGATCTCAGTCTCCCAGCTAGACTATTGGTATGTCCCTACACCCTGTTCTTCTCATCTCTCCTTCCTTACACCCCAATGCAGGGTCCAGCTGGGAGCTCAGAGACCCCAAACAGCTCCTTCTTTCCCCTATCTACCCAGAGCCACTTCACCCTCCAGGGCCTGCCCCTGGAGGTGGGAAGGGCCCAGATTGTACCTGTTTTCTCCTCTATTTGGGAGAAAATAAAAAGACAAAATCTGGGCTCTTCCCACCTCCACAGCCACAAAGATCATCAGAGGATCCACCGAGAAACGCTGTAGCTCAGTCACCTATTAAGCGAGATGATGGACATGAAACTGTGTGCAAATGGTGGAGCACTTTGGGAATGTTGCTCATCTAATAATCTCCATAAAGAAGCAGTGGGGAGACCTTATATTCTTGGCAGTCCCAAAGCCTACCCCAAACTCAGGTATTTCTACTAGTTCTTTCCCTTCCTCCCCATACAGGGTGGCGGTTTTTGCCAAGGCCACGCCTGTCCCAGGTCTTGTGTTCAAGTGCGTGTGCCAGGCTTGGGTATGCCACGCTCCGGGTGGGAGCTCCAGGTTTATCGCAGGCGCCCGCAGTGCTACGGAAGTCCAGCAGGGGGAGACATTAGCACGTGGGTACGTCCTCTGGGGTCCGACCAGGGAGAGTGGGTCGGACCGGGAGGGTCTGAGCTATGGGATGGAGCCAAGTTATAAGCAAAGAGGCAAGGCGGGGCGGGGAGAATGGGCTAGGGCTGGGAGACAAAGACCCAGATGGCGAGGCCGGGACAGGCTGGAGTCCGGCTTCTCGGGGCCAGGATGCCCGCTTTTGCTTTTTCAAAAGTCTCGTGTCCTGTGCTTTTTCCTCTTTGCCCTCGAGGTGTCTTTCTTTATCGACGTGCCCTCTCATCCCCGCTTGCCTATCCTGGGACCTTGCCCGCGCCTTCGGACAGGACAAGACTAAATCTTGGCTCCAGAGGTCCCACAAGCCTCCCCCAGAAAGCTGAAATTCCGAAGGTCTGGTCCCCAGGGGCAATGAACATGCCTTCCCTCCCCACCAAACCCCACCCTGCCCCCCGCCCCACCTCCAACCCCTGTCAAGTACTGGACCCTCCCAAGTCTCCCCCTCCCACTGTTCTCACTTTTATGTTCCCGACTCTGGGTCCAAGTGCAAGCAGACAGTGCATTTTGAGGGCGAGAGGAGGAAAGCCCACCAAAGCCTTACGTTGGACTGGACGGGGAGCAGACAGGCTGTCCTTGACACGGAGGTGGGCACAGAGCAGGACTTCAGGGGTCCTGTGTGTAAAAAGAGAGTGGAAATACTTTCCTGGGGTACATGGGACAGGGTCAGTGGGCTGGGGTGTTGACCAGACGCGTGGGGAGGAGAGCAGGCCGGCGGCTCTTTAGAGTGCCAACTTCCCACGGGTTGAGCGCTCTGGGAACAGGACTGAGCGGGACCCAACCCTAACCACACGAGCCGCACACTCAGATTGGTGCCATCGGCCGCGCGGCGTCCTTAAGAGCTCCCTGAAACCCCTCCCCCTTCCTGCTCTAGGGGCGTGGTATGGGGCAAGGACCCCGCCACTGAGCTTGCTATTGGCTAAGAGAGCAGGGTTGGCCTTGCGTTCGCCTGAGCAAGGGAGTAGACAGCACAGCGGCAGCGGAGGAAGCCTATGCGAGCTGGACAGCAGTGGGAGGTGTGTGAAGCTCGCACTGGCCGCAGACCCTCGGGCTCGATCGCCCGGGAGCAAGGACTCGGCGACGCGAGGCTGCCGGGCTACCCGGCCGAGGCATCGGAGGCGCAAACTAATGGGACTGGCTCGCTCGGCAGCGTCTCCCCGCTCTTCTAAGTACACTGAGCAGGGCCCGCGTTGAAGTAGAAGCTGTCCGGGGGCGCGTAGCCCGGAGTCCCAGTGTGGCCCGGAGGAACGGAGCCCGTGCCAGGGCGGCCCAGTCGGGAGCCCGGGGACCGAGCTTGTTTTGTGGGGAAACCCCCACTTCTTCCAAGGGACAGCGATCCCGGGACGGTCAAGGCGTCGGGGCGGCCACCGAGACCTCTGCGGGAAGACCCCGTCGGGGAGAGGGCTCGCAGCCCCGAACCGTCTGGGGGAGGCGAGCGGAATCGGGCGGGATCACCCGGGGGCGCAGAGCCCCCGTCGCGCCTCGTGCGGCAGCGGAGTGCCCAGGAGAACGAGCCCTCGGAGGCCGAAGCCCATGCCCGGGTTGGGGGCGGCTGCCCAGTGAGTCCTCCTGGCCGGCCGGGCGGAGAAGAGCGACACCGAAGCCGGCGGGAGGGGAGCACTTCAAAGCCGGCGGCTGCGGAGGATGGGCGCCTGAGCGGCTCCGAGCGCAGCGCGACAGAGGAAGGCGAGGCGAGCTTTGCTGAGGAGGCGCCAAAGGATCCCGAAGTGCAGCCTGCCCCCGGGAAGATGGCTCGGCCTGGGCAGCGTTGGCTCGGCAAGTGGCTTGTGGCGATGGTCGTGTGGGCGCTGTGCCGGCTCGCCACACCGCTGGCCAAGAACCTGGAGCCCGTATCCTGGAGCTCCCTCAACCCCAAGTGAGTAACTTATCTCCTCTGGACCCTGGGGTGGGAGGCACTCCTTCAGGGTGAGGCCGCACGCCCCGGAGTGCATGTGGGGCGGTCTTTGGAGGAGGAGCGGCGCCTCATTTTGTCTCCGCTTTCTCGAGTGTTTTCTTGCGGGCGGGCGGGCGGAGCAGGGTGCGGCGGGGTGGGGTAGGGGGACTTGGCTGGGTTGTGACCCCCTGGGCTTCCCAGCCCTTGCCTCCGCACGTCCTGGATCAAGTGGAGATGGTCGCACCAGGCAGAGCTGGGGAGTCCGGGCGCCCGAGAGCGCACCAGAGAGCTGAGTGGAGGCGAGAACGCAGCTTCCTCCGGGGCCCCTGGGAACGTGGTGATTTTCGCCGAGGAGCCGCTCCAGGAGTGAGCTTGACTCGGGCGAGGGACAAGGCCAGAACACGGGTTCCTCGTTTGCTTAGCTGTGGAGGGAACACAGAGCGGGACCCGGCGCTTGGGGCGGGTGGCAGCGCCAACATCCCCACTCGGGCTTCTCCCATTTTCATTTTTCTTTCTTCCTTGTTTGCCACCCTGGCTTTTTGCTTTGCTGTCTCTTCTTGCCCCCCGCCCCTCCTTTCTCCCTGCCGGAGCGGTAGAAAGGCGGGCGCTGCTCCCAGGCTCACAAAGGCAGCGGGTGGAGAGGGGCGGAGTGGGAGAGTGGTTGTTGGGTGGTGGGGGTTCGAACCAGTGCCCGTCGGGGGTCCAATGGAGCCGGTAACAGAGCTTCAAGGGCCAGCCAGGGCGGAGAGTGGCGGCCGAGCTGGCGAGGGAGGTGGGTGGGGAAGGAGCGATTTCTGCCCAGGCAGGTCCCCTTGGCCCCCGAGTCTGTCCCCTAGATTGGGGAGCTGTGCTTAGCTTTCCCCAAGGGGTTGGGGTGGGGGGTGGGCAGCTATATAAAGGACATCCTTTCTTTTCTTTCTTCTCCTTTCCCTGCACAACTACCCCACCACCACTACACACACAACCCCTCCAAACAACACGCACACCTTTCAGGGCGGTGGCTCAGTGGTTTCTAGGCTTTTAGTGGGAAGTCGCTGGGGCTGTTGTAGTGACCTCTGGACCTTCTTCTCTTTTGGCATCCAGGACTCAGGTTGGAACCCAGGGTCAAAATTGCTCTTTCTCTCAGTTTTCTGGAGGTCTCAGCAATGTGCGAACAACCCCACTTAGCAGGAAACTGGGGAGCTTTGACCTGCCCCATCCGTGATCACTGATTCCTGTATCTCAAATTTCTTCCTGTCCACTCTTGCTGCGCCCCCGCCCCTGGTAACTTCCCAGGCTCCTGCCTACCTTGGCCTCTTGGGTTCCAGGGACTTTTGATCTCTCAGCCCTGGAGTGGGAGAAGGCAGCTTTAGTTTTCTTCTCCTCGACTAAGGTAGAGTCCTATTACTGGTTGGTGGGATGGCTAAACCAGGGTCGGGGTGGAGGGCTCTGCCTGGGTACAAGGAAAGGGATTGGCAAGAATTTCTTTCCTACCCAGAAGCCAAATGGGGTACAACGCTCTCCTAACAGCAGGGGCTCAAAATGTTCTGGGAGCCCTGGGCTACTTGAGCCCGGGGGGAAGGTTGTGAAGTGTTCAGTTTCCCTGGTAAGGGTGGAGGCTGGAAATGCTCTCTCTTGAGCCAGGAGAGTTGAAATCCGCCTGGGGTAGCCCATCACAGGGGCTCATGGGAGTGACCTAATTGCTCTCTCGGGTCTCTAACCAGAGATAGCATGCAGCTCCACAGCTGGAAAGGAGCCCTCCTGCAGAGTTGGGGGTGCTGGAAGAAACACGATCTGTCTGTGCTCCCCACCGTTTGTGCTCAGAGCCTTTAGTGCTCTGGACTGGTTTACAGGTTTTGGGGGGTGGTCTCCTCTCTGACCCCCCTCCCCATCCACCTCAAGCTGAGGGCAGGCATTGTGGGGTGGGGATGGGGGGTGGCTGAAGACTCTCTAGAACCTGTCCGAATTCCATTCTGTAATTGGGTAAATCCTGGGAAGGGTGAGGGACTGATCCTGGTGCACCCCCCTTCCATCCAAGCTCAGGGGTCTGGAATGCAGCCACTGTCTGCATGTATTGGCTCCGGGTGATGGGGGCCAGAGGACAGGAAGGAGGCACTGCCCTCAGCTCTCCTAGAGCTCTGGGGGCTGCTTCTGCCACCGCGCCCAACCCTCAGGCTGCCACAGCCTTTCAAATAAACAGTCCCTCTCTGTCTCCCTCCCTCTCTGCCTCCTGCCCGAGTTCTCCTCTCAGGCCCGTGTCGGTTCGCCCTCTCACACCCTCCGTGAGCAGCGCTCACCTCCCCTCTCCAGCTAGGCTCGCCTGTTCTGCCTCGCTCTCACACTCCCTCTCACTCTTAGTCACTCTCTGCCTCTTTTTCTCAAGTCCTTTTGTTTCTCGCACATGCCCGTGCTCTCTCTCTCAGGCTCATTTTCTCTCTTCCCTCCCCTCTTCCTCTCCCGGCTTTTGGTCTCTCTCCTTAGCCCCGTCAGAATCTGGCAACCCCCCTCCCAAAAAAGAAAATCTCCCAGTGCCTATAAACCCTGCTTAATTGCTTCCTCCTTGGGAAAAAAAAAATCAAAATAAAGAAGTGGTGGGGTTGGGGGTCTGCTTCCAGGTTCCAAGGTGCTTGCGGCCGGGCCCCAGCCCTGACTGAGAGGGGAAGCTGGAAGGGCTGGCCCAAGACTCCCAAGTCTCTTTCCCAAATTGGTGCTGGAGCCTTCTGGGGTGCTAGTCCCTGAGTGGCAGGAGCTTCTGCCTCCTTGGCCCCTCCTGTCAGATTTGCTCCATGAGCCGCAAGGTGGGGGGATGGGTTTGGTCCTGCTAGAGTTTTTTTATTTTAGGAACCTCTGTGTGTGTGTGTGTGTGTGTGTGTGTGTGTGTGTCTGAGTTGGGGGGCTGTTATCTAAATGGTCGTGGAAGACCCCTCCCGCAGCCTCTTCCCCTGGGAGCTTGGGGCAGCCGGCAGGCCTCACACTTGAGTCCTCAGCCAAGTCCAGCTGCTGCAGTTCAGTCTCTCAGTCCCGTCCTGACCCCTTCCTGCCCCCCACTCAGGTTCCCCCACCTCCAGGGAGTCAGAATATGCCTGAGATCACATTACAAACGTTCCCTACAAGGGGGCGGGGGTGGGGGGGTTCGGCCTGGCACCCGGGACCCTTGACTCCAGCATGGGTAGGGGCAGCTGCAGACCCCAACCCATGCTTGCCTGCTCCAAGCCAAAGTGTTGGCCCCAGCCCCACACAGCTGTTCCAGCTCACAGTCCTGGGGAGGCCAGCTCAGGGGGCCCTTTTCCGGGGTGGTTAGGGACCTGACCTCTTCTACTCTGTGGCTGATTGGCCACAGGTGAGGGCCTAAGAGTGATGGGAATCCAGCAGCTCCTAAAGTCCCCTGTTCCCCTGCCTCCCCACTCCCACACAGGGCAGCCAGGCAAGGGCAAGAAGGACCTGTGAGGCTGGGGTAGGGACTGAATCAAGGGTTCCCTTTCTTCTCTTGGGCTCTCTGTTGTCTCATCCGCCCAGGTGAATGGGGATGGGTGGGCCCTGGATACTATGGTGCATCACTGTTTTCTGGGGTTAGGGACTAAAGGAGAGAGAGTGGGCCAGCCAGGAGGCTGCTAGTTGCCATGGGAACACCAGGTTTGGGGGAGATTCCACTTTGTGATTATTAGAGGAGCTGAGATACAGGGGTGCTCACCAGCCACATTCTGGGTTCCTTGCCCCGCAGACCATAGCAGCCCCTCTTGGGTGTGTTTCGCGGTCATTGTTTTGGGTCAGGGTGCTAGCAGCCAGGAATGTAAGCTCCTTCAGCTTTTTACTTCTAAATAATGCTGTGTTTGGCATGCTAACTAATAGGCAGGCGGCACCTTGCTACTTACAATGCACTCTCATATATGATCTCATCGGATGCTCCCAACAGCCCTGGGAAGTAGGTATTGGCCCCATTTTCCAGATAAGAAGGCATATGCCCGGACAAGGGAAGTGACTTATCTCAGGCCAGTCAATGACTTGCCTATGGAGGCAGAGCTGTGTTGTGTGCCATTCATTCCTGCTGCCTTGAAATGTAGGAGAGACAGGAATTCAAGGTGGGGTTTGGGAAGAGGCCCTGGCTCCCTGCCCCTGAGTTCCCCTCTTACCTCGCAGGTGTGCAAGCATCTGTCCTTGTGACTCAGGCCCTGTCTGTGTGGGGCGAGCTGTGCTCCAACTTCCTCATTTGACTTTGCTAGGCCTACCTCCCAGCGCTGACTGCTTGGGTGACCTGAACTAAAGGCAGCCAACTCACTGCCTGGCACACTCCCTGCAGAGCTCTGAGTGGCACCTTTGGTTCCTCTCTGAGCCAAGAATCTCTCTTCTCAGGGACCCCACAGAAAGCAGACGTCGACATTGTGGAGGGGGGTGTTAAATTCATAATGGACACTAGCTTTAGCCAGGTGGGGCAGAGGGAAGGGCATAGTTCACTGTAGGTGGGGAGGGTGACTTCCTCCAGGACTCTCCTGGCTTCCCTGTCTCCGACAGAGCTATGTGTGCCAGGACCCAGCTGCTGTTCCTGCCCACCCACGCCTGGGCGGGCACTGCTGGGACACGCCAGGCCTGCTCCTGCCAGCCTCGGGGGCTGGGTGGAGCTGGGGGAGTTAAAGAGGAGCCTTTAATTTGGGGGCTCCCCACCCTAGCTGGGATGAGAGCAGACTTGAGCTCTGGCTTGGGGTCTGTCCTCCACTGGTCTTGCCACCCTGGCGGGTACAGGTACAGTGGTGGTGGGGTCACTGAATCGAGGTTGAGGCTAGAGTCTTCTACCGGACTTGGACTTCCATGGCCTAGAACCAGGCTCCCCCTTTGGCCATTCTCTGACCACAAGTTGCTAGATCCTGAGAGCAGGGTGACAGGGAAAGAAGTATAGAGCTGGTGGGATGTGGGCAGCTTTCTGGGCAAGACCCTCCTAGCTGCAAGCTCTCCCTGCCCCCTGTAAATTGTATTCACATGGGTGGAGAAGGGCTTATCTGGAGAAAACAAGGAGGGGGCTGTTGGTTACTTGGTTTCTGGCCAGTCCAGGGCCTTGGAGGCTACTGTCCCCAGCCCCTTCAGGTTTTTCATATCCCAGGATTCTTTGTGGCAGTGATGGCATGGTGGTGTTTCTAAGCTAGGTAGAAAGGCTGAAGGTAGAACTTGAGCTAGGTGGAGGGCAAGAGCTGGAATAACTTAGGCCGCCTCCCCCAAGTCCTTTTACTCCCTGGGGTGGCGCCCTGGGGTCCCAGGGCTATCAGAGGCTGGAGAGGGAAGGCCTCAGGGGTTACCATGGCGACCTGCTTCAGGCTTCCTGCTGAGCCATGTCAATCCCTTTATTTTTCAGAAAGGGCTTTGTCTGGGGGTGGCCCCAGGCAGGAAAGCTTGGCTTGGTCATGGGGTAGGGGGAAGTAAGGTGGGGGGTAAAGATTTTCACTTGGGGACATCTCTTCCTTCTCTTCCCTTATTCCTACTCCTAATCTGGTAAGAGGGGAGAACTGTAGGGTCCCCCTTCAAAGTATGACTAGTGTTCTACCTAGCTTTGGGCTTCACTCTCACTGGCTACACACCCATCCCTTATGGTCCCTTACCACTCTCTTGAGCTTCTGACATGTCAAGACGAGGTTTGCCCAGTGGTAGGGAAGATGCTAAGAAGGTTACCAGTATGGGGGATCAGGGTCAGGGAAGGCGGGTCTCATCAGGCTCCGCTCCCTTCTGCACTTTAGGGGAAGGTGAGTTTCCCTCTGCCAGCTGCTATGCAAATGAACTAATGAATATTTATGAAGTCTGTTCACTGAGGTTGAAGAGACTCTGAGGGGTTTTGGGGGCAATAGTTCTCTCTTCTCCCCCCTCCTCCATCATGTAGACATCTGTTTCCTCAATGCCTCTGGCTTCAAGGTAGAACCCCAATTAGCTAGAAGCCCTGTTCCAGGGCTCTGGAACCTGGGTGGCAATGGGAGACTGCACTTGGGGTAGACAGGACTCCCTGGTGAGTAAGCCAGAACCGAGTGGTTAGAAAGCTGAGCTGGCCTGTCTCCCTTTCCGTGCCCTCTCTGTGGCTGCATATATATGTGTTGTTGAGACGCAACAGTATAACGATTCAGGCAATGTTTTAGGACCTCTTAGACCCATCGGGTTACTGTCCTAGGTAGGTTTAGACCCCTCTTTTCAATGGGAACGTTCATCTGATCACTCATTCCCTCACATCAAGGACCTGGACTCCAAGCTTCCTGCTAGCTCTAAGATGTGAGCAGTTGTCTAATCCTGCCATCTGGATGGAACCATTGTGAGCACTGGAAAGGGAAAAAATGCCTGGAGAATTCTAGAGGCTTTGGGGAAACTTGTTGGCTTTGTATGGTGCATGGGACGGGGTGTTCCATCTGAAATGTTTATCCAGGCTTCCATCCCATGCCTACTTCCTTTCTGGGTCCTCTGTAGTTAGGTACCAGTGGGGAGGCCATCTCATTCTGGCTGTTACCCTCCTGTACATCAAGATGGCAGCTCCCAATTTGGTGGAGCCTCACTCGACATGGAGGAAAGGCTGCTTTTCTTCATCCACTTCATCCATGTGGTCAGTTTCCCTCTTTGCCTAGTTGGGTATCATTTTCCTCCCTCAGATGAGGACACAGGTTTGGCATTGCAAAGGCATTTGCCCAGAGCTCCCAGTAGGCCCGTATTGCTTGTTGTCCCTTTGGTGTAAGGGGCCCTCAGGAAATGGAACCACTCTTTTCTCAAATGATTGTGGTAGCCTGTGAACTGGTGCATGACACTGTCAGCTTCATTCTCTTTAAGCACTGCCTGAAGCCTTCCATTGTCCTTCCAGCTCCAAGAGCCTCTCTCCAATGGGATGAAACCCACCCTGCTTGCTGTGACACTTGAGGCCTTTCAGTTTGGCCCCAGGTGAACTTTTCCACCTCTTCTTCTATTTCTCTCTCCTCACTCCCAGCCAAGCTGGACCAATCACTGGCCCGAGCTTTGTGTCCTAGCCACTGCCGTCTACTCTCGCAGTGTGTTGACTTCTTATTCCTCACCCAGGACTCACTTTCATCCTGCCTTTCCTGTAGATCCATCTCTGACCATCCTGGCCAGATGAGCTATCTCCTTCCTCTCCCTGCCTCCAGCCCTTGCTGCTTGAATCATCATCCTCACACATCCCTACAGATAGCCTGGTGTTGTCTGTCACTCGCGTGTGGGTTATTTACTTTTCCGACCCAAACTGGACAGTAAAGTCCTTGATAATGGAGCCATATCTTCTCTTCCTGTTTCCCCTCCAAAATATGAGAGTGAGCTCATAGGTACTTAGTCTTAGTATCTGACCTCCTGCCTCTTGGGAGACTGCTTCTAAGAGGCAGTCAAACACGTTGAACACCTATTGTGTGCTAGGTGTTCTCCATGTGCTGCCTCGTCTTCCCACCACAGTATTGGAAGGTAGGGGCTCTTGCCACCCCCACTTTACAAAAGAAGAAACTGAAGCTCAGATCGGGCATTGGAGGTCACATATTTAGTAAGGGCTTAGCTTGGGAATCTGATTCTAAAGTCTGTGTTCTTTCTCCTACATGGTTCTGCCTTGCTCTCAGCACCAGCCCATCCAGGCTCAGAAATGGCCAACAAAGCACCATTTTCTTTCTGTGTGCTTAGGCAAGGACAGAGTCCTATGGATAGGTGGTCCTGGGCAGCTGACCCTCCCTGCTGTCCCCCAGTGCCTGGCCTTCTGGATTAGAATATGAACCTGGCTCAAAAGGCATTTGTCCATCTCCTCTCAGGAGCTGGAATAGGAGTAACATAGAGGTGAGGGGTTAGAATACAGATGAGTGGGGTTACTGAGGCCCTATCTCCTATGATCTGTTGTCTCTGGTTGAGCCCCTTCTCCTCTCCTCTGTTATTTTTAGGAATGAGAAGAATCAAGTTTAGGGGTTCAGCCTCTTCCATTTTGAGGGTGGGACGAATTGCCAGTAGGACAATGGGCGGTGGAAGTGAGCAGAGCTGCACCTGGCCAGAGACTGTGGCCATCATCCCTTTGTTCCAGGCAATGCCTGTTCCTATCTTTCCATCATGCCCAAGATTAGTAAGGATGGGGGAGAGGACATGGGTCCCAGACAGATTGAGCTTCCCCAGCCTTTGGCTGGGAGCTGCGGGGGGGTGCTGACTAAGACATGTGTGGGCTTGCTGTGTGTGTATATGTGTGTGTGTGTGCGCGCGCATGCGCATGCGCGCATGCGTATGGGTATGGGAGAGGCAGTAGCAGCGGTCATGAAGGAATGTTTGTTGGGGGTGGGGATATTTAAGACTGCCACGTCCAGGTAGCATGGGCCTGACACCTTGGTACCCAGCCCATTGGCCACGTCAGCCCCCTGTGGAAATGCCACATTAGGACAAAGGGCTCCCCCAGCCAGGCAGTGCTCCACCCTGCCGAGCAGTCAGAGCCTGGCAGCCTTGCCCATGGGCCACCCCTTCCACACCCTCCTGGTAGTGTGGTTCTCTCTCCCCACCCCCAGCCTGAGGATGGAGGAAGGGCAGAAGGTTTGCTCTTGCCGTCTCCACCCAGTAGGCCCAGCTTGGTTCTTGTCCACTTCCCTGGTTCTGGAATGGCCTGGGGCCACCCCCAACCCCGAGGCTGACCGTCTTCTTCCTTCTGGGCAGGTTCCTGAGTGGGAAGGGCTTGGTGATCTATCCGAAAATTGGAGACAAGCTGGACATCATCTGCCCCCGAGCAGAAGCAGGACGGCCCTATGAGTACTACAAGCTGTACCTGGTGCGGCGTGAGCAGGCGGATACCTGTAGCACGGTGCTCGACCCCAACGTGTTGGTCACCTGCAATAGGCCAGAGCAGGAAATACGCTTTACCATCAAGTTCCAGGAGTTCAGCCCCAACTACATGGGTCTGGAGTTCAAGAAGCACCATGATTACTACATTACCTGTGAGTCCCGCCCATCCCATCCTCTGGCTCTCTCCCTGGGCTTAACTCTTTCCTCTCCTGTAGTAGTGGGAGCTTCTAAGTGGTACAATGTTATTGCATGTAGTTAAGGCCCTGCCGGATCTGAAACCCTTTGAAGACTGGCATGTTCTCCTCCTAGCCTGGCCTTGGAATTCTGGCCCCAACATTTACCAAGTTCACCTTGGCTCCACTCCAGGGGTTGGGCAGGAGAGGTCTCCAATTCATGTTGCTTCTCTCTTATTTTCTTTGCCCACCTAAGTTCTTATATTGGGAATGGTAGCATTTGCTGGGCCCTTTGGGATCAGCCAGCTATTCAGCCTTTTTCTTCAGGGGAAACCAAGGCCCCAAAAGGTGGAGGGGCTTCTTGCCTTAGATCACACAGTGAGTTAGAGATAGGGTCAGGACTCCAACCCAGTTCTCCTGATTCCTACTCCAGAATTCCTTTCAGTCTATGTAGAAGCCCCCATTATGATCCCACTGAAAAGGCAGACCTTACTGAGGGACCATGGCCTGCTCGTGATAGGGGAGCAGTGCCCCCGGGGGTGGGGCTTGTTCTTGGCCTGGGCTGGACTAGGCCACTCTGTTCCTAGTGGGAGGGAAGAAAATGAAAAGGTTCACTGGTAGATGGGAGCCGCTTGCTTCTCCCAACTGCAGTTTATCTCCCTGTTGGCTGAGGCAGAATGGGAGTTTCTGGGTAATGCTGGTAGACCTTTCTCTCCTCCTGACTTCTCTGACTTCTCTGGCCTCTTCCTGCAGCAACATCCAATGGAAGCCTGGAGGGGCTGGAAAACCGGGAGGGGGGTGTGTGCCGCACACGCACCATGAAGATCGTCATGAAGGTTGGCCAAGGTGAGTGCCTAGTCTGAGAGTCCCCTCACCCTACCCCGTTTGACCTTTGGAACAGATGTTCCTGGCTGGGTGCATGTGTATTAGGAGTAGGGGGCGTAGGGTTACAGTATCCAGGCCATTCTTGGCCCACCCTTGATGACTGAGGGCACCTATGCTGGCCGGGTCCCTCCCTCTCACCTGTTCTCTCTCCATTCTTAGATCCTAATGCTGTGACGCCTGAGCAGCTGACTACCAGCAGGCCCAGCAAGGAGGCAGACAATACTGTCAAGATGGCCACACAGGCCCCTGGTAGTCGGGGCTCCCCGGGTGACTCTTATGGCAAGCATGGTAAGTGTATATGTATTTCCCAGAGGTCAGGAGCCATTGCTCTGTCACCTTGTTAGGCCCTGTCTCTGAAGAAATGCAAGCTGGACCTGGCCTGAAATCTGCTGTGTGTCCCTGGGACCCCTGGCTGACTGTTCCTCCCCACTTCCCTTCCTCAGAGACTGTGAACCAGGAAGAGAAGAGTGGCCCAGGTGCAAGTGGGGGCAGCAGCGGGGACCCTGATGGCTTCTTCAACTCCAAGGTGGCATTGTTTGCGGCTGTCGGTGCCGGTTGCGTCATCTTCCTGCTCATCATCATCTTCCTGACGGTCCTACTACTGAAGCTACGCAAGCGGCACCGCAAGCACACGCAGCAGCGGGCGGCTGCCCTCTCGCTCAGTACCCTGGCCAGTCCCAAGGGGGGCAGTGGCACAGCGGGCACCGAGCCCAGCGACATCATCATTCCCTTACGGACTACAGAGAACAACTACTGCCCCCACTATGAGAAGGTGAGTGGGGACTACGGGCACCCCGTCTACATCGTCCAGGAGATGCCGCCCCAGAGCCCGGCGAACATCTACTACAAGGTCTGAGTGCCCAGCACGGCCTCAGGCCCCTGAGGGACAGTCGGCCTGGACCGGACCTCTCCTTTCGCCCCCACGCCCCCTCCCTTCGCCAGTTGTGCCCACCTTTGTATTTAGTTTTGTAGTTTCTTGGCTTTTATAATCCCCCTTTTTCCCTGCCCCCTGGGCTTCGGAGGGGGGTGCTTGTGCCCCTAACCCCCATGCTCTTGTGCCTTCCCCCTCTGGCCAGGCCTCTGGGCTCCGTGGGGGCGCCCCTTCTTGGAGGGCAGGGCTGGACGCTGATGGACAGCAGGCAGGGAGGCAGTCCCCTGGCCCTGCCCCTCCCTCGCCCCCCTTGCCACCTTCCCAGGACTGCTTGTCCGCTATCATCACTGTTTTTAATGCTTTTGTGTTCATTTTTTAGCTGTCAACTCATTTTCATCTGTTTTTTGAAGAAAAATGGAAAAATGTAAAAGGCAGCCCCTCCCCAGGCTTTGTGAGCCTGGCCCGAGCCAGTATAAGAGGGCCTGGGGCACGATGTGGTCAGCCAGGAAGCATACGATGCCATTTCTTTTATAGACTCCTCGGTATTTCTGGTAGGGTAAGGGGCAGGCCAGGGCTGTTCCTGCCCATGATGGAAGAGGAAAGTGCTACTGGGCAAGGTGTCCCACCCTCCCCTCCTGATCCTCCTTCTACGAGGCTTATCCTGGCAATGGGGTAGTCACTGCCACCCTTCCACCAAAAAAAAAAAAAAATCCCTTCCTTGTGGGATTCTTGGGCATCTCCTGCCTCCCTCACTCTCACGGTAATTAATGTCTTAATTGGCTGTTGCCTGGGGAACAGGAGAGCTGCTGCAGGCAGATGACCTCATGGGGGGTGGAGGGAGGTGAGGTGCCCAGGTGGCTATTTGCCCTGCAGAGCTGGGAGTTTCCCCCCCACCCCCCGCCCTGTTCTCTCCTTACCTTTGGCATCCTTTGGCCTGGTGGGGAAACAGAGGCCCAGGGTGGAGACCTAAGCGGGTATAAGACCAGGTGGCCTGCCCCTTTTCTGGGCCCTGGCACAGGTGGGTGACCCCCACCCAACCCAGCTTCTGCTGCTGTCCCAGTCTTGGGCTGGGGCCTGGAAAGAGGAAGAGGCTGCCTGGGGCTGGGCCAGCCCGCTGTGCACTTTGACCCCAGTTCCTTGCCAGCACGGCTGCTAACAGACTGCCACTTGAGTGCGCCTTGCAGGCACTCCCAGAGCAGCCATGGAAGGAGCTGGGCCTCACACCATCCACCTCCACACTGCCTCCTGGCCAGCTGCCCACCCCAGTGCCAGGTGGGAGAGGGAGCAGAACAGCCAGCCCCTTCCAGGTGGCAGTCGGAAGGGTTTTTGTTTTTGTTTCTGTTGCCATTTGTGTAAATACTAGTCTTTTTGGAAAAAAATAATGTAAAGATGTTTTGTATAAACTCTGAATTATTTTCTTGTTGCTTTTTTCTTAGAAAAAAAATGAGAACTAAAAAAAAAAAAAAAATTAACCACATGGAGAAATGGGTATAAAATGGTGTCATGATGTTGGGAAACGGAGAGTGAGAGTCGTGTGTGTGTGTGTGTGTGTGTGTGTGTGTGTGTGTGTGGTGGGGATATGTGCATGTGTGCGCTTTCCTGTGCCCAAACCACTGGTGACTGGGGCAGGTATGGGAAGAGAGTGGCTATCCTAGTGGAGCAAGATGTTTTAATGCCCTGTGCCCCTCCTGCCACTCCCCTCACCCCACGTTTTTCTGCTCTCTTGTTCTGCCGTCATGGAGCCTGAGACCATTTCCCCTGTTCATCCTGTCATCTCTGTGGCATAGGCCATGGGCATCTGCCCAGTCTGGCACAGGCCCAGTTAGAGATGGTTGATGGAGGAGGGGATGTTCCCATGGGGACCTGGGTGTGTCCACAAGTACTGCCACCACCTAGCTGGGGCTAGATCTGGGACCTGCTGGCAGGCCCAGCCCTGCCCTGCCTCAGGACGCCTGGAGGTGGATAGAAATAACTTCCCAAGATCTGAGCTTCAGCTGCGGCCTACTGGGTATTGGGCCCGCTTCAGGCTGCCCAGTTCACCTCTCAGCCAGAAGAATCTTGCTTCTGAGCTGGGCCACACCACAGCCACCACCATGGCATAGTTGGGGGCTTCTGGCTGGCAGTCGATACCCTCAAGCTGGAGCAGCCTTGGGCACCCGGTCTACCTCCCACAGGCTGATGAGTAACCTGCTCAAGTCAAAGAGTGTGGTGAGGGCCCTGAAGAGGGTTTGGCCTCCATCCCACAGTGGAGAGGCAGACTGGCAGGGCCTGGAGCCTTCCTGCTCCAGCCTGGAGCAGCCTGCTGGTCTTGTAGGGGGACTCCCTATGGAGACGGCTAAGACAGATGTCAGGGGAAGAGGACAAGTGAGATCCAGCAGCTAAAAATGGGGAAGAAGGCAGCAGAGGAAAGAGGAGGAAGAAGGAGAGAGAGAGTGATCCAGAGCAGGAAGCCCCAGAGAACTAGCCAAGGAGCCACCCGGGCTATGAGGGAAGTGGGGAGCTGGCGGAGAAGGAAGGGGGCGGAGAGCCACAGGGTCTGTGGGCGGAGGGAAGGAAGGTTGGGCTAGTGTAGGGCTGGGCCTGGCTGGGGTGCTCCCAGAGCCAGCTGGGGCAGAGGCTGTTTATTTGGTTTCTCATTAACCAAAGGAAGTGCCTGGATCAGATGGAGCCTCTGCTGCTTGACTGCCTGCCCAGAGTGGGGCCTGGCCTGGGCTAGGGGTCTCTCATCAGGGTTGGTTCAGGCCAGATTGGTGTCGCTCACTGGGGTAGAGCCTGACTCAGGTTGAGTGAGCACTTCCCACACTTCTCCAACTGAGTGTCCTCCAGTAGTCCCCCACCCAGTCCAGGATACCAGCTGCCTTAAACTCTCCCAGTGGGGGATGAAGCCCTGGGGGCCCTCTGGGAGCAGCTGTGGGAGTGTGAAGTAAAATCCAAGGGAGATTTTACAAAGGAGAGTGGGGCAATCTGCTGGGTAGCCCAGAAGCTTCACAACTGACTGTTCCCTTGCCCTAGCATGGGTGCCATGGCTGGCGCTGGTTTGAACTTGGTGCTCACACTGTTGACCACACGGTGTGCTTAGTAGTTCCTTGTGTCCTTCACCTGGACAGCACCTGCCAGTTTGTTCAAATGCTTTGACACACTTTGTTTCATTGAGTCTCATAAACTGCCCTGTGAAGGTGGTAGGTGGGGAATTACCTGACTTATATTTGAGATGAGGAAACCAAGACCCTATGAGGGGCTGTAACTTGCCCAAGGACACACATCAGGTGAACAGGAGCTCTAGGACACAAGTGCACGCCTTTTATTACACCATGAGCAAATAAGATATATTCCTTGAGAGCGAGGGGTATGACTTCCCACTTCTTGCCTTTGTCTGAGCAAGCATGCTTCCTTGGGGATCTTAAAAAAAGGAGCCCTCTCCACCTCCACTCCCCATTCCCTTTCCATCTGTCTTGGTCAGGGAGGGACCAAGCTCAGCTAGCTGGAGGCAGGAGGTGTGAGCCTCCAGTGGTAGGGCCCCAGACTGCCCCACCCTTGACTCTCCTTCCTGTCCCAGCTGGGCCTAAGCTCCTGGTGAGTCAGGGATACAGGATGCTTCCCAGGTGAGGGTGGGGCTGCCTGGCTTTCTCCGAAGGCTGAGCCCAGTTCACCAATAAAGCCGAACTGAGCAGGTGCTAACCAGGCCTCAGTTTCCCTGAAAGATACGGCCTTGTGGAGCTGGAAGGCCAAGGTTCTTGTGACCTTATTGCACTGGTTGATTTTAAACTCCCAGGTGGCCTCCCTGAGGAACCAGTGACATGAATGGCCTGGTATCCACTAGGCAGGGGCACGAAGCTGGGCTAAGCAACCTATGGAAAGACCCAGGCCCCACTGGGGCCATCCTAGGTTGGACCCTGCTGAGCAAGCGGCCCTCTGGCCACCTGGCATCAATCACTCTCGGAAATCCAACCCGCCTGCCTACCTGGCCTCCTGTCCTGCCTGGGCACGTCACAGTCCCACTGACACCCCAGCTGAGTCAGTCCCAGCCTGCCTGGGACCCTCCTCACCCATCTGCTGCTGGCCTCCTGTACAGTTGGACATTGGATCTGGGGGGCTGGGGCCCCAGCTGGCACTTGTTAGGTTGGCTTCCCCTTTGGGAGGCTGCTGAGGGGGAGACCAGCCCCCACCCAGGACAGGGGTCATAGAACCCAAAATGAAAGCAATTTAAAGGCATTGGGGAGAGAGTAATTATAGTTTCTGTTTTCAATGGTTAATTATTCAGCTGGCAAAGAGAAAGGAAAAAAGGGAAAGCTGGGGGTTGGAGGGAATAAGGATGAAGGGATATGGGAGGGTGGGAGGAGTTTGCCATGGGGCCCTTTATTCCAGGTGATAGAGCCCTGGAACAAGAGGCTGGAGACCTGAGGGCCTGTCTCTGCTTTGCCATAACTCCCTTTTTGACCAGGGGCAGGCAGATCCCTGTCTGGGTAATGAAGGAGTGGTACTAACTTTATTCATTTATTCAGAAAATATTTACCGAGTACCTACTATATGCCAGTCAATGGTCTGGTCACTGGAGTACAGTGAAAAGCAGGATAGACGAGGTCCCTTCTCCCAGAGACCTCACATTCTAGAAAAGTCTTTCAGTGCCCAGGTAACTCTTGATTCTGTTTTGTATTGGTGACTGAGTCACAAGAATGTGAGAGGTAGAATGGAGAATACACTGATTTAAAACTGGGGTTCTAAAGTGAGTCTTTCATTCATTCACGTATTCATTTTTTTTTAAATAAATATTGAATGCATGGCACATAGCAAGTACCAATAAATGGTAGCTGTTGCTTCTCCCATGAGAGACAGAGTAGACAATTTGGCTCTGGGGCTGAGCTTCTAGAGGACTCTTCCTGCTTTGAGAGTGGACCCTACGACCTGGCTGTTGCTGTCATCATCCACCAAAGTCGGCCTTTTGCAAGGTTGTTAAGCATCCTAAGAAGTTATCCTAGGCCAGGCGTGGTGGCTCAAGCCTGTAATCCCAGCACTTTTGGAGGCCGAGACGGGCGGATCACAAGGTCAGGAGATCGAGACCATCCTGGCTAACACGGTGAAACCCCGTCTCTACTAAAAAATACAAAAAACTAGCCAGGCGAGGTGGCGGACGCCTGTAGTCCCAGCTACTCCGGAGGCTGAGGCAGGAGAATGGCGTAAACCCGGGAGGCGGAGCTTGCAGTGAGCTGAGATCCGGCCACTGCACTCCAGCCTGGGCGACAGAGCGAGACTCCGTCTCAGGAAAAAAAAAAAAAAAAAAAAGAAGTTATCCTGTGGTTCTAATGCCAGCTTGCTTCCTCTAGCCCGTGGCCAGGTACCTGAGCAAAACATACCCATGATAAACACTTCCCAAGGCCCGTAGGCAGAAGCTGCCCAAACTAGAAGAGGTGTCCTCAGCCTTTGCCTATCACTGTTGTCCTATGGCTGGTCCCTCCCAGCCTCTCTAGTGGTGGTGGGTGAGGAGCTGGCTTCTAAGAGAAGAGCTTGCCCCCTTTCTCTGGCCAGGTCCCTAGGGAAAAACTCCATGTGGATCATTCAGTTCCAGGGCACCAGGGGAAACCAAGGGAGACCCTAGAATCCACCCCCGCACCAGAGACTCCACACTGGCTGGATTTTCCTGGGTAGAACCCTTGCTGTCAGAGGAACTGGCTAGCGGCCTCACTGGCTGCCCTCATGCTGGTTCAGGTAGAATCTAAGAAGTCAGGGGCCAGGAAACAGTAGAGCTAGGACTTTTCTGAGAGCTCTTTTCCAGACCAAACCCCTCATAAGAAAACTGAGGCCCAGAGATGGGAAGGGACTTATCCAAGGGCACACAGGGAGTGCTGGCAGAGCCAAGCCTTGGACCCAGCTTCCTTGCCTCACAGGGCAGAGCCGGTTGCCCTTCTTGCATACTGTGTGGCCTTGTTCTCTCAGAATCCCTATGAGTGTGTGTGTGTGTGTGTGTGTGTGTGTGCGCGTGCGTGTGCGCGCGCGCCAAACAAACCCATATATACACAGTATTTATATTGACCAACTGTGTAAGTTTACACAAGGCAATTACCAAAATGACACATTATAACCCTGAGAAAAATATGGTCCTGGGAGGTTTAGGCCTGGTTCGGAGCAGACTACGAAAATGTACTCATAGTCTGCCCCCCTCTCTGGGGGTCCCTCTCCTGTGGCACCTTATACAGCTCTGAAGTCACTCACTAGCAAAATAGCTTGGAGGTATCCGTAGGGGCCAGACCCACTGGTTCACAGCCCAGACCCAGAATTGGGCATCTCAAGGCTGGGCAGAGCCTTATAGATCCAGCGGTTTCACCCTTCTCTGGATACTGAGTGTGGCTGGCCAGCCTGTGCACACATACCTCAGGGCAGGCCTTCTTCCCTCCCCCACCCAGGCTGCCTGGGCCTTTCCGGCCAGCCTGACAGTTAGCTGTCCTAGCCCTGTGTTCAGCCCCCCTGCACACACTAATAGCCATGGCAGTAACATGCTTTCACATGCAAATTGCTATGGAATTCTCAGCCCCTGCCGGTGCCCCAGCCCCCAAGGCCTCCCCCTGGGCAGATTCAGAGAAGAGAATGGAATCTTTCAAGCTGTTAGGGCGTCTAGAGACCTTCGAGTCCAGCCCCCTTGTTGGATGGATGGGAAAACTGAGGCCCAAAGAGGGGAAGAAGGAACTGCCCACAGTCACACAGAGAGTTCACCGGGACTGGCCCTCACCCAGGTCTTCTGACTTCCAGCCCACTGCCTCTTCAAACCACCACAGAGCCTCCTAATCCCTCTCGTCCCCCAACCCACCCCCCATCATGGGGTGTTTACTGTGGACTCTGGGATCCCTCCCTCTGGCACAGATGCTCCTGAGAGACACCCCTCAGTGGGGCCTGGGGGTGTGAAATCCAGAGAAAAAAAGACCAGAGATAGCCACGACTTAGGGGCCTTGCCCGGGGAAGGGAGCCATTCTCCTTTGAAACAGGCAAAAGAGGATTTGCTCACTTCTCTCTCTGCGCTGCCATCCTCTGATACCGGCCAAACCGCCCCCACCCCCGCCCACCCAGCAGGCCTGCCAAGCTATGCCAAACCTTCTCCTGGGCCCTAGTCCCACCAGATCTTTCCAGGTTTGTGCATCATCACTCTGCTGGAGAGGTCACCAGCAAAGCTTGGGCCCTGGGAGGCCCTGGGAACCCTGGTCCCAGCTGGAGTATGGGAACATTTCCCTTCCCTTCAGTTCAGCTGAAACAAGATGGGAATTTTCTGAAATGAACTTTACAAGGAAACCGAAAGGAAATGAAAATAAACACCGAAAGGGAAAAAGAGACAAGTTTACAGAGCACAGGTGTCTGCTCCCAGCTCAGCTGAGGTCTTAGCACAGATAGACCCAAGCTAGAAACTTCCGGGTTATCCTTGAAATCTGCCTTCAGTTCTGCCTCTGAACTGAACTTGACTCTGCCCATTTCTGAGCACCCCTAATGCCACCAGCCACTCTGGTTTGTACTACCTTTATCTCTTGCCTGAACGATGGCAATAGCCTTCTGACTGGTCTCCCTGCTTCCATTCTACTCCTCTCTTGCAAAACAGCAGCCAGGGCCATCTTTCCAAAACTCAATCCTGATCTTGCCCATCGCTGCCTACCTTTTATATTTGTCCATCGTTCCCCAACTCCTCAGCATGGCTTTCAGGATTGTGGATGATCTGGTCCTTGCCCATCTCCTTAGTCTCTCACCTCTACCCCTCCCCACCACACACACCTTACACCCCAGCAACGCAAAGCTACTCCCTGGCACCTGACGAGAACAGGCACCCTTAAGCCTCTGTGCCTTTCTGTATGTGCTCCCATCAGTCAGAAATGCCTGTCCCCTTGCCCGTAGTCTGGCAAACTCCTACTGAGCCTATCCTTCATGGACATTTCTGACCCCCAAGCCAGGCCAAGTTTGTGTTCTCTTCTCAGCCCTCACAGCGCTTCTGCTCACCCTGCCAATGTTTGTCTCCCCCAGTAGATTGTGAGCTTCTAGAGGGCAGAGCCAGTGTTTCATGTCTGCATCTCACCTGGAATGATGCCCAGCATAGAGTTTAGCACAGAGGCAATATCAATAAACCTTTGAAATGTTTGTCGACTTGAATGGGCTTCGCTGGGCTGGGACGGTCACCCCAGGGCTCTATCCCTGCCCTCCACTGCTCACTTTACCATCCAGTCAATCTGTAGATTCAACATCTTATTATATTCCCCTACAATAAACGCTAACATTTACTGAGTACTTATTGTGGGCCAGGCACCATGTTGCACACTTCATGTGCATTACTTCATTGACATCTTCTGCTGCAGTGATGTCTCAGAGAGGTCCCTATCTGAGGTAGGACTGTGATTATCTCAGTTTTACAGATGAGGAAATGGAGGCTCTAAGAGGGAAAGTGCCTTGCCCACAGGCACATGGCTAGGAAGTTGTATGTAACGACTTGAACTTGGAAGCCAGAATGCGGAGTCCAAGTGCTTAGGTGCTTCACCACATTAGTAAGGCAAAGTGATGATGGCAGCTTGGGGAAAGAAGGCATCTGGGCCCTTCGGCCTGTACCCCTTGATGCTGGCCACGTGACTTCAGAGGCCGTCTAGTGTGGTAGTTAAGAGCCCAGATTCTGGAGTCAGTCTGCCAGGGTTTACATTCCAGCTTTACCACTTTCTAGTTGTGAATTCTTGAGCCATTTACTCAAACCCCTCCGTGCTTCTGTTTTATTCATCCAAAAGATGAGACTGAGAGTAGCAGCCATCTCATGAGACTATAGTGAGGATTAAGTGAATAAACACACATCCAGCCCTTACAACAGTGCCCAGCGCTGGTAATTGCTTCGTAAACGCCATTTACTACCCTTTGAATCCCGAGGCAGCCTTTGGTTCCTGTCACTCAGCCTTAGGCAGCCTGAGTCCTCTGCTTGGCCACTTGAATCAGAAGGTTCAGCCGCTAAGATTCCCTGGTCTCAGCCTGGGTTGCTATGTCCCCAGTGAGGGTGCAATGGGTGGTGGGCTGCAAGCTCCTCCAGGCCCCAGTCCCAGGGCTTAGCTGTCCTAGGCTTGACTCCTGAGGGCCCAAGGGGAGGAACACCCAGGCTGCTGTGACCCCTACAAGGATCCTGGAGTCAGGATGGGGAGACTTGCATTTGAGGCCTGACTCTGCCCCTTAGTCATATGTGTCATGTCTTCTCTTGAGGCCTGGGTATCTTCTTCATCTGTTGAATGTAAATGGGATGATGTAAGCAAAACTGCTTTGTGAAAAAAACACATATACTTTGATGTAAGGAGCCACCACTTCCCATCAGAATGTGTGTTCCTTCGGGGCAGTGAACCTGGGCCTCAGTAAAGAGAAAATGAATAATGAATGAGTGTTTCTCCCACTCAGAATCCATGCTCCTCCCCAGCCAGAATCTAGCAGCCAGAGATCCAATTCTGAAGCAGGGACACTCACTCTAATAATGGCCTAGAATCCTCTGGGGAAGTTGAGAAGGATGTGTTGCCATGTTTAGGAGAAGCCCATGCACCACAATCTCAGATCCAGGGACTATTTTGTTCCCATCCTCAACAGGGTCACTAGAGCTGCAGGCACTTTTGAAAGAAGGACACTGCTACACTAAATGGCCCCCTTCTGCTGGTGAAGTTTTAGCAGGTACAGCCTGTCTTGGAGCCACTTAAGTAACAATACACATCAAAAACCTAAAAATGTGGAGGCGCTCTGACCCAGCGATTCCAATGTGGATGAAGACCCTGTGTAAGCGATTTTCATCACAATCTTATGTATTTGCAGTGGTTTTCTAATATAAAAAAATTGGAGAATACTTCAAAAGCCATCTCCTCTGGGTGGTTTTGGGCTTTTGTGATTTCTTTTCTTTTTTCTTTTTTTTCTTTTTTTTTAAGATAGGTCTCATTATGTTGCCCAGGCTGGAATCAAACTCCTGGGCCCAAGTGATCCTCCCACCTCAGCCTCCCAAGTAGCTGGTACTACAGGCACAGGCCACCACCCCTGGCTACATCTGGGTAGTTTTCTTAATCTATACACACACACACACATGCATGTACGCACATGCAAACACACATACACAAACATACGCCTCCAGTAACAATGAAAAATTTTCTGTACAGTGTATATTAACTGTCTTCTCCTTTGAAAAACTTTCCTAGTTCCCCTCCTGAGTCCTGCATATGTCTCTCTTGACTCCAGCACATTGGATTGCAACCACTGGAGTCTTCAACTCTCAGTAACTCAGTTTCCTCATCTGTAAAATGGGGAAGCTGATATTGCCTATGATGTTGGACGACTGAGAAGGTGCCATGAGATAATAAATATAAAGCCCTTAGCAGAGTGCCCGGCAGGTCATAACCACTCAATCAACTTTATTATTGTGATTATTACCTCAATGCAAGACAGTCACATGTCTGCCTCTATCATTAGTCAGTGATCTCTTCCATGGTAGGGACTAGGCTCTATTTTTTTTCTCTCTGAATCTCCAGTGCCCAGTACAAAGCTTGACATATGGTGGGTGCTGAGTGAGTTTGGTAAAAGGATAAATTGAGTCTTATGCCCTCAATACAAAGCAGCAGCTGAGGCTCAAGAGAGGACAAATAAAGAGTTAAGACTAGAACCCAGGTCTTCTGTCTTTAAGCTGTGGTGCCCTGGGGAGTTGAGGGTGAGGGTGGGATTGTGAGTAAGCTTCTGGATTCCTTGAGTTGGACTGCTTGGGCTCTTTCTGAACTTGGGGGTCTGAGATCCCTGTGATCAGAGAGACTCTGGGGCGGGGGCAGTTGTGCTGATCCCCCCCTCTTCATTCTTGTCCTCATTCCCTCCATCTCTGGCTCTAGCCTAGCCCAGCCAAACAGGAAGATTCATTAACCGTCTAAATATACAGAGCCCAGGGGCCATGTGCAGCCTGCAACAGAGCTGGGGTCCCAGCAGGGCCAGAGCCTGAGGCAGCAGTGCCGGCAGAAGGCTGGCTGGGAGGGGGGCCTGGCGAGGGGGAAGCCCAGGGAACAGCTAATGTGATGATTGATGGGGAGGTGAGTGAAGCCAGGCTAGCCCTGGGCCCTCGGACCTCCAGTCTCTAGTCCCATTCTTACCTATCTATCCTTGCATTCCCCACTCTAGGTTCAACCCTGGTCCCCACCCTAGCTATGGTACCATCCCCCTCTCCATACCCTCCACCTCCTAGGTCCAGGTCCCTGGGCTTCAGAAGTACGGAGCCTAAGAGGTGGGCGGCCAGGGTTGGGGGTGGGTTTCCCCAGGCTCTTGCCTGCTTATTATTATAAGGGCTATTTCTCTAATCAAAACTCCCCAATTACCCAAGGGCCCCTCTGATTAATATTCCATGATAACAGGAACAGGTCACATCTGGCTGCAGGAGCTGGAATTCGACACTCCAGGAGCCCCATGATTGGTCTGCAGGAAGAATAATAAACTTCTTTCTCCTGCCCCCTTTCCCTTCCTTTCCATTCAGAGGTCCCCTTTTCCTCCACCTTCCCTTCCCCAGCTCTCCATCTGTCCCCCTCCACCCCATCCAAGGCCTCTGTGTTGCACTCTACCCTCTTTTGAGGTGGAAGCCGACTCTCCAATCTTGGTCAGCCCTCTGGCCATTGTTGTCCCCTTCTTTGCCTGGCTGATCTTTGGTGTGGGAACATTTTTTTGCTGGGACACGGTGGGCTGCGTAGGGAGGCTGATTTCTGAGTGATTGTGGGTACTTTAAATGTATCATCTCATGAAATCCTCCTCACTATCCTCCTACAAGGGAGGAAGTATTATCACTGTTTGTTGACAGGGGCACAGTGTGCCTAGAAGCCACAAGACTTGCCTAGCATCACACAGTCTTCCAGTGACAGAGCTGGGATTTTAAGCCCAAGACTTTCTGCTTCCAAGGCTTCTCTTCTCCCCACACCCCACCCTGATCTGCTGAGGACGGTTTCAGTCCCTGGATGCTTGGATTAAGATGGGACCCGCTGATATGTCAGAGAGCAAGTGCCCATGAAACCCAGACTCCCCGGCTTCCGTTGGATTTGAGATGGGTTTTCAGGCAAATGCGCCAAGAACTTTTAATGCAATCCTACAGCCCAGAGAGTAGAAAAGACTTTCCCATGTTCATATGGCAAGGTGGTCAAAAATATGGTTCTCAGCCCCAGATCTTCTGACACTCAGATGAAAACTTCGATTTGCCATCATGTGGACGACCCTGAATGAGAAAGGTTTCTTGTCACACCTGCAGGTAAGGGACTGCCAGACACCCCCTGTCCTGATTTAACCCAGACACCCCAGACAGGGCCCCGCTGCTTGTGTTTGTTCAGTCTTCACCAAGGAGCCTGGGCAGAACATGGTCTCTGCTTAGGGTAGAGGTGGGGATGGCAGGGGAAGGGGTTGTGGCTGCTGCTGGCGGCCAGAAAAGATTTGCCTTCAGCCAATCCTAGGCTATGGCTCTTGGCCCTGGGGTCGAGCTCCGTCCTGACTCACCATGCATCTCACCAGTCAGGAGGAGGGCAGACTCTTGAGTTTCAGGGGCACAAAAAATCCTCCACTGCTCTCTCCCCAACACACTATCGGATGTCTGAGAGTGGGACACCAACTTGGATTTGCTGAGGAGGGGCAGGGCAGTGAAATGTTTCTCTCCACCTCTGACTCTCCTACCTGGCTCTTGCCTTGGGCTCTCACCTTGCTCCTATCTCCCCCAGGGAGCTCCTTTGCTCAACTCTAATCAGAAACACCCTGGAGCCATCTCCCGAATTCATACCTAGGTAAACTGGGGGCCCTGGATGAGGAGGCTAACTGAGTCTTTGACTCAGTCAGTGGCCCCTGGCTCCAACCATACTTCCCATCTGCTCTGTCTGCTGGCTGGGACTGTCCTGGCTAGAGGACTAAAACACGGAGCTGTTCAGTCCTCATGTCCTACCCATTGGTGGGGTCTGAGATATCCACTGTGTTTTGTAGGTATCCATGAGGCTTCTGGGGCACAACTACCCTGAGATTAACGGAGCCCCAGACAGGCCTTGTAAGATCCTGAGCCCTGCATGGGAGAGCTGAGACCCAGGTCTTTCCCTTCCCTTCTGCCTTGCTTTCTTCCAGCCACTGCTTTTATTGTCCAAGCCCCCACAGCCTCGCACTCCAATCTCTGCCTCTACCTCCCCCCAGTTTTACTCTGCCTTCCAGTCGCCACTCTCATGTTCTACACCTGAAGCTACCTTCTTAAACTCCAGATCCAGGTTAATTACTTAACTTCTGTGTGCCTCAGTTTCCTTATCTGTAAAGTGGGGACAAGAAAAATACCTATCTCATAGGGTTGTAAGGATTAACTGAGAGCACACATGTAAAGCATTTACACCCATGCCTAGAGTAGAGTAAGTGCTCAGTATCATCATCTAAACTGCTAATAATGAAACAGGCTAACGCCAAGTGAGCGGTTACTATGTGCCAAGCACTGCTCTAAGCACCTTATATGTGTGTTAGTTTAGGTCAGCTCCACAACATTTCGATGTGGTGAGGATTACTGCTGTCATTCTCATTTCACAGATAACTGTACTGAGGCGCAGCAATATTATGCAACTTGTTGCAGTTCACATTGCTAGTAACCTTCAGAGCCAACCTTTGAACCCAGATAATCTGACTCCAGATTTGACCTCTTAACCAATCTGTCATTTTTGCCACCCTAGGAACAGTCTCTGACTCCTCAGTACCCAGAGGACAAAGTGTAAATTCCTTAAGCTGCCATTCGAGGCCCTTCCACCCCTCCTCCTGGCATTACAATGCACCCTGAGAACTGAATGTCTCCAGAACACCAAGGGTACTTACCTGCTTACAAGCCACTGCTCAGGCAGTTCCTTCCACTTGGAATGACCCCTTCCCATCCCCCTAAAACCCTCACATATGCACACAAACCCCACCTCTCCCAGTGTTTATTTTGAGCCAATTTCCAAAGCTAATGGGTTTAGAGTAAGCACCTGAAGATGTGGAGTTTGTGTGTGCCTGTTTGGGGGTTTTGGTAGGCAGGGTTTAGAGGGTCACTTCAGGTGTGATCACCCTCATGGAGCCAGATGGGACCTTAGAGGTGCCCTGGGCCAGTAGTCCTTAACCAGTTGACCACCTAGAGCCATCCTTTTGAATGATTCCATTCCTCTTCTTCCCCTGCCCTCACACCAAGGCTCTGATGGATCTTGTCTACCAAACACTTTGCATTGGAAAAATATAAAGCAGGGTTAGCAGGAAAGGCCGGTCTCCTGGGAAATCAGATACCACATTTGAGAGGTGTATGGATTTTGCCTTCTTTCCCAACCCTGCTTCTTCTGAACTTGAGTTTTTGAATGACTCCATGCGACTTCTGGGCAAACCGGATGCCTGTGCTGGGCCCCCTGCAAGTGAGAATAGAAAGATCACCATTTTTCTCTCCACTGTTGATATGGTTTTATTGTCATGCTCTAGGACTGACTGCAAGAGACAATTGATCCTACTGCCCAATTATTGTCAGAAAGCACGACTTAAGATCAACTACCCGAAAAGTCAGATCATCAGCATTGGCAGGCGGCCCCCAGCATTCAATTGGTTTCTCTACAACAATTTAATACAGCAGGTCAAATCACTCAGTTACCTGGGGGTGCAATTTGCGACTAATCCATCTTGGAGGGTTCACTGGGAAGTTATATTGCCTAAATTAGATGTTCTAGGGGTGTTTTATTGAGAGTTTTTAAATGGCCACAGTGGCAATTGGTAACGCCTGCTTTGACAACGTTCCAGACAGAAATGGCTGTGGGCCTGGTTCGAAGGTGGAGAACTTTGCACATTGGAGGGGATTGAGAACTGTTTGGGGTGGGGGCGGGGGTAGGGGGCGTAGGGAGCAAGATGATATCCCTCGTCAGTGGATACCCCTCCAGGCCCCTCTGTGAGAATCACCCCTAGGCCTTCTTGATCGTTCCCCTGTGCCTGGCTCTCTGGCTGAGCCTGGGACTCTGCCATACATCTGTAACTCACAACTGCGACAGCCCAGGATCTCACTCCAGATAATTCAGCCTTGAAGCTCCTGTCGCCCTAGCCTTACCGATAGCTAAGTTGGCAGAGATCATATTTATGGCAGACTGCCTGAAGGGCAGACTGCCCACCCTATCTCTTGGAGTCTCATATTCTCCTTTGCTTAAGGCAGCTCATCGGAAGGCTGAGTATTGAGACCACTGTACTGTGGCCTTTCAGGAGGCAGGAGAGCACAGGGACTGTGAATCTGGGCTTCGGTAACAGACAGACCTGGGTTTGGTTCCAGCCCCACCACTTCCTCCCTGTGTGTTCTTGGGCAAGTGATTTCACCTGACTCAGTTTCCTTCTTTGTAAAGTGAGGATAGTAACAGTGTTTACCTTTTGGGGGATTTAATGCCTAGCATGTAGTAAATAATGGCTATTATCATTATTGTTATTTTTGAGACAGAGTCTTGCTGTGTCACCTAGGCTGAAGTGTGATGGCATGATCTCGGCTCATGGCCACCTCCGCCTCCCGGGTTCAAGTGATTCTCCTGCCTCAGCCTCCCGAGTAGCTGGGATTACAAGCGCCCACCACCACACCGGGCTAATTTTTGTATTTTTAGTAGAGACAGGGTTTTACCATGTTGGCCAGGCTGGTCTCAAACTCCTGACCTCAGGTGATCCGCCTGCCTTGGCCTCTCAATGTGCTGGGATTACAAGGCCTGAGCCACCGCGCCCTGCCTGGCTATAATTATTTATTGTTATTCTTGGAGAATTGCCGCAGGTCCTTGTAGTAGATGGTTGGAGGAAACATCGTGACAATGTCAACCTGGTACTCACTGCAGGGATGTTGTTGAAGACATCGTGTGGTCGCTTCTCCCAGGGCCCTCTTTGTAAAGGGCCAAGGGAAAGATGTGATTCCTTTTCCAACTGGCAAAAGCCATGCTTCTCTGGAATACTTGGTTTATTTTTATGTTACAGATGCCGTGAAGCTTATAATTGATGGCATTTCCTTCTTTTATGTGGCTACCAGGGGAGCTGAGAGCCAAACACAGGCTCTAGTAACTGTGTAGAACGTCAGGGAAGGCGTTTGGTGTGTGTGCCAATCTTAATCCTGACTTTATTATTTTCCTAATGTTATTTTTCTTTATCTTGATTTCTCTCAAGTACATATTTTATTTTATATTTTATGGTTTTTGTTCAGTTGTCCCAAATTCTTTGATGAAAACATGTGCTACAAATGACTGTTGGAAGAGTCACCATCGTACGGCTTGGTAGGTCTGGGAATGAACCTGTGCCGTCTGATCCAGAGCTGTACCCTGGCTCGGCTGTGCTGCCTCTGATGGATCAATGGAAAGAAGGCACACAGGCAGGAATCTAGGGGATGTGTGTGCACAGATGATGGATGAGATAAATGGACATAGGCGGGAATGACAGGCATAGATGGCAGACAGTGAGATGGAAGATATGATTGTTTTTTCTGTAAGATACCCAGGGTTGTCTCATCGAGGTGATACAATTCTAACCCAAAGCAAAAGAACTTAACGTCTTAGCCAGTGCAATCCTACCATAAAGGTACATCAGTGTCCCATAGGGCTTTTCAAAATGGAGATACTCGTGGCTGTTCATTAATGCCTTTGTGGACCTCTATTCATTCATGTGTGCATCCATCATGCAACCACTATGTGGCTGGGCACTGGGGACAAAAAGGTCACTAAGACATGATGGGTCTCTGCCCTCAAGGGGCTCCTAACTCACTGAGTGAGACATACATGAAGGCTACAGATCATGATACAGATGCGCTGGAACCAAGGCCTCTTTGTGGGGTTTGGGAGGCACCAAGGCAGTCGGGGTGGGGAGCAGGTCATAGAGAGTCAGGGAATGCTTGAAGTTATTATCTCATTAGGAAAGGCTTCCAAGATGGGGAGTTGAGTGAAGTATAGAGGATGACTAGGAGTTTGCTAGGCTGCAGATAGAGGTCCCAGGGGCAGACAGAACCACATGGGCAAAGGTACAAAGGCAGTCACAAAAGCACAAAGATGGGGCATATTGGAAATGCTGCAAGTAACCTCTTTTGATTGGAGGGTAGAGAGTGTGTTGGTGGCCTGAGAGATGAAGCTGGAGGGGCTAGGAGACCACGTCACGAAAGACCAAGGTGTTTGGAGTTTTTCATATGGCAGATGGGGAACCCTGGAAAGGTTTGAGGCAGGAGAGGCACCCGGTCAGCTTTGCATTTCGGAAAGTTATCCACACACTCAGGGAGGCATAGAGGGAGATCAGTTAAGAGGCAGTTTTCACTGCCATCATGCCACCACACTGTTCTGAGCTGCTATCCCATGTGTTGCTCATTTCAGAAATATCTGTTGAGCACCATCTTAGTCTACTAATACCTGAGACTGGGTAATTTATAAGGAACGGAAATTTATTTCTCACAGTTCTGGAGACTAGAAGTCTGAGATCAAAGCACTGGCAGACTCTGAGTCTGGTGACGGCCCACTTCCTGGTTCATAGGTGGTGCCTTCTCACTGCATCCTCACATGGTAGAAGGGATTGCATGGGCAGGGGGGTCTCTCTCAGTCTGTCATCTTTTATAAAGGCACTAATCCTAATCACCTTTCAAAGTCCCCACCCCCTAATACCATCACCTTGGAGGTTAAGATTTCAACATGTGAACTCTGGAAGGACACAAACATTCAGGCCACACATAGCAAGTGCCTATCAAGCATCAGGCACTGTTCTAGGCACTGGAGATACTGCAATAAACAACATGGACAAAGCTCCCTCCTTGCAGAGAGCTTACATGCTAGTGGAGGGAGACACACAATAAATAATAAACGCAACAAACAAGAAATTTATATGTCATGTTAGAAAGCAATAAAAGCTATAGAAAAAGAGAAAATAGAGCATGATAAAGAGCATTGGGATTATGAGGGTGGGGCTGGCATGAGACCTTATTGAGAAGGTATATTAGTCCATTTTCATGATGTTGATAAAGACGTACCCAAGACTGGGTAATTTATAAAGAACAAGAGGTTTAACGGACTCACAGTTTCACTTGACTGGGGAGGTCTCACAATCATGGCAGAAGGCGAAAGGCATGTCTTACATGGTAGCAGACAAGAGAAAATAAGAACCAAGCGAAAGGGGTTTCCCCTTATAAAAGTGTCAGACCTCGTGAGACTTATTCACTACCATGAGGACAGTATGGGGGAAAACCGCCCCCATGATTCAATGATCCCTCCCACAACACGTGGGAATTATGAGAGCTACAATTTGAGATGAGATGTGGGTGGGGACACAGCCAAACCATATCAGAAGGTGACATTTAAACAAAAGCTTGAAGAGAGAAAGTAGCGGTGATGTGGGGACTCTTCCCATGTCTGACCCGCACACAGGGCAGTGGACTTGGGATCTGGCTGTCCCTGATTTGAGTCCTGGGACCTTGAGCAAGAAACCACCTCCCAGAGTCTCCATTTTCTCCTGTACTCCCTGACTTCTGGGGCTGTGGTGAGATGATGGACTCAATGGTGCTTAGTAGCTAGACAGGTGGGGCCTGGAGGTAGAGGGGTTGTCACACATCTTCTCTCTGGCATCCGCCCCTCACCCCTACCCCAGCAGCCCCATGGCTCTGGCTGAGGAGCCAGTTGAAGAGAAGGCAGTGGGAGAGTTGCTGACAGTGCCTCGTTCAGGGGAGGGTGAACAGCTTCTCTGAGCTCCAGTAAAGATGAAACTGGGCCACAAGTTTCATCCTTACATCCTTCACGATGCCAACCTGTGGCATTATAGCTGTCATCTCTGCCATGCACGACTGGGCATGAACCCATAGTGTGGCAGAGCTGGGAAGAAGCCCCTGTGGGTTGAATGGGGATGCTGAGGCCCAAATAGGGCAAAGGACTGGCCCAAGGGCACACAATGAGAGTCAGAAACACATCTGACACCGGGGTCTAGGTCTCCTGCCTCCCAAGTGGGTCATGGAAGCTATTTTGATCCGAGTCAATTTATTAATAGTTACGGCCCCTGCCTTGGCTTTTTTTCTTTCTTTCTTTCTTTTTTTTTTTTTTTTTTTTTGAGAGGGAGTCTTGCTCTGTCGCCCAGGCTGGAGTGCAGTGGCGCGATCTCGGCTCACTGCAAGCTCTGCCTCCCGGATTCCCACCATTCTCCTGCCTCAGCCTCCGGAGTAGCTGGGACTACAGGCGCCCGCCACCACGCCCGGCTAATTTTTTGTATTTTTAGTAGAGACAGGGTTTCACCGTGTTAGCCAGGATGATCTCGATCTCCTGACCTCATGATCCGCCCGCCTAGGCCTCCTAAAGTGCTGGGATTACAGGCGTGAGCCACCGCACCCGGCCGGCTTTTTTTCTTACTGAGGCTTCCTTTGACAGTCTGGAGCCCACTGCTAAAAACTACAACAGTAGCTACATTTAGCATTCTTCCAAGAGACTTCCATTTGTTATCTCGTGAGTCTCTCAAAAACCCCACAAAGTAATTATTATTTCCCCTATTTTCATTGAGGAGGAAACTGAAGCACAGACAGGCTAAGTGACTTCTCCAAGGCCACACCTTAGGAAGCAGGGGAGCTGACCAATTTTGGCAGTTTTGCTCGTAAATCTTTGTATTTAGCCACTAGGTTACATAGGTGTGAGATGAATATGTGTGTGTGCATGATGTCTGTGTGAGTGTGGCTGAATGCGTGTGTTGGGAAGTGTTCCTGGCCAACTCCCAATTGCTGTTTCACACTCTTCGCAGGGGCTGCCTGGGGAACAGCTGACTAAGAGATCTCCCTGCCAGGCCCCTTTGGGACTGGAGGGTGCTTGTGGTTCAGCATAACTGTGACTCCATCTCCAGATCCCCTTACCGCCCCATCATAGGAAGAGCAACACAACTTGCAAGAACATAGACAGACAGCACCGTGGATGTGAAACCCCTTTCACATTGTAGGGCAGTGGCTCCCCAACTGTGCTTACTGAACCAGCAGCATCAGCATCACCTGGAAACCTGTCAGAAATGAAATTTCTTGCGCCCCACCCAGGTGAGACTAGATCAGGGACTCAGAGTGAGGCCCAGCAATCTGTGTTTCAGCAAGCCCTCCAGGGAATTCCATTGCATGCTCAAGTGTGAGCATCAGGGACATACAGTAGAGGAGAGGCCCCACAGCATGGAAGTTTGCAGACTTCCATGTTTGTGTACACATATGTTCAGGGCACAGTGCTTTACAGTTTCCAAAGAGCCTTCTCACCCATAACCTCCTCCTAGCTGCTCGACAACAAGGATTCCGCCCACTTCTCAATGAGTAAACTGACATCCAGGAAGGTGAGGTCATACAGTAGTCCGTCCCTGGCAGATGCCAAGCATGGTGGTCTTCTCTGACATGTGTGCTTCTCTTAGATCCTTCTACCCTGTCCCCTGTGCCAGTTCAGGGCACCCCCTGCCCACAGCAGCCTCTCAGGGAAAAGAGAGGGGATAGAGAGATGGCTGTCCTTGGTTTCCTGCTCATCCCCACCCCCCTCATCCTCTCCCTTCTGTCAGCAGCACCTGCAGAACAAGTTCCCTGTTCTTTAGGTGAGTTCACTTGGCAAGGAAGGAGAAGGGTGCCCCAGGAATGTGGAGGGGCTCTAGGAATCCAATGTTCATTTTCTAGGAGATACTCAGTGGTGGTTCAGTGGCAGCAGAAGGTTAAGATGTAGAGTCCCCTTTCCATTTCATCTGCTGGATATGGGGGCCCCCCCTGAGGTTGACCCAGGGGACATGACCCCAGTCCCAGTATAAGGTGAAAGGTGGGGCCTCAGGTTGACTCCTGCCCAGGCCTGTTTTCCACTCTGGTCACCTGCCTACATCAGGGTCCCTGGCAGGGAAGTGAGGGGATTGTTCTCTCTAGCCTGCCAGAGGGGCTGTGGGGTAACAGGATGGGACAGCAAGAGGGGGAATATCTGGATCCCCCAAACGTAATGTGTAGACACAGTCAATAGACCATAAAAGTAGGCTTCAGCCCAGAGCATGTTGGCAAACATCTGGTCCAGTGATTCTCAACCTGGGGTTTGTGTAATTTGGGGGCAGCGGGGCCTACTGATATATTCCCAGAGGCCACAAGTTCTCTGAGAATTGAACTTTTTTATGGTCTTATTTTGATGCTAAACACAATTTTTGTTACACTTATGAAAACAGCTATGATTCACAATTGCAAGCCATTTTCATAGCCTGGATTCAGTTGTAAAGGAGGTTCTCAAGTTGGGGGACACGCAGACCTGAGGTGGGGAGTTAGAGGTGTTCATTGATACCTTCTCAGAGGGTGGTTCTGCTGAAATTTTTTCCTAAAAACGGAAAGTCTGTGTATTCCATCCCAACATTCAGAAGCACTAATGTAGCCCAGCCCCTTCATGTTTCACTCATGGACACGGAGGCCCAGAGAAGGCCAGATACTTTCTCAAGGTCTTCCAGCAAACCAGAGCAGAGCTGAGACTGGAAGGCTGGGCTCCTTCAACCTGGCCCAGGGCTCTTCGTGGCACACTCTGCAGGGACAAGGCTCAGGCCAGGCCAGGAGCAGTAGGGGTGGCAGAGGTGTGTGTCTCAAACGTTTCCATTACAAATTTGTTGGTTCTCTTTCTGTTCATTGGGACTGCATGGACTCATTTGGATCTTTTAAAGAGATCCAAGTCCCAGTGCAATAGCTCACACCTATAATCTCAGCACTTTGCAAGGCTGAAGTGGGAGGATTGCTTGAGACCAGGAGTTTGAGACCAGCCTATGTTCCCAAAACATAGCAAGACCTTGTCTCTGTAAAAAATTTAAAAAGTAAAATGGAAAGAAAAAAACTAAAGTGAACAATTCAGCCAGAGGGTAAATGGGAAAGTAGGAATCAAAAGCTTCATGTCATGGTGACTATCGTGTTTTGTTCTGTAACAGATACATGGACGGGTAACGTTAAGTCCCTGACTTCGCCCAGCTCCTAGACTGTCAGGGAATGGGGAGCAGTCATGAAAATAATAATAGTGCTTCACAATTCTCCAAATTGGACATTTCCCATAATGACAACTAACATTTATTTAACATGTACTGTGTGCCAGCTACTTTGCCCCTATGATGTCAAGATGTCATCAAGGAAGGTACAGTCACATTTTGTACATGGGGAATATAAGGCCTGAGAAGGTTAAGTAAACCAATTCTAGGCAGCAGAGCCAAGCATACCGATTCCTGATTCCTGAGCAAACTTTCTTAATACTCCTTCATTTCAATAACTCTGGAAATAATAACAGGGATGGTCATTTCCCCCATTTCACAGAAGAGAAAACTGTGGCTCAAAGAGGAGGAGCATTTGGATCACAGGGTAGAAAGCTAGGAAGTGTTCTGTCTGCTTCCTGATATAGTATCTGTTTATTAGCCCCAGCCTGCCCCATCGAAGACCCAAGACAGTGAGATCTTTGAGGATTTGGTAATATGTCAGAAACACACTTGTCAAAAATCAGTGACAACAGCAAATCAGTTGAAATTATAAATTGGTTGAAAATAAATGTTTGCAGTCAATGTTTTTCCATGCAATAGTAACTTCCAGGTACTATGGGGAAGGTTTTTTGTTTGTTTGTTTGTTTGTTTGTTTGTTTTGTAGCCTTTGAGCATGTTTGTCTGTTTTCTGAATTTTAAAATCTTTATTTTGGGGGAGAATAATTTGGGAATTCATTTTCAACTCATTCTTCCTGTCCTGGTTGTTCAGCAATATTGTCATGAACTTTGAAATTTTACCTGTGATTCTAAGCAAATTGTCTAAAAAAGTAAGTGGGTTGAAACTGAAATGTTTCCGTCTGCTGGTTCCAGCTTCTCTAAGTTTGTGCAAGCTGGGATGAATATGCAACCTCTAAATGCAATACAATCTGCTTTTCAAGTGATTTGCCTTTAAGTTTATTAAATTAATTTTTTTGCCAGTGATGCCAACTTTATCTTTAGCTCACATCCTCATCAATTTTAATGTACACTCCTTTTCGATGTAAGCAACTTTTGCTTAGCATCTTCTCAACAGTGCCACAATAATCACTTGCTACCATTGGGGATGGCGCTTCCTGTCAGAATTGAAGTGATTTGTAGTTTCAGGGACAAGCTTAGACTGAGCTTCATTGGTGTAATGGTGCTTGAAAATATTGGTGAGGAAAATGCCAGTTGGCATGATGACCACACACATGGGACACGAGGTGGGGTGTGAAGAGAGAGAAGCCTCTGATGTCATTGAAGAGAATCAGAGCGTATTGTTCCTTACACTCCACCTACTGCTGCTTCAGTGTTTGTGTTGTCTGAAGCTTGGTGCTTCCAGCCCTGGTTCTCCTTCCAGAACTGGTTTGAGCCTCTCTTGGGTGGCAGTGGTTTGGATTCTGGGCCCAGAGTAGTTTCCCCACTGACCTTGCACACACTGATTCTTCCACTGAAATGAAACAACTACCCCAATGCAGCTGAACAGGAAAAATAGGCTTTTCAATAAATTAGAGATAACCTCCCAAATGAAAAACAAATTCCCCCTTTCAACATAAACAATGCACTAAAAATGCTTAAAGTTGATGAAAAAATTTCTAAAACATCTTCATGGTGCATGAAAATCACCAATACCTGAAAACTCAGTGACCGTGAGTATTCCTTTTTCTTCAGTGTATCATTTAGAACCAACTCTTCTTTCATTATTTCACTTGGAGCAAGACCAGATCCGTTGGAACATCTCCAGGGAGAAGGTCCTCATCTCCTTCTCCCTGGAGATGCCTAGGCCACTGCTGGTTCCATGGTGAACTTTAATTCAGCTGGGCCTCATGCTTTCTTCCTTCACATGCATGCACCACAGTATTTGTCTTGAACTTGAGCCTCTGGCTTCAGAATTCAGAGAAGACGCATGTGGACCAGTCATGGTCACGTCAACCCTATGGCCATTGTGGATTCAAAGCAGAGTTCCTCTTCTTTTGTGTATTTCTCTGTATTTGCCAAATTTTCTGCAATTATCATGTGTTACTTTTGCAATTAGCTAACACAAACCCCACAATAGACAGGATGAAAGCACATACTCAAAATGCAGAACCAAACCATGTACCTAACATTGTGATGGGCATTTTGAGCTGAGACTGTGGATCCCTGTCTTGGGCTGTCTGGTTCTATTTGGGGATTATTACCTCTGCCAATAACTGGGTTCCTCCCTGTCCCTCTTTCCCACACTGGCTTCATCTGCCAGAGGAGCCAGGGAAGGAGGTAGGAGATTCCAGTCTCAGTCACCAGAGGAATAAAGTGATTAGTCTAAGGGGAACACATAGTAAATTGAGACTATGTTTGGATAAGACAGCAAAACTTAAGATAGTAGGAACAATTATTCAGTGCTTGCTTTCTGAGTGTCAACTATGTGCCAGCTGCCGGGGGTGTTCACAAAAAGGCAGAATTCTACACTTTGAGAGGCTGTGTGACAGATAGGCACAAACTTAGGCACTTGAGCCAAAAAAAAAAAAAAAAAAAAGAGTCCAAATTCTGCCTCCACTATTTAGTAGGGCTGTGACTTTAAACCTCAACCCTTAAATTTCTGGAGACTCAGCTTCATCATGTACCTATAAGATGTGAACACTGATTATCACACCATCACCATAAGGATGTATTGTGGGCTTACTAAGTGTCAGACATATATGTGCAATTGACATACACAGTCTCACTGCATCTTCACAGCAGCACTACAGGGCAGGTACTGCTAGACCCATTCCACATATGGGGAAACTGAGGCTCAGAGGGATTAAGTGATTTGCTCAGCATCCCACAGCAAGCAAACAATGAGGTCAGAATTGGAAGACAGGCAGGCTGACTCCAGAGTCTTTGTTTCTCACTCTGTGGTACGGCCTCCCATCGGTGAGCTAATGCGATGAGTTGATGCGGCTTCTAGACATTGAATGCCAGGCCAGTACTGGGCCTAGCACACGGTAGGTGTTCATCCCAAGCTGGTCCACTGCCCTTGAAGATCTTGCAGTCCAAGGGGAAGAGCAGAGGGAGAAGGGAGGAGCTGTGTCCAGCCCAGAAAAGCATTTCCACCCCCAAAGACTAAAGACCTATCTTGGCAGGTATCTCTTCTTCTGCTTCCTGCTTCCCTGACCCTCAGGCAGGCCAGGAGGCCCCCTTCTCCCTTCCCCCTCCGCCACCTCAGACCTTTCTGCCCCCCACCCCCATGGTCTGTCTGGGCCAGTCTGTCTCCCCCACCCTGGCAAGGCATTAAAAATTGAAACCTCCTTTGAAGAGAAAACAGTTTAATAAAAGCTCCATCCATTTTTCATGAGAGGATCAGGAGAGGGATGGTGAAGGGAGGAGAGGCAAGCTGGGGAAGACAAGTTGGGGGGTGCAGTGAGGGTCTTGGGGAATCTGCAGTGAGGGTTCAGTACAGCAAGGGCCAGGCAGTACAGATAGGCACAAACTTAGGCACTTGTTTTACCCACAGCTCTAATGGCCCCATTGCCCTCTTCTTTTCTCAGTTCCTGTCAGCAGGATCCAGGCTGGGCCTGTTGGTGTGAGGTGGGGAAGCATAGCTTCCTCTTTGGGGAAATCTCCTGCGTTCTCTTCAGGGAAGGACTCAGAGCATGGGGGCTGCACTCCCTCAGAGGAAGATGGCCACTAGGTGACCTCTGGCCTAGGGGACCTGCCTCCACATCAGAACAGCTTCTGAAGCTGGGCAAGATGAGCCTGTCACTTGAGCCCTAGCCCCATGTTTGGAACCCCGAAGACCAGGCGGAGCAGAGCCTGGCCAGAGCCCCAGGCTGGGCCCGGGGCAGGAGGCTGAGCTTTGGAAAGAGCCCAACAGAGAGGTCAGGGCATGAGGAAGCAAGAGGAATTAGGTCCAAGCCCTGGCTCATGTTCTTTGGACCCTAGAGCCTTTTCCAACCACAAGAGACAGAATTACATTCACTGTCCTGCCCAGCCTCCATTCTTTCTTAACTCCCTCACCCCAACAAAGACAGATCCATCTAGAAAAAAGACGCCCCGCAGACTGACTCTGGCAGGAGAGGTGTGTACTTAGGTCTGACTGAATGGGTTTCTGTCATAGATCTGTTTGGGTGCATGCATGCCTACATGTGGCAGTGTGTGTATATAGTGGCATATGCATGAGTGTGCATAGCCAGGAGTGTGTGTGTGTGTGTGTGTGTGTGTAGGGGGGGGATGAGAGAGAGAGAGAGAGAGAGAGAGCCAGGAGGATGTGTGCTTGTGCCCATGTGTGACAGTAAATGTTTCTACTGTTCCTGCATCTGAATAGACACGAGGCCCTCCCCAAACACATGGCAGAGGGTGGGTGGGATGGGTAAGTTGGGTGAGAGGGTAATGAGAAGAGAGGAAAGGAGGGCAGGCCCCAGAGAACTGAGCGGGTCCTAGGGCCTAGAAGACAGGCAGCTCTGGGTGTGCCAGCCCCAGCCATAAAGCTGTTCCCTGTGGGCCCTAGGAAAGAAGGAATTTTCTTCTTTAGCCTTCCTAATTGAGGAGGGCAGTAGGGTGTATGCGTGTGTGTTTGTGACATGCCGAGGCTTCTGCTTCCTCAGCATGGTCAAGAGGGGTCTTGGAGGACGTTCCGGAGTGATCACTGGGAGGAGGCTGAGAGGCTCATAGATAGTGTCTCTTCCAGTCTGGGAATCGACTTTCAATGAAGGCTCCAGCGATTTTTGTATCCATCCATTCAATACATATTTACTTGCGGCAGGGTTTTTATCAGAACAGTAAACAAGCAGATATGGTCTTGTTCTCCAAGATCACCGAGCCTAGTGCATTATTGGCTCTTCTCCATGGCTTCATACATGCCTCCTGCCTCTTCCATGACCCTGTAAGGCAGGTGGCAGCTCTACAGGGCAGGGAGTCAGGAGACAAGGATCCTGAATTTCATTCACCTGTGACCATCAGCAAGTTACTCTCCATGCCAGGCCCTCCGTTTTCCCATTGGTATTGGGAGGGGTTGCACCAAGATATGATCCGGGGGCCCTTTCTTCTTCAGTGACGGTCATCTCTGGATACACGCTCTAAGATCTAGGACTGAAAATTCCTGGGGAATTTTTTTCCTCGGTCAATGGCACTGGGTGGCTTTAGGCGGTTGATGGCACCTATTTAAGCTTAGTTTCACAAACTGTAAAAAGGGCATCAGAAGTCTGCCTTGCTCATAAGATCTTTGGGGGCATTAATTGTGGATGCTTGTGTATACATGAGTCCTGGCACAGAACCTTTGGGCCTCGAGCAGCATGGAGCCATCAGGCTTGGGTTACTGGTGGTATCCCCACCAGTGACCCCAGTCCCAGGGCCAGGCTCATTTTCCTTGCACACTGAGGCAGGGGTGTGAGTTAAGGTGGTGGGCATAGGGGTTGGTGGTTCATGGTGCTGGTCGGGGTTATGAGGAAATCCGGCAAGGGAGCCAGGGAGAGAGGTCACCCAGGGGCATGTTCCACTTATCTCCTCACTGCCACCTGAGCCAAATTTGGGAAGGTTCCCAGAGGCCCAGGGCAGGGGAAAGGGTGGCTGCAGCACCTCCACTTCACTGCACCCACCCCCAGTCATTCCTTAAACGAGAATGCAGAGCTGGAGTCCTTTGTGGGTGAAGCCTAGGGGAAGTGAAGGGGTATACTAGGAGGCTGGCAGCCACAGGCTCCAGCCCTTTCCCTTCTTCCCCTTCTCAGTTGCCCTCTTGCCTCCTCGCCCCCACCCTCCACAGAGGAAGGAGTGGCCCTCCTCCTCCTAAGTCCTACCGGCCCATCCCCCAGAGGACCACACTCCAGTAATTATCTCCCCTCTCCTGGCTCCTTGCCCTCAGCCTGCAAATACATTCCAGTTTTTCCCATCTGAAAAACTCCCCTCCTCCGCCCAGTTGCCCCCCTCAAGCTCCCGCCCTCCTGCTGGCCTCCCGTCTCACGGCCAATAGACTCAAACAGTCAGCTGTGCTCACTGTCTCCTGGCCTGGCCGGCCTCCCACTCCCTGCTGTCACTGTGAAAACCAGCGATGTCTGGGTGACTGAAGGTCATCTCCTCCCCCCACCCTTGGGCCTTGACAACACCCGCCTGGTGTCTTGACACACTTGCCTGGCCTCTTGTCGCTGGGCTCCTTCCTGGGTTTCATCTGATCTGTGCTCTTTCCTGGTCCTCCTGCCTCTCTGCGAGTTCTTCTCAGGCTTCCTCACGGTTTCCCTTGGATTCCTTCTCTTCCCCTTCCAAAATCTCCTGTCAGCAAACTCTCCTGTTGCTGTGGCCTCAGCTCTCTCTCCCGGTGTGGAGGAAGAGTGAGGCTGGACCAGGAAGGGGAGGCCTCTTCCTTCAGTCAGGAGAGGTGAGGGCTAAAGAGGAGGCTGCCTCAGACCTCCTCCAGGCCATAGGCTGGGGCTGCAATCAACCTCTGTGAGTTTCCAGAGTCCCTCCTCCCCGTCCTGTCTGCCCTCCCCTCCCTTGTTTTTACCCACCATTTTCTGAGAGCTTACTGCATGCTATGGGCTCTGTCCTGTTGGAGGGCAGGGCCCTGGGAGCCATGGCGAGGACTTGTGGTTTTGTTCTAAGTGAGACTAGAGGCCAGTGGCGGGAGGGGGTGGTTAAGCAAGAGGGTGACTTGATCTGATTTGCATTTTTAAAAGAAAAATCACCCTGGTCTCTGTGCGGAGAATAGGTTGTGGGGAAGGGGTGGTGAGGGGAGGCCTGTCGGCAGACTCCTCCCATAATCTGGATGAACAGAGAAGGTAGCTTGAACCAGGGTGGTGGAGGAGGAGGTGGGGAGGGGTGGATGGATTAGGATATATTTCAGGGTTAGAGCTGGACTTGCTGATGGATTGAATGCAGGAGGTGAGAAAAAGAAAGATTCAAGGGTAACTCCTAGGTTTGTGGCTGGAGCAACTGGGTGGATAGTGATGCCATTTAGTGAACTGGGGAACACTGGGGGAAGGAAGGTTTAGGGGGAAAGCAAGAGCTCTGCTCTGGCCACATTAAGTTCAAGATCCCATTAGATAGCCAAGCAGCGGTGTCATGTTGCCAGGAGCTCAGTAGAATGGTCACAGTAAGAGATACACACAAGGAAGGCATCTGAGTTTTCACCTTGGAGCCTTTGAACTTGCCCCTCCCTCTGCCTGACACTCTGACTTCCTATCTTCACCTGTCGGACTCCTTGTCCTCATTCAGGTCACAGCTCAAACATCACCTCAATCTAAAGTCACCTCCTGCCACCTACCTAGTCATGCTCTATCCCATACCTCTGCTTTATTTCCTGCCCACCACTCATGCTAGCTAAAATTATTTACCTTGCTCACTTATTTATTTATGTGCTTCTCCACTCTCCTGGCCTGTAAGCTCCATGAAGGCAGGGGTTGCTGCCTGATTTTGTTCACTGCTGTATCTCAATGAGCTAGATAATGGCTGGCACGTAGTAGATACTCACTGAACATGTGTGGACTGAATGAATAAGCACTTTACAATGCATCAGCTTCTTTCATCTTGACAATCTCATGAGAGTGGTAGTTGTCATCCTTGGGTTTCAGAGGAAGAAACTGAGACTTACGGAGCTCGCTGAAAGTCCAAGGCCACACAGCTAGGAAGTGGTGTAACTGGGACTCAATCTCAGGTCTATTTGGCTCCAAAGTCCATGCTGTAACCACTCCCTCATGCCAGAAAGTGCTGTCCAGAGAAGGCTTGGGTTGGAGTCCACCCCTCTTTGCTCTGAGACCTTGGGCAAGTTCTCAAGCAGTTCTGACCCTCAATTTCCTCCCTCTAAACTGGGGATAATAATCATCCCTTACTTGCAGGATTGTTCTTAGGATTCCATGTAGGAACACATGCTAAAAAACTTTATCTACTCTGTCAGTGGGTTCATACATAAGGGATTAATAATGTCGTTGGGCCTCAGTCTCCTCATTTGGTGATGTGCAAGGGTTGGGGAGGGTGTAGTGGGACTAGATCTCTGACCATCCTTCTAGCTCTGACATTCCAAGAATCCTTGAACTCCAATGTTGGTAGAAATGAATTGGGTTTAAATGTTCTAAATTGCAAACATTGTGAACACAGGGGCCTCTACTTTGGTCATCAAAGTTTCAGTTCTGTGGATGTGGGAGGCCTCTTTGAAGCGTGAGGGAGGTAAATTGAGGACAAATCAAAGGAAGTCCTTTTTCACCCCAACTTAATGAGCTTATGGCTTTCATTACACACAGGAGTGGTCCAGGCAGGAAACACGAATGGCTTTGGATAAAATGATAAATGCCAGAGACATGGATGGCTCTGAGCAGGAGCTGGCAGACTGACCTCTAAGGTCAATGGGAGGGAAGTGGCCCCTTAGGGCCCAATCAGAGACCAGCCCTAGGCTTTCAGAGCAGCAGTTCTGGGTGATGGAAATTGGAGGTGGAGAGGTCACCAAACCCATCTACCTGTACTCCCTCCACCAAAATCCATTAGTTTAGCTCCTGGCTGGTAGAGAAAGGAGGACTTGGATAGAGGAGTTGCAGAAACTACAGGAGAAGCGGCAGGGTACAGAGATTCCAGATCCCAACCTCCATCCACCTTCCCAGGCAGGCTCAGGCTGACTGTGCCAACACTCACCAGCTGCTGTGGGGAACACCTGGCACGTGATTTCCCTTTTCTTCTGCCTCACTCCCACCAACACCTGATGACATCAGCTGGAAGGAAGGACTCCATCCCTTCTATACACTTCAGGGTAGCAGTAGCTTGATGGCATTGGGAAATTGGTGGGGTTTGGCCCTGGTGCCCGCCTCTTGACCCTATTGAAGCCCCTCTATTTCTCCTATTCCTGTCCTCCTCCTTCCAAAAGCCTGTCAGGCAGGGTCTTGCTCTCAGCTGGCTGTCAACTAAGGTGTTAGCTGTCAACTAAGGTGTTAGTTGTCAACTAAAGTGTTAAGTGATATCTAAGGTGTTAGCTGATAACTAAGGTGTTAGCTGACAACTAAGGTGTTAGTTGATAAGGCTTAACACTCCCAAGGGGTATGTGCATTTTAATAGGGGACTGCTGAAAAGGAATGGCCTTGAAGACTCAAATAATATATGCTATATTGGTGGAATTTCAGGTAATGGTGCTGATTATGGTTGGAGGTGTGGGTAGTCCCCTCTAAATCATACCACTTAGGTAATCATTTATTCATAAGGTCGCACACACACCACATGCACACACTCGCACACACACATATGTCACTGAATTGTGTGTATATAGGTATACATTTTTGTGACCTGTAATAATAACAACAAACGCTCTAGTACTTACTCTGTGCCAGGCACTGTTCTGAGCACTTTACATATATTAACTTATTTCATCTTCACAACAGCCTTATGGTGTAGGTACTATTGTTACTCCAGTTTTACAATTGAGGAATCTGATGCTCAGAGAGGTGAGATGACTTGTGGCCAGGCCACACGGCTTGAGTGTGTTGGAGCCAGGCTGTGTAGATGGCCAGTGTGACTCTGGTGTCCATATGCCACTGCCGCATGAAATGTCCCTGGCTACACAGTGAGATACAATGACTGTGTTGCGGCCATGTCCTGGGGGTGTGACGGGCGTGTGTGTTTGTTTGCAGGCATGCACTCTGATTCTTGAAGTCCCAAACTACAGGGCCAGGCAGAAAGAAGCCTTCTGGAGTGGAGAGTAGTGTGAGGGTTGCACATTCTGTGCTGGGATGTGCATGTGGGTGGGATTGTGCCTTTGCTGCAGGATGTGGGGGGTTGTGGACTGAGGGAAGTGCGGGTCAGCTACAGAGGGGGCAGATGCAGACCCTGTGCAGTGTGCTGGGGGCTGAGGGAGGGGCTGTGTGTGTGCTCACATTTTGAGCTCGCCAGTCCCCCGAGGCAGTCCCACGCCCAGGCCCTGCTTTGTGACTTGCACTGCTGCCCTTTGGAGTTGTCCCTATCAGAAGGCTGGGCTCTACAGGAGTCTACACCCAAACCATAAGAATCAGCCTCTGACCGGCCAGGGGAGAAGGTGAAACCAGTACCCAATGAGACAAGGAGGAACGAATTTCAGTGTGAATAAAGGGCATGCGTGAGGGGAGGGTGGCATGAGGTGCATCTTAACTGCTAGGGATTCTACCAAGTAGGAGCAAAGGTGGGAAGTGTGTGTGTGTGTGTGTGTGTGTGTGTGTGTGTGCGCGCGCGTGCGCGCACGTTCCTCCTCCTCCTTGAAAGAGGGGAATCTGCGAAATGAGATATGCAAAGAGGCTTGAAGGCCTATAGGTTTTTTCCTCTGAGCACTTGGGAACCATCAACTTATTTTGCAGGTGGGAGAGACATGTTTGGATGAAACTTGTAACAAAAGTTGCTCAGCTTGCAACATGAGGAAGGTGGAGTGGAAGGGGCCAGGCCAGGTATCAGGGAGAACAGCGGGCAGGCTGCAGGGCCCTGGCCTGAGACCAAGCAGTAGCCCAGGCTGGGGTGTGGCTGTGGGGAAGGAGAGAAAGCCCTGGAATTCAAAGACACCGTGGAGTTAAAATTGCAGGAGCCAGAAGAGGGAAGGAGCCTATGGCCCTGTTTGCTGGCTCTGGGCCTGGCTGGCTGGCTAGTGGGCTTTGGAGCCAGGGGCTCAGGAGAAAAGTCTGAATTGGAGACAGAGTTTTAAAAAATTGACACATAACTTTTTACTGCTTTTTCTTATTACAAAACAATACATGCTTATTAAAGAAAAGATGGAAAATACAGACATGCGAAAAGAAGACAGCAATAATTTGCAATATTCTTGCCAGAGATAATAAGTGTTAACACTTTTGTGTATTTCCTCCTTGTAGTCTTTCTTCACTGAACATATTTACTATTTTGGTTTTATAAATAGGTCTTTAATGTGCATTGTAATCATTTACTGACATTAAATTTAATCTACAAGTTCTTTTTGTTATAAAGTATTCAATGCTACGGGCAAAGTAGAATTTATTTACTCGATCCTCTATTGTCATTTTTAAAATTCCCCTATTATAATTATTGTTGTAATGAGTATCTTTCTGGCCAGTGAGATGGAGATTTGGAAGTTGCCAACCCTATCTCTGTTGACCTCCGCTGTGTGTTGGAAACTCTACCAGGGAAAGGCAGTGGGATCTTGGACAAGCCCCTTTCTCCCTCTGGGGCCTCAGTCTCTCCACCTGTGCAATAGAGGAGATTGGACTTGGTGCTGGTGGGCTTTCTATGGCAATGTAGGCCCTGTCCCCACTGAGTTATTTCTTTGCTTTCATTCTCTTCAGTGCCCTTCTCTGACCCTCACCTCCTTCCTTCCCTGGGCTCCCTGTCTCCCTTTTTTCATTTCCTGGCTTCTGCCCACCTCTCCTGTACCTCCTCTAGTCCTCCTCTCCTTGGCTCTCCTAGTGGGTCAGACAGCCAGTGGGCCATTGCTCTTTCCCAGCTGGCTCGCTGATCTGACCCCTCTGTTGAACATTAGCTCTGCCTGGCAGGGGTCGGGTACTCCAGCAGAGACCTACCTGGACACCAGAGCCCCAGGACAGCTCTAGTTGCCCCAGCAGCTACAGTGGCACTGGGCTTTCCTGGCACTGGATGTCAGGCAACTGGGCAGGCAGGCACAAAACTCATGAAATAAAAACTGAGGCTCGGGGAAAGGGCAGGAAAGGTTGGGGACTTCTTGGGTTCATCCTGAAGGGGTGATATTTCCCAAGAGGGGGTGGCTTCATGCAGTAGAGAGCCATTGGATCAGAGGTTCTGGATCCAAGTTAATGGCCAGGATATCTGGACAGCTTCCAGGGGTCTGGAGACCAATTCTTTAAAATGAATTGTAAAATAGTGTGGGTGTGTGTTGCCACAGCCTACTTCTTCCATCAAGATATTCAAGGGCTCATGAGTTCAGAAAAAGATTAAGAAGGAGGTCATCTTGTCCCCAGGCTGGATCTACCTCCCAGTCCCTCCCTGACACACACACACACACACACACACACACACACTGGGGATTGACCTCAGTGATGTGACATCACTGGGAGGGTGACACTAGTGTCATGTAGGAAGTGCTCACCATGCATTGCTTTAAGGATCACTGTCCTTCTAGCTGCCACTCAGTGGTTTCTGCCCCTCTCAAAGTTCTCTGTGATGAGCAGAAGTTGCTTGGTCAGGATGCCAGGAGGCCAGGCTGGGGGCATCTGTGTAAGAAGTAGCAAAGGCCAGAGCATCTGCTGCCTGGAGGCCCTGAAAGTGCCTAAGGACTCGAGTGTGTGGAGCAATGCAGAGCTGGATTGGAGAGGATTAGATAATTGACCTCATAATTGACCTAATTAGTGAGTGGCTGTGTGGAGAGCCCTTGGGGACACTGGGCCCGCAGGTGGCACAAAGGCCAGGCAGAAACTCATAGAGGCTGTGAGAGCCGAAGCCTGGGCATTTGCCAGCAAGGGGCGGGGGCAGGGAGACCATAACAGGGAAAGGGATAGGACCTGAGGGCGCCAAGCAGAGAGGGGAAGGGGTGGCAGGGGTCACTAAAGAGAGAGGGAGGAGGAAGGAGAGGCCTTTCAGAGCAGAGGGATAGCATTTTGGGGCCTGGGAAGGGAAGGGTCAAGATCTGGGGATATCAAGGGGAGAAGGCTAGGGACCAGGGGAACTGGTGAGGGGAGGGGACAAGGCTTGGGGACACTGAGGTAGGCCAGGGTCACAGGAGGGCCAGAAAAGACCCTGAGGGCAGAGAATCAGGGCCTAGGGGACCTGGAGAGGAAAAGAGAGTTATTGAGGGAACAGGGCAGCAGCTGAAGGAAGGAGAAGGGCAGAGCCCAGGTGTTTTCTGGAGCCATGGGCCAGTGATGGAGCCAAATAATCTGGCCCCAGTGCCCACATATGGGCAGTGTGTGTGTGTGTGTGTGTGCGCGCGCGCGTGTGCATGCATGCACATGGTCAGTCTAAACCTACTGGGGCTGTGAGGAACCTAACAGTATCTTGGTGGGAGGAGAGGTGGCATGGTACCATCAGGGATGGAGACTGGAATTCTTGTACCCCAAAGCTTGTTGAAAGCTTGCTCCTGTGTCCCAAAGAACTTGGCCCCTGGGGCTTCTTCCCCTGGCTGCATTCTTTTGCCATATATTCATTGTGTGTCTATAGGATGCCAGAAAGTGTTTTAGGAGCTGGGATCCATCAGTGATTAGATTCCACAGAGATCCTGGGGGAGCTACTGTCTAGTGAGGGGAGACAGCAAATCTCACATACAGTGTGTTCAAGCATGGTGAGTGCTGTGGAGAGGAAAGGACCAGAGTATGGGAGGAAATGGAGGCCCAGGGTGGGTGATCTGCCATTGTTAATAGAGTGGTACTGGTGGGCCTCATTGAGAAAGTGACAGAAGACATGTGAGTCAAAAGGTGAAGGGGGAGAGGGAGTGAGCCTCCTGTCTATCTGGAGGAAGAGCCCTGCAGGCAGAGGGTGTAGCAAGTGCAAAGGCACTGAGGCAAGAGAGTGCCTAGTGCACTGGGGGAAGAGCAAGGAGGCCTGCCTGGCTGCAGTGCATCAGGCAAGGAGGAGAGTAGTAGGGGACAGGGGGCAAAAAAGCAATGGCAGGGGTGGAGTGGGGTGCAGGGCACATCAGATAGGGCCGTGATAAGAGCCATGGAATGGACAGTGGCATTTACTCCAAGTGAGATGGGAGCCCTGGCAGGGCTTGCAGCAGAGGAAAAACAAGATTGAACTGAGTTTTAATGCAACCCTCTGGTTGTTTCCTGGAGAATAGGCTTTGGTGGGGTGAAGGGAGGAGCTGGAGAGCAGCAATCCTGGTGAGACACAAAGGGGGCTCAGCCAGGAGGAGAGTGGAGAGGTGGTTTGAAGGATGTGTCCTTGCCAGCGTCTCATGCTTGCTTGTCTCTGGCTGGGATCCGTGAGGGCTGGGGTTCATGAAGGGCCCTGTCTAAGAAGGGAATAGGAATCCAGTTCTATGAGTTCATGCTCATCAGGAACCTGGCATATTTGATTGAGAGATATGTGCAGTGATGCTCTTTTGGAAGCTGCTCATGAATAGGGCTTGGTCCTTGACACTTGGTGGGCAAGTAATTTACAGAGGAAATGGCAATGTGAATCCTGGCCCCTGGGGTGCTGGCAGTGTGGTCAAGGAGACCCAACACACATAGGGATGGGACCCAACACAAGCTAAGGAAGAGTCCACCCCCAGCCCTGATGTCTGCTGGAACAGAGAGGATAGGAAAAAAAAAAGGGGGGGGGTAGGGGAGGGCTTTTGGAGATGGTTCAGGAGAACACACCTGGAAGCACACATTCAGATCCAAATGCCCATCACAAAAGTGACCATCATTGCACATGCACATGAGCTGACATGCCAACTCACACCTACAAGCATGTGCACACACAGGCATGAATGCATCACTCCCACTATCATACACCATGCAGAGCCTTTACCACGGGCCACAGCTCACTCCCAAGCTTCATCTTCCACCAGCCTCGGCTTCTCTCCTTCCCCACCCCGACCAAGCCACCTTCTTCAAATAGGCTGTTTCACATTACATCGTCGTGCTTTTTTTGCACACATTCCCTCTGATTTGGAATAATCTTTTTCTCTGACCTCCTTCGACAACTGGTAGCCTCATGCTGTAGCACCCACTGATCACACCGAACTGGCATTACTTCTGCATTTATCCCTCTTCTCCGCAATGGGAGCTCCCTAGGGCCTTGTCCATCTTGTTCACCACTAGATCCCCAGATCAGTGCCTGACATGTACTAAGTGCTCAATAAATTGTTGAATGAATACAGCCCTTTAAAGAGTAGAGGGTCTAGGTGTTGACAGGGAGACAGATCCAAGATAAGGTGGCCAGAGCAGCCTGGGCCCCCTTCTCCAAGGGGCAACAGTGATGGCATCCCAGGGAGTTGTCAGGAGCCCTTGATGTAGCTCCACAAGGCCCAGGGTCTGGCTTGCCTCCCTCTCCAGGCCTAAGGGAACTTCCTGGGACTGGGAGTGGGGGTTGGAGGGGAGGGGACAGGGAGAAGGAGCAGATTAATCTGGGGATTAATTGAGGGACTTGGCGGCCCGGCAGCACGTGCTTGGGGCAGCGTCTCTAATGGCTTAATCAGATTACAGGCCTCGGCGCATGGTGTGTCCCAGCAGTGCCCAGCTCACCCTCAACAGCGACTCAGTTCCATGGCTCTCAGGTTAGAGCCCACACCCTGTGGTCGGGACCCATTTGGAAGTCCAACATCTTGAGGCTCCACTGTGGGGACTCCCTGTCTGTCCAGTCTAGCAAGGTCCAGGCCCACTAAATGAGCTCATTCGAAGGGCACCGGGTTTGCAGTTGAGACCGAAATGGGTTCAAAGCTAAGCTCCGCCACTCTTTAGCTGTGTGACCTTGGGCAAGTTATCTAACCTTTCTGAACCTCAGTTTTCTTGTTTGTGAAAGGGTACAATAACACCTCCCTCAAAGCATTGATGTCAGGATTAAACAAGATGCATTAAGTAAAAGTGCTTTGGAAGTGTTCCTTGTTGCTGGTGGAGCCTGTCAACCCTTTCTTCCTGCTGGTCCAGTCCAGCTGAGGCCAGAGGTGAAGAATTCAGAAAAGAAAAGAATCATAACAATAACAGCAACAATAATCAGCAGCCATCCTAACAACAAACATGCGTGTGGGCACTTTAAATTTGAGAAAACACTTTTTTTTCTAATGATATTATTTAATACCTAGGACAGCCCTAGGAGGTAGGCAGATGGGGGATGAACAGCCTCTGTTTGAAAGGCAAGAAGTCAAGCAAGGCCAACAGGAGAAATGATCAGCCTCAGTCAGTGGCTGGGGCTGTGGCCACAGAGGGAGTCCCGCCTGCCCCAGTGTGGGTAGGATGGTCAAGTACCAAATAAGTTAGGGGCCTCCAGGCTGAGCTCCCGGACCACCAGACAGCCTGAGGGTGGGAGCACCCGGCCTTATCACTTCTCCTTTCTGCTTGAGGTTGTGCCAGGAGGAGCTGGGCTGAGGCTCTGGGGTTCAGTGAAGGTGAGAATCTGACCCGCTGCCCCCACCCCACCATGGATCCGAGGCCTGAGAAATCTCAGATCCCAGGGCTGGGGCTGGGTAGGGCCAAAGGTGTACTCCATTGAGATGTCCCTGCAGGAAAGCCTGTGGCTCTCTTGGAAGCCAGGCCAGGTAGGCAAACTGGCTGAGGGGGCAGCCCAGCGCACCAGGGCATAGACGGAGGTGCCTCTCTGGGAGCAGGCTGGCTTCCGGCCTCCTCTCCTCTCGCCCCCGGTAGTTTATTAGGAGTAATTTGTTAAGCTGTTCCAACTTGTCAGCAGCCACTTCAATGCCTCTGCCTCCTGCCTGCTTTTTTGGGGGGTCCAAAAATGTCAGGAGCCGAGGGCCGGGCTAGCAAGAGGAGATCGTCCGAGAAACAGGCTTCCAGGGGAAGTGGTGCCCAGTCCTCTCTCCACCACAGGGTGGAGAATAAGCCTTACCCCCACAGGGTGCCGTGTCTGAAGGGAAGAGAGATGGGATAATGAGCCTCCTGCCCTCATAGCCCACCCCGCTCCAGTTTTGCTCCAGTCTCAGGGAAAATAGAGGTATCCAGGGAGGAACTGGTGGCTGGGGTAGGGGCAGGTTTTCGGGTGGCCTCTAGGGGTAGAGATTGGGCTTGGAAAGGAGGTGGAGATGGTAGGGGGTGCTGGGTTGTGGAGTATTTGGGCCTCAAGCTGTTATTTGGAGCTTGGCTTCAGGTGGGGCATCAGAAACCTGTGTGCAGGAGGAAACTAGATAGGAGCACAGATACGCACTCAGGGCCATCACATAGTGCCAGGTGCTGAACTCTAGGCTTCACTGGCATTAGCTCATTTTGTCCTCATAACCATGTCATTTGACAGGTGGGGAAACTGAGGCTCAAAAAGGTAAAGTGACTCGTTCAAAGTCATACAGGTGGAAAGCAAAAGGGCTAAATTCGAACACAAATCTGGTCAACTCCAAGGCCTTCAGAGAACCAAGAAGTTCCATCTGGTGGGCAAGCAGGCAGGTGAGAGAGCAGCTCATCAGCTCTCGTGGACTCTGGCCCTTCCCGTGGGCCCTGGTTTCCTGCCCCTAGAAGAAGCAGGAGCTGGACCGGAGGGTCCTGGAGGATTTCTCAGATCTATGTTAAACTCCTTGCCGTGGCCAGTCTGCCAGCTAGTCAGGGCCGGGGGGCAGGAAGGCAAGCCTGGAAGAGTTCAAGCCACCCTAGGATGAAGGAGGCGTGGTGGGGGGATGGTTCCTGAGAGAGCCAGGCCCATAGTACCAGACCAGGTGCGGCTTTGAGCAAGACTTGGCAAGAGGAGACAGGTCTGATGCGAGCTTTGGCTCTTAATCACTGCTCCCTCCCTCCTGCACGCCCTGCCACCCTCCCAGGAGCTGGGCGCCATGGGGGGCTGGGAATGGAAAGGGCCTGCCTGCCACATCCCCTCCTCACCCTGCCCCTGCCCCATGGACTCTGGGGGAAGCTCATTAGCTCAAGGGGCGCCCTGGCCCTCCCCTCACAGCTTGTCACACAATTAGCCACCCTCTCTGTACAAGTTGCTGTGTAATTATTGGGTCTTGGCGGGCTCGGGGCCATGTAATTAGCCTGCCCCAGCCTCCAACTAACTCTCAGGGTCATTAGTGGGCCCACTGGAGGTAGGCGGACGGGCAAAGCATCTGCATGACAATGCACACATTGTGGCGCCTCTGCCTGCACCCAGGGCAGAGGGGCAGCTGGTGCCATTGTGTGGCCCAGCTCCTGGGCACATCTGCCCTCTACCCCAACCTCCTGCTCCAAAGCACCTCCAAACTGGCCAGTCCATCACAGGTTACGAACACTTTTTTCCATCCTTTCTCTCCTGTGAGCTTCAAAATAACCCTGGATATAAGCACTCTGCTCATCCCCATTTCACAGATGAGGCAACTGAGGCTTAGAGAGGGGCCAAGACTAGGATCACTCAGCTCAGAGGTGGTGGAGCCACAATTGGAACCCAGATCTGCCTCACCCATTCACTTTCTCTTTATGGTGAGCCTGAGAACAGACTGACTCATGAGGGTAAAGGCTTGATGCTCAGTCAGGGGCTGCCCTGGGGAGCCTCTTTCACTCCCAGGGGCCTCTTTCCCTGGTCCTGAAGCCCTCTGCCAGCCCGCTCCTGGGCCACTCCACAGCCTCTTCTTGAGCCCTCCTTTCAGGAGTTGTCAGAATTCTCCCCCAGGTCAGCAAGATGGATGACTCTCCTAAGCTTTTGGACTTCCAAGGGAAGAGCAGCCAAGACCCTCTTGGTACCTTCGACTGTCCGAAAATGTCCTTTCTTTTTGTAGCCAGTTGCATCCTTGGAGAGCTGACCGTGGGCATTCCTAGCTTCATGATGATATTCCTTCAGTGAGATACCATTCCCCACCTGCCCCACCGCATTCCCCTCCCAATCTGCCTCGCTGCTGCCCTGCGTGATCTTTCACATCTCCCACACTAACCAGCAGTCCGGGAGTCTGAGCTGTGCCATCCTCCATTAAGACCCTTTGTATGGCTGGCGGGGGTGAGAAGGGAGGAGGCAAGGGCTCCTGGATGCTGAAGCCATGACGCTTTGCAAAGGCCTGAGGTACGTTTACCATGGGACCTTGGCCACCCAGGTTCACGGCCCCTGACTCTGGCCATTTGGAACTGTGCAGATCTTGAACAGGTTCCCTAACCTCTCTGAAGTGCCCAGGAGTTGTGAAGATTAAATGACATAACTCTGACAAGTGCCTACTTCTGCTAGAGCAGGGCACAAAGCAAGAAAGTAAGTTCCTTTCCCAGTTCCCAAGAACAAGTGGCCTCTGAAGCTGATCCCTCTGAAGCTTCCATTTCTCCCAGGACTCCAAACAAAAAGTCCCCACAGAGCCCCAGTGTTCTGCACCTTGCCCCTCCCTGCCGCCTGCCCCCGGCGACCCCCAGCCACCTTCCAGCTCCCCCTGAACCCTCTCCCCATTTTGAAGGCTGCATTATCCTGGCTGCAGGGAAATTAGTTGTTCCCTTGAAACCCCCTGCCCCGCCCTCCCTGCCCCCCCTTCCCAGGGCTGGTGACAAGTATGTGGGACTTAATTGGCTGGCATGAAAGGCAGCACTGACATTAATTGGCTACATTTGGCAGGCAGGCCCCCAGCCTCCCCCTCCTCTCTCCAAACCCCTACCGCTTCCCAGGAACCTTATCAATCCCACCACAGGGACCAAGAGCTTCGAGGCCCCTGCCAATTAGGCACTTTTTGCTCCTTTTCTTCCCCTGATGGGGTTTCGTTAGAATTTATGACACTCTATAGGGCTTGGGCTGAGGGGGGTGGGAAGCAGTAGATGGGAAGGCTGGGGGGCCCATTCCTATGGAGAACAGGCTGGGGGAGGGGAGGGGAGGGTGCGGATGCGAAAAGGACACTTGGGATTAGGCCCTGAGGCTGGAGGGGAGGGGGTCTGAGATGCAGGATGTGGGGCTGTGGGGGAAGGGGAAGGCGCTTTGGCCAGGCCAAGCAGACTGATTTAACAGGCACTGCGTGCACACTTGGAAGAAGGTTTGTACAAGTTTGAAGCCATCCTGTAACAGGACTCCGGGTTAGAGCCAGGAGCCCTTTGCTTCCCACTTCTCCCTGCATACCCTTAGGTCAGTCATTGGCCTTTTCTGGAACCTAAAGGGGTGAGGCAAGGTCTGTGGTTCCCATCTCAAGCTCATGCCATGAAAACAGCTGGAGAGGCATTTGAGAGTCAGCACAGCACTTCCAAAGGGTTTGGACTGTTGTGCCTGTAGCAGCTCAGTGTGTCCTGGCCAATCTCACGCTGGCCAGAAGTGTTGACTGGCAGCCGAATCAAACTGTTGTCGACTGTACAATCAAACTGGGAAGACGAATGAATTGTTACTCCACGAATTCTGTGTGTTTAGAAGAATAAACCTTTCAAAGCCCAAAGCAGTTGGTGAAGGAGGTTCCCAATGATGCTAAGGGGGACCCATTGGCCCAGATGGGCTGGCACAGGTCGGGAAGGAGGCAGGGACCAGGGACCACCTCTTGTCACCTTCTGAAATCACCCTTGCAGCCATCCTAGCTGCCCTGGTGGGCCATGGGAAACATACAGTGGATTCAGGATTTCCAAGTACATCTGGATACAGACGTGCTCTTTTGGCAAAGGAAGGCCTTGGGCATTTCAGATCTGTACTAGCATTTTGGTGCTGAGAAGAGATCAGATACTATTCTTATAGGCCTGTGTCATTCACTGCTTTCACATTTACGTATGTGTCTCTTCTTCTTTGTTCTTTAAAAATATGCCTGCTTCTATTTTTGTTTTCCCTTCTTTCAGGCCACACATGAACCTCCCATTCTCCTTAGTCTCGGAATTACCTCTTCTCACGTGGGTACTATCTCTCATTCTTTTCTTTGGCTTCTCTGAAGTCTAAGTTCCAGGTGCTCAGGGTCCATGCCCTCAGGGGCCCAGCCCTCCCTCTTGGTGAGAAGCGGCCCTGGGCAGACCCGCTTATTCCTCCTAGGGGACCAATTCCTCCCTCTCCTCAGCTGGGTCCCTCTTGTCTGCCAGAATTAGGTCCAGACAAACCACTGGCCTCCCTGTCCTTCTGCCCTCTGAGAGACTCGTGGTCACCAAGGGCCACCAAGCATGGCACAGCCACTTCCCCTCTAGCAACAGGGGCCTGATGCCCACTGCAGTCTGGAGAGAACATGCCCGCTCCCAATCCCCCATTGTTGCTCTGTTTTCACAAGGGACAGCTTTCACCTAGGAGAAGAGATGGAAACAGCCCATGTCTCCAAGGTGTGCAGTTTCATCAACAGGACTTTTTGGTCACTCAGGACTCATTCCGGTTCTTGTCTGATGGTCTCACTGGCCCCATGCATGACTTGGCTAGACTGGGCAGTGGTGGGTGAGGCTGAGGAATCTTGACAGGCACATCTTGCACACAACTCACCTCTCACCTGTGCCCTTTGCCTCTTTGGACAGAGGTTTCCCAGTTCCCAAATTCATCTCTGTTTCTACTGAAATACTGTTCTTACTATGACTCTGACCGCTATTAGATAATTATGACAATCACCGGTTTTGAAGGTATATGATGTTCCAGGCATTATTCTAAGCACTTCGTATTAACCAAATTAGTTCTTATGACAACGCTGTAAGACAGAAACTTTTATCATTCTCATTTTACAGATAAAGAAACCAAGAACAGAAATGTTGCTAGTCCCAGGTCATACAACTAAGCAGAGGTAGAGATGGGTTTCAAATGCAGGCTGGTCTCTGTGACTTGGATTCCTGTGCCCCCAACCCTTTGGGAGGGGCTGAAGATGTCCTCCTCACCTGCTGGTTCAGATGTGTGCTGGCAGGGAGCGTTCATGGGGAACATGTCCCCTCTCTTTGTTCCCTTGATTTCATGACATTGACACTGATGCCCCTCGAGTCCTGTGAACCCTCATTATTCTTGTATGACACCCCATCTAAGAGCCCTGAACTCCCTTAGATGATGACGTGTATTCCATCTAATAAAATGGAATCTCCTCTGCAGATCCTGGGACTGGCAGGGCAGAACCAGCAGAACACACACTTGGCCACAACCTCAGGCCTCAAAGCTCAGGGACAAAGACATCAGTGGCCACCAGGATTGGGTTTTAGGACCTTTAGAAGCCTTAAGCCCTAAACAGACTGCAGAGCCCTCCCCCTCTCCCACCCACTGGCCATATATAATTAAAATTAAAAACAATACTAGCTCATAAAATACATGTAAGGAAGTCCAACAAAGTTTTGATTTTTCCCAGGATACTACTTTGATGCTTGAAAAAATATATCAAATTCTTTTAAGATATTTTGTTCTCTCTTTTATGTGTGTACGCACACTGCTATGCTAGGGCCTTCAACGCGGGCTGTCTGCTTATCCCAGAATCCAGCGCTGCTGTCCTCACTGTTGTCTTCGTTTTGCTAGTAAAGTGCTATCTTCTCACCTCTCCCCTGATACTGCCTTGTTGCTGAATTCCTGCCTCCAGAGCCCCATGCTCCCCTCCCCTGGTCTGCTTACCACTGCTCACCTGCCAACCTGTTGGTCAAGGTTGATAATTAACAACATATCAGCCACTCCTTTAAGCCTTGCCACCCAAAGTCTGGTCAGTGGAGCAGCAGCAGCACCTGGAGCCTTATTAGAAATGCAGAGTCCCAGGGCCCGTCCCAGACCTACTCAACCAGAATCCAGAGTTTAACAATTTCACCAGGTGTTCTGCATGCACATTAAAGTTGCTGCTCCAAGGCAGTTGTTCTCCATGTGTGGTCCCTAGACCAGCAGCTTCATCACCCCGGAGAACTTGTTAGAAATGCAAATTCTTGGGCCCCACCCTAGTCTGGACTCTAGAGTTTGAGAAATGTTGCTGCTCTAAGATACACAATGCAGGACACCCTCCTGGAAAAGTCTCAGGCCTTTGGGTCACACCCCTCCACCTCCATGAAGATGGACACTGGGCCGACTGAAGTGTCTGTGAGAGATCCTGGACTGCCCTGATGATTGTTTAAGCATCTGAGGTCATGGTGCCAGCTCTGTAAAGTGGTGACAGATGTTAAGGGGATTTTAGTAGGCTGCCATTTATTGAGCACCTACTATATGCTAGGGATGGCCAGACATATTCAGAGATGTTTCTTCATCTAATCTATAGGCCATCCTATGGGTTAAGAGTTTGAAGATGAGGAATCTGAGAGCTCGCATGAAGAATGGAAGGTTTACACCAAGATCTGCTGGAGTCCAAGTCTAATGCCTTTTCATAAAACCTCTGCTGCCCAGGGTGTAGTGTTCTAGAAACAATAAGAATGCTTACTACATGCCAGGCACTATTTTAACTGCTTTACCAATATTAGATCATTTAATCCCACAACAACCCCATTTTACAGATGAGGAAGTTGAGGCACATAGAGGATAACTTTCCCACTCAAGCTCTCACCGATACTAAGTGGGAGAGTTGGGATTCCAACCCAGGCGGAGTGACACTAGAGGTCTTGCCTACAAACCAGAGTTATTTTGCTGTTCCTTTAGAAGCCAAGCACAGGTCAGGGAATGAGAACAAAAGAGGGAGTTTGCTGGCCTTGACAGGTTTATTGAGGTGGTTTATGTTTGATTTCCCCAATTTGCAGCTCAGCTGTTTAACTGGAATCTCCTCTCTTCCAGGCAATATCAGCTCGGGGCTGCAGACACCTCTCCTATTCAGTCCAGTGCTCCTCTCACTCCACTCTCTAGTCTCCTTAGAGTCCCTGTGGCAATCACCTGTGGCTCAGGCTTACCCTCTGGGCTTCCCAGCTAGCATCCAGTTGGCCAGCCTAGGGGCCCCAATCAGCCAAGAAGGCAAGAAATAGGAATCATACCTGTCCTGGAGTTCCCAGGGGTCAAGCTTAGGTGGGATCTGGATGGATGCCTCCTCTTGGATACGTTCCATGCATCCTTCTCCTCAGCAGTCAGATTTCCCACCCCTTTCTCCGTTGGACTCCTACCTGCCCAGGAGTCAGCAGGTTCCCAGCCTGGCACAGATAGTTGACTGCTAGCTTCCTGTGCTGACAGGTGGAAAGATAGGCCACTGGACAGCTAGGCAAGCCGCTGGGTCAGCTGGCCTTCATCAGAGTGCCTCAGGGCCGCAGCGCTCCTCCCAGTCATAATGAGATGCTCCCAGCTGACAGCTCTACAGCAACTAATGGTTTACTAAGACTCAGTGCATTCTCCCAGTGAATCCCCACAACCATCCTGTGAGGGAGGCTTTCTTACACTCATTTTTCAGGTGAGGAAACTGAAGCAGTTCAGAGAGGCAAAGCAACCAGACAGAACATACATAGACCTGCTTACACAGTCCTCTGCCAATCTGGTGCTCTGTAAATGCCACCAAAACCGCAACCTCAATTCCGTTTTGGAGATATTAGGGCCAATTTCTTGGCAGAAATGGAGTGGCAGTTACAGCTGAGAAATCTCCAGGCAAAGGTGGTGGAAGGCCAACCATGCTTCATGCTGGTCAGATGTGGGGATCCAGGAAGCCCTACTCTCTTGTGTCTCTCCTGTATCTGGCTCTGATGGGAAGGGGATGAACCAGCTGCTGTGGTCATGCTCCCAGAGGTCAACCTTACCTCCCTCATGGCCTCCTTCCCTCACTCCTGGTCCAGACACCTGTAGTGACTGCTCTAAGCACAGAGGGCTCTCAGGAACTGCCACATGCCCCGTCCTTCTCTCCCAGGTCTGGTCTTACCCTGTGAGTGCCCTGGCTATTCTATCAGAAACAAAGTAACCAGCTTCTGTCTTTTCACCAAAACTGTCCTCCCTTTAACCCTAGATGACAAAAAGAATGTGGAATCCACTTTTAACAACTCTCTTCAATAGATGCCCTGCTTTTTGCCTTTGTCCGACTTGGCTTCTGTCCTATGTCCAATGCCCCCTCTTTCACAGAAAGTCATGCTAACGACTCGAAGCCCCCTTCTCCTTTCTCAGCTCCACTGCCCTCCAGAATATTGGCTGGCCTTCTCCAGTTCCCATAGCCCCAGGCCCCCAGACCTTTCCCTCCACCCCATTGTCTTCCTCACTCGCTTCGGCACCCTCATACATGTCCCCTGAGCCTGATACCCAGTCATCCTACAACCTCCATGACCTACATATCCTCTCTACTGTATCTGCCCACTGGCTTGAGTACATCTTGGGCCTTGTCATTAATTGGGATGGCTCCAGCACCATGATTTCCAATCCTCAGCACCCCTACCCCCAGCCTTCAGATGACTGGCTCCCTCATTCTTCTCAAACCTGGTCTTGGTCCCGGTCCTTGGCACTGGGCTATTAAGCAACCGCTTGTTTAAAAAAGAATGGTCTTCCCACCCTCAAGCATTCCAGTCCTTCCTCTCCACCCACAGCCTCATTTTCCCAGCCCCTAGCTATCTCTAGGCCCTCCCCACCTCCCTGCTTCATATATTCTTAACCCTGCCACCCAACTGTAACCTTCATGACTTGAAGTCATTCAAGCTTTGCACACCTTCTGCTGGTCCTGCCTTCTGTTGTCCCAGCCTTGGCCAGTTAGCTCCTGGCAATTATAAGCTTGCCAGCCTCAGTGTGAAGTCCTTGCCGATGTTCTACAATCCTTGAACTCATCCCATGGGGGCTGGCATTCCCATCTTCTACTTTTCTTACATTCCAGCCCCACAAATACACCCTCCTAATGCTTGGCTTCCAGTTTTGCTAAGATTAAGGCTGTCCATCTCGGAATCTCTCTGTATGTCCTCTCTCTCCCTTCCTCCCTCCTTCTTTCCCTCCCTCTGTCTCCCTCCTTCTCCTCCTCTCCCTTTTGTCTCCTAGGAAGACTTATCTATCCTCCTCTCCATAACTAACCTCTAACTCCATCAATTATCCCCTTTCTCTTGTATCTCCATCTCTGCCCCTCCTTTGAGTGCTATTTCCTCCTCAGCCTACAAGGGTTTTCAGCTCTCCCCCATCCTTCAAAGAAACCCTCCCTTGACCCTGCCTCCCTCTTAAGCTGTTGCCTTCTCTCTTCCCTTCCATTTTCAGTTAAACTGCTTGGAAAAGGGTTGTCTGCTCTCACTGTCTCTGCTTCCTCACCTCCCACTCTCTCCTCAGTCGACTGCAATATGTCCTCTCCCCCTCTTGCCTGAAATTGCTCTCTTAAAGGTCACTGATGACTTCTTTGTCACCAGCATAAGTGGCTTTTTCCCATCCTCACATCTGACCCTGCCAACCCTCCCTTCCTGCTTGCCATTCTCTCCTTCCTTGGCTTCGGAGTCACTGAGTGTCCTCTTCTTTCTCTTGCCTATCTCACTGCACCTTGTGGCTCTTTACTCTCCTCTCTTGTCATACAAGTGTCAGTTTGGCTCTAGCTTCTGTCTTTTGACATCTTCTCCCTCCACACTCCTTAATTATCCCCTTATTACTGCTTTCTCCAGAGTAATAGACAGTAACGTCCACTCTCCAGCTTTCAGTCATTGTCATGATGTCCCATTCTTTATTGTTAGCTACGATCATTCTTCAGTTCCAGACCCAGGTCCCAGTGTACCTACTGGACATATCTATTTTATGTCATACAGGGACTTTGAACTCAAGGCATCAAGCTGAACTCATCATCTTTCCCCCCAAACTGGTCCCTTCGAATATTGTTTAGTTTCATAAGTGGTTCTACCAGCTAATAAGGCCAGGAAATGGGCAGTCATCACTGCTGTTTTCGTTCCCCTCTTCCCCTACATCCAATCCATCACCAAGTCTCAATGTGTCTACTTTCTCAATATCTCCCCAATTTGTTCCCTTCTCTCCAGCCCCACTTTCTTTGATTCATTTATTCATTCATTCATTCAACAAACAGTTATTGAATTCTTTGTAACAGTCACTGGGTCAGACTCTGCAGCAACCATGGTGAACAAGACAATAAAGGTATCTCCCTCATGACACATTCTAGTAAAGGAAATAGACAAAAAAGAAACAAATAAATACATAAAGAGACACAAAGGGAATAAATAGATCTTCCTGATAGAGGATGATGGGTGTACCAATTTTACATATGACTTTCAGGAAAGGCTTTTGTTAGGACACAATACTTAAGCTAAGACCTGAAGGTTGACAAAGAGCCAGTAATGTGATGAGCTGAGGAGAGAACTTTATAGGCAGAGGGAACAACAACTGCAAAGACCCTGAAGCCAGAAAGAGCTCAAGTGTGCTAAGGACCAGAAAAGATGCCAGTGTGGCTGAAGTGAAGAGAACGAGGGGCGCAGTGGGACAAGATGTGGTCAGAGAGGGAGGTGGGGACCACACATCTTGGGGAACTTTGTAAGCCAGTGTAAGAAACTTGCATTTTATTCTAAGCACAGTTAAAACCCACCACAAAGTTTTAAGTTAGGGACAATAGTCTAATATGCATTTTGAGAAACAATTACTCTGATGATTGTGAGGAGACAAGACTAACAGGGTAAGAAAGGAAGCAGGGAGAGTGGTGAGGAGGCCTGTGCAGTTGGCTGTGAGAGAAATGATGGCAACAGTGCAGGTGGAGATGCGGATGGACGAGATATACTGGAGATAGAACAACAGAACGGGCTGATCGACTGAACGTGGGGAGTGAGGGGAAGGAAGCGATCAAGGATGACTCGTGCGGTTTGGGCTTGGGCAACTGGTAAATAGTGGCATTTACTAAGATGGGAAGACTGCCGGAGGAGCAGGCTTCAGGGTGAATCAATACTTGCTCTTTGGATTTGTTAAGTTTGGATGGTTCTTGAAGCATTTAAGTGAATATATCAAGTAGGTGGCTGGTTAAATGAGGCTGGAGATTGGAGAAGCTTGGGATGGGCATGGACATTTTGGAGTTGCAAACACTTCAATGGCATTTGAAGTCATGGGAGTGGCTGAGCTCACCTAGGAAAAGAGTGCAGAAAGGAAAAGAGAGAGCCCAGGATGGGTCTCTGAGGAATTCCAGTATATAGAGGTTGGGCAGAGGAGGAATGAGTGGAGGGGCCAGTGAGATAGGTAGGAGGTACACTAGAAGAGCGTGTTGTCACGGGGTTGAGAGAAGAGACTTTTTACAGAAGGAGGAAGTTGGTCAGCACTGCGGAAGTCTGCTGAGATGTCAAGTCAGACAGAAGCCACTGATGGAGCTGGCTGATTTGGAGAACCTGCTGTGTGCCAAGCACTGTGCTGATGGGCATAGCATCTATTAACTCATTTAATCCTCATCCTAATCCTACAAGGTGGGTGCTGTTAGTATCATCTCCACTTTACAGATTAGAAAATTGGGTCTCAGAGAAGTTAAGTATCTTTCTCAAGGCCATGCAGTTGGTTAGTGGTACAACCGGGGTTCAAACCTAGGCAGGCTGGCTCCAGAAGCCGTGCTCTTAGCCACTCCACTGGCTCACCTCTCATAATTTTAGCTCCTATAAGTGTCCACTGGATTTGGCTTTCTGGTAGTTGTTGGTGATCTTCACAAGGGTAATTTTAGTGGAGAGGTGAGGGTACAAGTTAGAAAGCATTGGTTGATGGATGAATGAGAGGGGAGGAAGTGGAAATGGAGTTTAGATGTCTCTTTTGAGAAGTTTCCCTGTGAAGGAATTCATAGAAATGGGGCCACAGCTGGAGGGAGAAACTCGTCAAAGAAAAGCCTTCTCCCTTTCCCCTTTCCCCTTTCCCCTTTCCTTTCCCTTCCCTTCCCTTCCCTTCCCTTCCCTTCCCTTCCCTTCCCTTCCCTTCCCTTCCCTTCCCTTCCCTTCCCTTCCCTCCTTCCTCCTTTCCTTTTCTTTCCTTCCTCCTTTCCTTTTTCTCCCCTTCCTTTTCCTTCCCTTTCCTTGTTCTATTTTTTCCCTTTTTTCCCGGCCTAATCTTGTACAGAAGGAAGATACTGAACTAGTGTATTTCTTAAAGGAAATGATTCAACACAGAGGAAGAGAAGTTACCTAAAAGAAGCCTTGGGAAGGTGAGAGGAGCAGGCTCTAGAGTACGGTGTGAAGGGCTGGTCTGAGAAAAGAGAAAGGTGTCATTCTCCATGGTCATAGAAAGGAAGAAGGGATAATGGGGCAGATGACAGGCAGTAGGACTGTAGAATTTATGGGCATAAAGGGAAGTTCCTGCCTGATGGCACCTGTTTTCTTAATGAGGCGAGGTTATCAGTGATGAAAGGTGGGGATTGAGGAAAGAGCAGATGACTGAGAGTCAGATACCCATCAATTTCCCCCTGAGTTATTGCAATAGCTTCCAGCAGGCCTCCCTCCTTTGACCCTTCACTCCATCCTTTATGGAAAAGTCAGGGTACTCGCCATAAAGGTAACTCCTTGGCTGGGCACAGTGGCTCACACCTGTAATCCCAGCACTTTGGGAGGCTGAGGTGGGTGGATCACGAGGTCAGGAGATCGAGACCATCCTGGCTAACACAGTGAAACCCCGTCTCTACTAAAAATAGAAAAAATTAGCCGGGTGTGGTGGTGGGCGCCTGTAGTCCCAGTTACTCAAGAGGCTGAGGCGTGAGAATGGCATGAACCTGGGAGGCGGAGCTTGCAGTGAGCTGAGATCACGCCACTGCACTCCAGCCTGGGTGACAGAGCAAGACTCTGTCTCAAAAAAAAAAAAAAAGAAGAAAAGAAAAGAAAAGAAAAGAAAACTCCTCCAAAACCTCCAATGTCTTTACCCATGTCTCCTCCTTTGCTTGGAATGCCTTCTCCCTGACCCACCTCAGCCTGTTGGAGCCTCCTCTGGGGCTCTCCAAGTGGATACCAACTTTCTGTCCAGGTGGAATGATCATTACTTCTCCTTTGTGAGTAACAGATCTACATGCCCGACTCTGAGCCCTCCTGGAGCAGGGACGCTGCCATATTCACCACCCTGCCTGGCACATAGTAGGTGCTTTATAAACGTGTTGATCTGAGCACATGCATGAGTCTGGGATTTGGGGGACCAGGTTTCCAGCCTCTCTCCCTTTCTGTCCCTCAGTTTCCATTTTGAGCCACATGTGGATGGCACCTGATGATTTCTAATGTCTCTCTCAGCCTGAATACTTTTATGCCCCCACTGTCAATGAAATTACCTTACTCTTCAGGGAAGTCATTGACATTGCCAACCTGTAACTTAAGTTTCTAGGCCTCTGGATGAAAAGAGATGTCTTTCAACCTGTGTGTCAGCCTCTCTGGCTCATAATAGTACTCGCAGCATTCATTGAGCACTTACTGTGTGCCATGCTAAAATCTTCGTATCTATTTTCTCATTGAATCCTCATGACAGTCATACACAGGGGTCGGATTTGACAGATAAGGAGACGGGTGTGGAGAGGTTAGGTAATCTGGCAGTGCAACATAATTAAGTGGCACAGCTTAGACTCTAACGCAGACCTCACTACTTTCAGAGCTCATGTTCCGAAACACTCTGCAGGATGCCAACCATGAGCAGTGGTCTCCACTTTGTATGCACATTAGACTCACTTGGGGAGCTTTAAAAATTATTGATAGTTGGATCCCACCCCCAGAGATCCAGAGTCAATCGGTCTGGTGTCCAGCCTGGTCCTTGGGGACTTTTTCAAAGCTCCCTAGGTGATTCCACTGGGCAGCCAGGATTGAGACCCATTGGCCTAGAGGCCCAGCCCTTAGGTCTGAAGCTCATGCTGACCTGGACTGCTGTCTGGGCCTCTTCAGATTTTGAGACAGGGTTGTGAGTAGAGCTGGGGATCCAGGCAGGACATAGGGGCAGGGTAAGGGGAAGAGGAGGTGTGATGGGAAGGGTATTTGGAATTTCTCACATTCTATAGGCTGTAGCACCCAGGGCTGGGAGAGACTCCCAGTCCAAACTTGTGTCCATTGTGATTTCCTTGCTACCCCCAGCCATACGTGTGTCCCAAATGTCTGATTTGTTGTCCATCAGAGGACATCTCTTCCCCACAGTGTAGATACTCTGTCCAAAGGCCCCACCCAAAGACTTGCCAGCTCCCTTCCTGGGTCTGGATGCTACTCCCTGCACGCCAGGCCCTGGCTAGAACACTGTTGTCAATGCTCAGAGTATTTAGAATCCTATGGCTCTGCCGCCAACAGATAGTCACACACTCTGTGGCCTCTTGTCACTGAACATGCCCGACACTGAGCCTGACCAAACTTCCTGCCCTGGAATCAGGTCCTGGCTCCAGCCTCCCCAGGGGCTGGTTTCCTCCTTCCCCACCAACCCTGGTGGCCGAGGTCACAGCATGCCTTGTACGCAAGCCCACCTCAATTATGGCGTGATGGGGTCAGGCAACAGTTTTCCAGAGGACTAGGATGCTCTATGGAGGGCAGGGCCAGGCTAGGGCAATCCTGTGCCCCCTAGAAACTGGCCTCTGCATGCCTGTGTACCAACCAGGGTGGAGTGCCCCTGAGGTAGAAAGAGCCTGGTCGGGGGAGGAAGGCTGCAAGCTGCTGGGTGGGCCAGGTGGGTGTGGAGGAATTCTCTGTCCAGCTGCACATCTTTATTCATAATGCTTGATTGTTCCTGGCTAGGGAGCTGATCATGCTGCGTTAAGGGGGGAGCCCCGGGCAGGCAGGCAGGCGGTGGGCTCAGTCTTCTCCCGTCTTCGGTAACTGCAGCGGGAGTGAGGGCGGCCACGAGCACTGGGCTGTCAGGCTGCTCACAGCTGGTCCCGATTTGCGGACAATGGGAAACTCAGCTCACAGAGCATCCCATCGAGCCCCAGCTCAGTCTGGGACTGCTTGAAGGCCTGCACAGGAATGCGGGGCGGAAAGGCTCAGAGGGCGCGCTGCAGAAGAGGCTGCAAGAAATGGTCCTGCCAAAGTGGGGAGTGGAGAAGCACGGGGGAGGGCAGCGGGAGGAGGCCTGCCAGCTGACCTCACTGAGTGAGGTGGGGGCTCAGCAGCGACCTCCCCTCTGGCAGCCAGGAACCCTTGCAGCCTCATCTCCGGGGGAGGGGATACCGGCTGACACCCATATGGGGGCAGGGACTCAGCTGAGAGCGTGCAGAGTCCTTGGCAAATCTGGGACTGGCAGCCAGTCTTACCAACCCTGGCTCATGCCCTTTCTGCTCCTAGACCTGACTACTCCCTGTGCTGACGCCCCAGTTTCTGACCTCAGTGCTTGGGCTGGTCTGAGCCCTTGTGACCCACTCTGAGCTCCTGTGATCCTGTCCCCAGTCCCCACCAGAGAGTGTAAGGAAGAATCCTGGGACGACATGGACCCCTGCTGTACTGTCCCAGCTCTCTCTGAGAGGGACCTCCCTCTACCCCTTCTGCCCTGCAGGCCTGAGGACACCTGGGCTGCTCTGAGGGGATATGGTTCTGGGGCTGGGCCAGATAGAGTGGGGATGACATGGGAAATGGAGGTGGGAGGAGTAATAATAACAGCCCAACGTATTGAGCATCTACTGTGCACCAGGCACTCTATGAAGTAGCTACGGTCATTAGCCCCATTTTATAGAAGAGGAAACTAAAGTTGCAAAAGGAGAGTTGGCTTTCTCAGGGTCTTATGCCCAGTGATTTGCAGAGCAGAGATTTGAATCCAGGACTGCCTGACTCCTAGATGAGTGTTCTTGCCACCAAGCTGAGTTTATGAATGCTTTGGGATGAGAGAGCTTTTGAAAGGCTCTGACCTCATGCCTCTGAACCCAAGCAGGAAAGGCATAATTGAACTTTGATCTCTGAAAGACCTGTCAGAAGCTGGCGAAGGCCCTCTCTCTCTGGGGGACATGAAGTGCTGTCACGCTTGGTGCAGGCAGGGAGAGTGGAGGTTCCTTCATCTTGCAGATGGGAAGGCCGAGACACAGCAAGTGAGGGATGGAGAGGACATTCCAAACCAAGGTCTTCTCATCCACCCAGGGCCTGGCTGAAGTGGTGTGAAAGGCAAGCTTGGCACTGAGCTGAGCTCCTGCCTTGGGATATGTGAGTTACTAAGAAACCAAGAATTCCGAGAGAGAAAGAGAGCTAGAGTTAGTTCATTAGGGATACTTGGGACCTTTGTGGAGATGCAGAGGCCTCCCTGCCCTGGGCAGCTTTGTCTGTTGCCCAAGCAATAGTCCATTAAAGCTGCCTGGGCTGATGGTCGTGGGGCACAGGCCAACAGTGGTGGGAGGGGAGGGAGCCCAGCAGGGCCTGAGCCCTGGTGCAGCACCACCCCTGGCTCTGAGAAGGGCTCGGAGGCAGAAACGCAGCCAGGCCTGACCCGGAGAGGGCACCGCCAGCTGGAGGCTTGCTGCTGGGCCGAGACACTCCCGAGCAGATGAGCCTCTCTATGCCCAGACACTTTCCTACCAGCCTTGCTCAGTGGGCCTAGGGATTCTCCTCTGACAAACGTGGAAACCGAGAGGCTGCAGAGCTACTGAAGAGCCGGGGCAGGATTTGAAACCCGGCTGTGCTTCGTCCTTAGCCCGGCAGCCCGAGGAACCGGAAGGAAGGCTCAGGGTTCTAAGCCTAAGTTGCCCCGGCCAGGCTGGCACAGGGCAGGGCTGAGCGCGGGAAGTGCTGGCGCAGGCTGCCGGGAGGGAAAGCTGTGTGTGTTTGCGTGTCTTTTTGTGGGCGTGTGTATGCCTGCGCGTTTCTGTGTGTGTCTCTCCCGGCGGCTGTTCTGCTTCCTCAGCAAGCCTTTCCCTCCCCCCTCCACTTCGTTTTTCTTTCTTCTTCTCCTTATTCCTCATTGTCGTCTTCTTTTTTTTTTTTAATGAGACTTAATTAGCGTCGAGTTCCTCCTCCCGCTCCCTACCCGCCCCCCTCTCCGCCCCTGCCCTCCCCTCCCTCCTCTCCCTCCTCCCCGAGGTACAGGCCAAGCGATCTGACAAATGCACTTGAGAACAAAGCGCCAGGCTAATTCGGGGCCTGCTCAGGAAGCAGGAGCTGAGCTGAGATAATGGGTCTGAAATAGCCCAGCATGATTATGCTTCCTCAGCCTGTGGCCAGGCGGGTGCAGGCTCAGGCGGGCGGGCAGGCAGGCAGGCAGGCAGGCAGGCAGGCAGTCGGCGGGCTGACGGTCGGGCGCCAGACGCCACTCACCCAGGGTGGTGAGGGCCATGCTTCTGCACCCAGGCCGGCCCTCCTCTGGCCTTCACAGGAGCTGCTATCCGTCAGAGAGTCCAGTAGTCCTCAGTGGTGATGGTCCAAGGGTCAGCCAGAATCACACACTCAACCAGTTACCCGATAGGTCGATGGCAAAGCTGAGTCACGAATCCAAGCAGCCAGGCTCCCTGACTTCAGTTCTCCTTGCTCGGTCATGCTATCCCCAGCCCAGCTCAGTGGGAGGGGAGTGGGACGGGTGATTCAGAGCAGGGCTTGGGTCTCCTTAGCTCAGGCTTCTCTAGGAAGACAGAGCCCCCCAGGATGGCCAGAGAAGAAAGGGTCAAGGATTGTTCTGGTATGCCAAGCAAGATAGGACGTTGGCATGGTGCCCACCAGAGGGATGGGTCAGATGTAACTTGTATACTTTTTGCCTTGCCTTCCTGGAGCTTGTCCAGAGTCTGAGACCAGACTGAGAGGGGAACAGTAAGGACCCAGGATGAGCAGAAATCACCCTCCACAGGGCACTGCACCCATTCCACCTCCCTGCCCCCACAGCTCATGCCTTCATCCCCATTCCAGACACAGCCTGGGGCCCAGCAATGAGACTAGTCATGGACCTTTACTCCCTGACCCAACTGTCTAGTTCACTGCCCTTCCCAGACCCCAGGAATCAGTGACCTGTGTGTGGACATGTGTCCCTTTTGCTTCATTCATCCACCCAATATGTGTTTCTTAAGCCCCTCCCAGTTCCAGGCTCAGTGCCAGGCCCTGGGGACTCAGAGGCAAACCAGACATAGTCTCTGCTCTCAGGGGCCCTTAGTCTGGTGGGGGTGACAGAGCAACCGAGAGATACAGTGCAGTGTGATCTGTGTGGTGACAGTTGGAGTCCAACAAGCCATGGGAGCAGAGAGGATGCCAGGGCAGGGGGTCAGGAAAGGCTTCACAGAGGTGACATTTGAACTAGGCTTAAAAGATAAATAGGGCTCTGCCAGGGTAAACATGGAGAGAGCTAGAGATTTGCTTCCTTCAAGGCACAAGGGAGCTAGGATGTGAGAGTGCTAAACAAGGCCGGGCGCGGTGGCTCACGCCTGTAATCCCAGCACTTTGGGAGGCCGAGGCGGGTGGATCATGAGGTCAGGGTCAGGAGATCAAGACCATCCTGGCTAATACGGTGAAGCCCCGTCTCTACTAAAATTACAAAAAAATTAGCTGGGTGTGGTGGCAGGTGCCTGTAGTCCCAGCTACGTGGGAGGCTGAGGCAGGAGAATGGCGTGGACCTGGGAGGCGGAGCTTGCAGTGAGCCGAGATCGCACCACTGCACTCCAGCCTGGTGACAGAGCGAGACTCCATCTCAAACAAAACAAAACAAAACAAAAACAAACAAACAAAAAAAGTGCTAAACAAATGTGTGCGAGTATTCTAAAGATTATTTACAACTCGAAATCCTGGGGCTGGAAGGAGGCAGAGGAACAGGAAGTGCAGGGCCAGGCAAATGGTCTGGGCTTGCACACAGACCCGATTCTCTACCACCCATGGCCCCCACACATGATAATGATCGGACCTAAGACAAGACTGTCAGCCCTCTCCTTAGACCTGTAATGCTGACCTTTCTGTTCCTTGATCAATCCTCAGTCCTGATCACACTGATGTAACCCAAACCTCAGCCCTGGACTCCTGTTCTCCAGAGGTCTTCTGCCTTTGGTTTTCATTGTGAACTTCATTTCTGACTCCATTGCTCCAGCCCCCGCTCAGAATCCCAGACAGGTATGGCCCTCGCCATCTGCCTTTTTGCTTTGGATGCAGACTGCCACAGCACAGATCACCTTCTACTGATGCTTTTCCACCTACTGAGCTGTTCCAGGGCTTAGTACAACTTTCCTAGCTTTTCTTGCAGCAGGGTCTCTATAGGAGCCCAGCCCAGGCTTTCTGAGTGTGCTTTTGAAGGCTCAGACTAAGTCTCCCAGGGCCATCACATACAGTGCTACAGGTTGTGAACTGCACGAGGGTGTCTGGCCAAGGGTGTGAGTGGGGCTGAAACTCAAGCCTGCATTATACTTATCAGTTTTGTGCGCACTGGTGCAGGCTACATCTGTCTACAGAGGATACCCTTTTCTAATTAGCACAAAGGTGCAGAACGGGTGGGAGGGGCCCTGGCTCCCTTTTCTGCTGCTCCCATCCCCACCAGCGCCCTGGAGGAAAAGGCCTGGAGATGAGAACTCTGGAAGGCCCTCCTGGCTGAGAAGCCTGCGTTTGTGAGCTGCAACAAGTATCTGGCAAGTGAAGCCAGCTCTGGGACAGAGGCTGTTCCGGGCTGTGCAAAGGGACTGTGTGTGAGGATTAGTGAGAGGAAATGAAAATTGGGGATGGCCCTCAGGGGAACTGGCTGCAGATGATGTCAGAAAAGAGGCTGCCTCCTGGAGAGCAAGGGACCCGAATGGCTGCAGCAGAGGTGGGGGTGCAGGGAGGTGTGGGAAGGAGGGGCTAACTCCACTGTCCCCAGCAGCCACCTTCGGACCCCCGGCACCCCACCTGGCTCTCTGACCCTTTGCCACCTCCTAGCTCTCCTGGCGCCTCAGGAGCTGAGGAGGCACATTCCTGTTGAGGGCCTCCAAGGACCCGGGATGGGAGGGCAGGGAGCAGGGGATCATCCCCATAGGGTCTTACCTCCTGGCAGCACGTTTCACAGCTTGCAAAATGACTCGCTTTTCCAAACACGTTTTCTGTAGAGTCTCTTAGTCACTTTGCAAGGTAGGTATTAGTATTCCCATTTTACAGGAATGGAAAACCAAGTAAACTAGTTATCTGAGGACCCGAGGCTCAGGGAGATATGAAGTGACCTGTTGAAGGTCATTCAGCTAGTAAGATGCAGAACCCACATTTGAACTCCATTGTACTCCACTCTAAAGGCCAGGCTTCTCTCATTCCACCTAATTTTCAGCCATGAACAAGCGCTGAGGGCCAGGTGTTACCTGTTAATGGTTTCCAAAACTCAAAACATTCTGTTTTGAAATGATTCGCTCCACTTTCCAGATGAGAAAAACTGAGGCTACTCACAGCTAATAAGTGGCAGAGTTGACAAGATGACCTTGGGGGCATGTGTGTGGGGGGATTGGTGGTGTTGAGAGAAAGAGAAAATGGGGGGCGGGTGGCCAGGGGCTAGGATGTGTCACAGAGCACCCATGCCAGCTGTGTAGAAGAACAGGGACTCCGGGGCCCAGCTGGAAGTGGCTTTGGGATGGGTGGAGCGGTGGTGTGTAATATGTGGGTCTGGTGGTATTGCTAGAAGGTTGTGCTGTGGAGAAAGGCAGGCTCCATTTAGTGAGATTTTTCCCTGAGTTAGAAAATGGCTCTTTCTTCTTTTTCAGGGAGGCTGGGCTTTCTCTCCAACTCACTGCCACTAGCTGCCCCCTAGATGGGGACTCTGCCTGCTCCCACGTCCCCAGCTGGAGCCCCCAGCCCTGCTCCCTAATTCCAGTGGGGCAGGCAGCATGCCCGCATGCCCAATTGATTCTCCCAGCACACACAGGTAATTCATCTCAGCTTCCCTTCCAGGCCCCCACCCCCAGATGTGCTGCCTTCCCAGCAGCCAGAGGCCAGCTCACCCCACCCATATCGCCGGCCAGCTGCAGCCCCTCATTTCCCCGGGAAGAGAGAACTAATAAAGGACAGTCTCTGAGCCGCAGCAACTGCCCCCCCCCACCAATCCTTTCTTGCCGCAGCCGCCCCATAAAACTGAGGGGAGAGATATAAAGGGAGCAAGTGTGAGTGGAGATAGAGTTTCCATCTGAGGAGGGGAGTGGAGAAGTGGGGACGTGTGGCTGGGGCTGTGGGCAGGGCTGAGACAAGAGTTGGGCCGAGGCTGGGGCCCAGCAGAGATGGTAGGCCCCATTCACAGCTGCTTGGGCCCCACTGTCAGCTCCTGAAGAAGGGAGAAGGGGAATATGGTGGCTAAAGGATGCAAGGTGTGCCACACACTGGTAGGCCTCGTATGGGCACCTAGGATGGGCAGCCCTGAAGGCCTACTTTCTGCCTTCTTCTCCCCTCCCCTTCCCTGATCCCTCACAGAGCCCAGCAGGAGAGCAGGAGCCCTGGCCTCCAAACCTAGCTCCACCCCAACCCTCCGAGTGACCTTGATCTGGCTCCTTTAGTCTCTCCAGGCCTCCATCTCCTTGGCTGGGGAATGGGCTTCAGTACTGCACCTGCCACACAACCTACAAGTCTGAGTTAGGACTAAGATGTGCTGTTGGCTGTGCTCTGTGGGAACATGTGGGAAGTGCCCTTGTTCCTTATCCCTTGGACCTGGCAGGGCCCTTGGGAGAAGGTGGGGTCTTACATGGGCATGTGCCAGGTGCTCTGGAATGGCACTGAGTCTGAACTCTGGGGGAGGTAGGCCCTCTCCCGATCTTCCCAGGAGAAGGAGGTGGGTAAATCTTAGGCTATACAACTCTCTTCTTCCTCCCTTTTGGGACTCTGGATATAACAATATTTGTTCAATTCAACAGTTGTTCATTGTGTACCTTCTATTTGCCAGGCACTGTTGTAGGCTCTGGGGATAGAGCAATGAGCAAAACTCAAAAATCCCTCACCTTCTGCACTTTCTTTTATTTCTATGTTTCTTTTTTAAGAGACAGGGTCTTGCTTTGTGGCTTAGGCTGGAGTGCAGCGGGAACAATCATGGCTCACTGCAGCCTTGACCTTCTGGGCTCAAGCAATCCTCCTGCCTTAGCCTCCTGATTAGCTGGGACTACAGGTGTGCACCTCCACACCTGGTTTATTTTATTTTATTTTTTATTTTTCATTTAAAAAAAATTTTTTTTGAGACAGAGTCTTACTTTGTTATCCAGGCTAGAGTGCAGTGGTATAATCATGGCTCACTGCAGCCTCGACTTCTTGGGCTCAGTTGATACTTCCACCTCAGCCTCCTGAGTAGCAGGGACTGCAGGTGCATGCCACCACACCCAGCCAATTTTTGTGTTTTTTGTAGAGACGGGGTTTTTGCCATGTTGCCCAGGCTGGTCTCGAATTCCTGGGCTCAAGAGATCCACTGGCCTCAGCCTCCCAAAGTGCTGGGATTGCAGGCATGAGACACTGTGCCTGGCCTAATTTTTAATTTGTTTATTATTTATTTTTTTGGTAGAGACAGGATCTTGCTATGTTGCCCAGGCTGGTATTGTACTCTTAGTCTTAAGCAGTCCTCCTACTTTGGCCTCCTAAAGTTCTGGAATTACAGGCATGAGCCACTGTGTCTGGCCCTGAAGCTGACGTTATAGTGGGGAGAAAGATAAACAATAAACAGGTGAGTCTTCTTTAATAAACCAGAGTTTAGGAAGCAAGGTCAAGCATCTTTGGGCCACGTTAGGACCTCTCCTCCCTGACATTGCTGTCAGAAGCCCCATGCACCTCTCCCACAAAAGCTCCTTTGTCAGCAGTTGGCCAGTTTCAGCTGGGTTCAGAATTTAAGGTTAGGGTACAATGATCAATGCCTTGTGTCTGGGTTCTGGAAAGAGAGCCAGCCACATCCTGCACTTACAGCATCCTCCTTCCCTGCCCACTGGGCTCTGCCTGCTTGGGAAAGAACAGAGATTCTGCCCTGTGAGTGCAGACTGAGCTGGCCCTGGCATAGGCCCCATGGCCAATACCAACCTTTCCTAGTCACAGAGGGCCTGGGCTGCTTGGGTCCTCATTGCCTGGCTTCACAGCAGGAAGAGCTGTGGATTAGGGGTTGGATGACTAAACTCTAATCTCCTCTTCGCCACTAACAGACAGTGGGCATGAGATTAATCATTGCTTACCTTGGTTATCAGGAAGATGTTAAATGCAACCATGTATGAGGAAGTACTTTGCAAACTGTAAGGCTCTTGCCAAATGTGGAGTTTATTAGTGCCTGTCTTAGCATTTCCCAGGTTTTTGCTCAAAGCAGGACCTCAGTAAGTGCTTAACTGAGTCCTTACATCAGAGAGCACCCTGCCAGCTCCTCTGCTCAGTGTGCCCATGGCTCAGGGAGCAGAGTTGGGGTGAGGACGGTCCAGAGCAGTTGATCTTTTCTCAGCAGTTTTTGCCCTTTTTCTGGACCTGTCATTGCCTGGCTATATGTCCTGGGCCAAATCCTTTGAATTCTTGGAGCTCAGGGTCCTTGTCTTTCAAGCAGGAAGAAGAGTCTCCTGCTCTGCCTCCCCCTGATGTTTCTAGTGAGAATCAAGTCAGACACTATCAATCAGAGCACCTGGCCAGTTGTACAGTGGGAACCAGATGACACTAACTCCCAGGCCCACAGGGCCAACAGAGCACCAGGACCATACCTTCCTCCCAGCAGCCCTGAGGTTTAATTGAGATGGTTATTCCCAGGGTCTGACTCAGGAAAGGCCTAGCATGGGGGAAGGTGATTTCCCAAGCAGAGCCATGCCTGGTGCCGCCAGTCCCCTTGTCCACCCTCCCACCCCTGCCTCTGCTCAGCTTGGCCCCCTGACACGAGTCTGGTGCTATGAAAGCGTCACCTGAGCCTCTTCCAGATGCCCCTGCTCACTCCAGGGAGGGGTGGGGTGATGATCTTTCTCAGCCGTCACAGGAGGGGTAGAGAGTGAGAGAGGGAAATTCACAGAGGGTGCAAGATCCAGACACCAAGGAGAGGAAGCCCCAGCAACTAACAGGAAGAAAGAAGGAGAAAGAAAAAGAGAGGAAAAGATGTGGAAGAACAGAAACCGTGTGAGAGGTGCAGAGAGGTAGTGGATGCCAAGACTAAGGGAATGAGAGCGTTGGGAGAGGCTGGCATTGTGTGTGTGTGTGTGTGTGTGTGTGTGTGTGTGTGTGAGAGAGAGAGAGAGAGAGAGAGAGAGATTGAGCAACAGATGAGGGTGAGACAAAGACCTGGAGGAATATCACACACTGATATTATGTGTGACAGAGACAGACAAAAACAGAGAGATGGTGAGAGTGGGAGAGAGCCTGCGAGACACTTGTGCAATGGAGAGAGAGAGAGAGTGCGCATGAGAGCCCAAGTGAATGTGAATGTTGCTATCAACCAGAGGCAGAAAGCAATTAAGACAGTTTTCCTTCTACTGCTCCCTACCAAGGTGCAGGAGAACAGTGCAGGACTGGGGGAGGCAGGCCTGGGCTGAGCCCCATGGTGTGGGGCAGTTAGGTGTGGTGGGGGGATATCCCGAAGTTCCTGACTCCCCCAGCCAGGAGAAGCTCCTGGGACTTTGTTGTCCCAGCCCCTTGCCACTTCAGAGGGAGGCTGAGACAGTGCTAGAAAGGAGACGGACCCTCAGGGTAGAGTGGGGCAGAGGGCTACCTGGCTGGCTTCAAACCTGGAGTTGGGCCTTTCCCTTTTTGGGGCCTCAGTAGGCCTTTCTGTACAGTGGGTGTCTCTGGGGGAGGATGGTGGGTGGGTGGGGGATTGGATTTAATAATCCCTTCCAGCTCAAATGTTCTAGGATTCATCTAAGGAAAGGGAGGAGAAAATGGGACCCCCAAATCTACAGAAACCCACAGGCTGATAATTTTGTCTCTGTATGGATATTTTTCTGCAGAGAAGGTTGAGAAGTTAGATTCTTCGTTCCTGAGGGCAACACAGAGGGGTGTCTGGGAGGGGCAATCCAGGGAAGTTCTGCAGAAAGCCTGCTTGGCTCTGCACAGTGGGAGGCTCCCCGGTCCCCATGGGGTGGAGAGCATAACTTGCCTGCAGGCAGGGGAATCTGCAGGACTGCCTGCTGGGGTCCCTGCCAGGCAGCTTATAGGCTTTTTTGAGAGTCATTGGGTAGGGGTTGGGTACCCTCGTGGCTGTGCCGCCTCCAGACAACCTGGGGCTTCTCTCAGGCCTGGGGTCTGGCTGGTGTGGGGCACAAGTTTGCCCCCTGCTCTGGGCTGCGCTGATCTGCTGCCTGTCCTAGCAATTGAGACCTCAGTCAGCAGGGTAAAGGAAGATGGCGAGGGCTGGTGTTGGTTGCCAGGAGTGGGCCAGCTGAGGAGGGCTTAAGAGCTATACCACAGCCCCATTGTCTTGCTGTACTGCTGGAGTGGGGCCCCGTTGGGATTATGCAACTGCTGCCCTGAGTGCCATGGACCTGAAGTGTGGCAACAAAGATAACAAAGCTCTGCCTGGCTGGTGGGTATGTGTGAGTATAGAGGGGGTGAAATGGGAGTAGCCCTGTGCAGGATTTTCCATGTTCTGTGCTTCCTCCTCCCTACCTCACCTTGCAGGCCTGCCTTTCACTCTCACTCCCAGAGTCCACAGGATCTTATCCTCAGGGTGGAGGCTGCTCGTGGTCCAGTGGGCAGGCCTTGCCTGGGGCTTGAAGGCTTTGCCCAGCCCAGGAGCCTCACCCGTCCCTAGCTCCATGACACAAAGGTCTGACCTGGTCACAACACTCATTTTTCCAGATTGATAAACTGAGGCCACAAAGAGGTCCCAGCCACATCCTCTCCTTAGTTGTTCTGTTTGAGTCTGAGGGCCCCACTCAGTGCTTGCTTGCATCCTGATGGCTTTGTCTGGGGATAAAGATGCCAGTTCCTTCACCTTTGTTCTCCATCTGCCTTGAGGGATCATGTAGCCAGGAGAAAGTGTGGCCATGATCTAGCCTCTGCATCTGGCTCCAAATCTGCTGATTTTCTTGGTTAGTGGTTTCTTTCTATTCTTTCTTTCTCTCTTTCTCTCTCTTTCTTTCTCTCTTTCTTTCTCTTTCTTTCTTTCTTTCTTTCTTTCTTTCTTTCTTTCTTTCTTTCTTTCTTTCTTTCTTTCTTTCTTTCTTTCTTTTCTCTCTCTCTCTCTCTCTCTCTCCCCCCCCCTTTTTGGCCCGGGAAGAGGGGAAATGATAAGTTATGCACATCCTCCATAGAAGATTTGAAACCCACAGAAGAGTATTACTAAGAAAATAAAACCTATAATCCCACTAACCAGGGAAAATCACTGTTAACTTTTTGGTATCTTTCTTTCTAGTCATTTTTTTCCCTCTCTCTCTCTCTCTCTCTACACACACACACACACACTCTCTCTCTCTTCCCCTTTTTATACATGAGATCACACTGGCTATCTTGCATTTTTTTAAATTGTGATAAAAACACATAACATGAGATCTATCCTCTGAACAGAATTTTAAGTGTACGGTACAGTATTGTTAACTATGAGCACTGTGTTGTGCAGCAGATCTCTAGAATGTTTCCATCTTGCGTGACTGAAACTTTATACCCATTGAACAGTAACTCTCCATTGCCCTCTCCCCCCAGTCCCTGGTAACCACCATTCATTCTACTTTCTGCATCTATGAGTTTGACTATTTTCGATACCTCATAAACATGGAATTGTGCAGTATTTGTCCTGTGACTAGCTTATTTCACTTACCATAATGTCCTCCTGGTTTATCCATGTTGTGTCATATGACAGGATTTTCTTCTTTTTAAAGGCTGAATAATATTCCATTATATATAAATATATATATAGGCCTGAGCAAGTTCCTTCCCCTCTCTGTGGCTTCAGTTTTTTACATGTACTATGGGGGATTGTACCGGATGTTGCCTCTCAGCTCTGATTTTCTTGAGGTCTCTGTGAATAGAGGTCGAAGGAAGGTGGGTGCTATGGACTGAATGTCTGTGCCTGCCCCTCCACCCCCACTGCCCTACCACCACCAATTCCTATGCTGAAACCCTAATCCCCAATGTTATCGGTGTGATGGTATTTGGAGGTGGGCCTTTGGGAGGTGATACATGTATCATATATATATGTGTGTGTGTGTGTGTATGTATGTGATATATATATATCACATTTTCTTTATCCATTCATCCATTGATGGGCACTTAGGTTGATTTAATATCTTGGCTATTGTGAATAATGCCGTGAATGTGGGGATGCAGATCTCTCTTTGAGGTATTGCTTTCATTTCCTTTCAGTATATACCCACAAGTGGGATTGCTGGATTTTCTGGATTATATGGTAGTTCTACTTGTAATTTTTTTAGTAGCTTCCATACTGTTTTTCAAAGTGGCTGTACTAATTTACATTCCCGCCAACCATGTACGTAAATGTTGCATTTTCTCCACATCTTTGCCAACACTTGTTATCTCTTGGTTTTTTGATAATAGTCATTCTAATGGGTGCGAGGTGATATCTCATGTGGTTGTGATTTGCATTCCCCTGATGATGAGTGACACTGAACACCATTGTATGTACCTGGTGGCCATTTGCATGTCTTATTCTATCCATTCTGTTTTGTATCTTGAGTTTCCCACGTATCAGTGAACTGTAAGCATTTCTCCATATCATTACATATTATTTGCACTGCCCCTTCCTTCACCCTAAAGGCAGGGACCTGAACTGGGAGAGCCTCAAAGTCCTGCCAGGTTTCTGTCAGTGCCTGGTGCATCAGCAGTTCTGCCAGCCTGGCATGGGTAGAGATGGAAACAAATCCAGAAGTCGCTGGAGCAGTAATAGGAGTCTAAACTAGGATCCAGACAATCCTAGTTTCAAATCCAGATTTTGCCACTTCCAGGCCACCAGGCTCTGAGTCAATCAATTTCCCTAGCCAGTCAGTTTCCCTCTGAACCCTGGCTTCCCATCCGTAAAATGGGGATAGTAGAATCTATTTCATGATTCTTTTGTGTGGCCTCACTAAGCTAATGGATGTCAGGACTCGGCCCACAAGGAGTGCCCTGTGAAGATCATCTATTATCATTGTGAGAATGTCAGGAGGCCTGAGTAAGTTCCTTCCCCTCTCTCTGGCTTCAATTTCTTCATGTGTACTATGGAGGATTATACTGGATGTTGCCTTTCAGCTCTGATTTTCTTGAGGTCTCTGTGAATAGAGGTAGAAGGAAGGTGGATGCTGTGGACTGAATGTCTGTGCCTGCCCCCCCACCCCTGCCGCCCTACCACCAAATCCTATGTTGAAACCCTAATCCCCAATGTGATGGTATTTGGAGGTGGGCCTTTGGGAGGTGATTAGGTCCTAAGGGTAGAGCCCTCATGATGGGATTAGTGCCCTTATAACACATACAAGACAGCTTACTTATTTACTCTCTGGTCTTTGCCATGGGAGGACACAGTGAGACAACCCTCACCAGACACCAAATCTGTGAGCACCATGATCTTGTACTTCTCAGCTTTTAGAACTGTGAGAAATAAATGTCTGTCATTGAAGTCACCCAGTCTATGGTATTCTGTTACAGCAGCCTCAGTGGACTAAGATTGTGGGTGTTAGCCACAGAGGAGCCACGAACTCCTCCTCTGACCTCTTTCGCTATTCAGTGATCAGTCCTTTCCTCCAGCAGACCCCTTTTCCCTGGGGTAGAGGCCCAGATAGACCCTCATCTGGCCTTGGCTTGGTGTGGCCTCTGGCCAGAGTAGGGCTAGGCTGGGCTACACTACTACAGAGAGCACTGCTGTGGGCCTGGGATGCATCCATCAACAACCTGGAGAATGTGAGCATCTGATTTTGGCACCTGTGGGGAGAGTCACAGGGAAGGGAAGACCAGGGCCCTGGAGGCTGGGATTGATCAGAACTGGGCTCACCTCACCCCAGTTCAGAACCAGTTACTCAATTCAGCTTTATAAAGACAGAGACAGCATCTTATATGGGGTTCCTGCCAGCTCTCCTCCCATTGCAAGATGGTGAGATGGAGGCTCAGAGAAGGCAAGGTATTTACCTAAGGTCACACAGCTAGTCAATAACAGAGCAAGTCTTCAAAGGACAACTATAACTCCTCCACACAGTGGGGTTGCAATCCTTGATCCCACCTCCCAGGAGATCTTTTCTACTGTAACCCTACCCACCAAGGTCAATCCTTGAGACTGGCTCTCCTCTGGCCTGCAGGAAGAACTTAACCATTGGAGGTGTGGGATGGGGAGCTTGAAAAATACTGAATTCAATACTTCCCATTGTACAGATGGAGACACTGAAGCCAGGAAGGGAGAAAGGATCAGTCCACACTGCCCGTTTCTTCCATGTCATTGAGTAGGATGCAAAGATCAGTTCTACTAGCCTCTTTGGAGATTATGGGTAAGTAGATCCAGAAGATACCTGGGATATAAGTTAGAAAGAGGATCATAGAACCTTAGAGTGTCAGAGCAGAAAGAAACCATGAGAAGTCATTCTAAGCCAAAAGTTTGAAGACTATTTTTAGCCACATAAACTGCATAGCTTGACGCCTAAGTAGAGAACCCAACTCCCCCATTCTCTTTCAGAGCATCCTCAGACAAACCTGCAGAGAGACCTGGCTGGCTTAACAAAGAAGGAGTGGCTGGCTCAAGGTCCCACAAAGAGGCATCAGTTTGCCCATTTTGTTGTCCTTCCTAGGTTGCACACTGCCCTTCAGTTAGTCCCCAGTGGTCTCCCCACCCCCTGCAGAAATGCAAGATCTCTGGAACTGTAGCTTACAGTTTCTTAAGGATCTCTACTCACCCCCTGCATGTGTTATGCTAGGGCCTCAGCTCCATGTTGGTTGTCTGAGTCTGAGTGGACCAATGGGTGGCAGGCAGCGAAGGGGAAGGGCAAAGCAGCTGGCAGAGCCATAGCCCAGGGCCCCAACAGCTGTGGCCATCTGTGTCTAGGCACTGGACGAGCTCTACCTCCAGTAGCAGTGACATAGGGCCTTTCCTAGGCATCCCTTGTGTGTCTAGGAGTTGCTCAGAGGACTATGCCTATTGTCTTTAGGCCATTAAGATGCAGTAGAAGGGGAGAGGCTGGTCCATCCAGCCCCCATGCCTGGGGCTCACAGACCCTTGTGAAGTCCAGGCAGATGGTGATGGGAACTGCTGACATTAAAAGCCAAACCTGGGGTGGGGAATTCTACAGCCTCCTGGGTTCACAGGTCCAGGTGAGAAGCTTTTCATTGCTCAACCAACTTTATTCAGCTGCCATTTTTAAGAATTCCTTCTTGGAGCCCAAGAGTAGCTAGTCTCCTCTCTATGGATGATATTAGAGGCAGAAAAGGAGAATAAAGTTCATGAATTGAGCACCTAATATGTGCCAGGCATTATGCTAGGTGCGTCTCTTACATGATTTTATTTAATCCTCAATCCCATGAGGCAGGTGAGATTGTCACCTTTTATAGATGAATTAACCAAAGTCGAGAAAGGTTGAACATCCTTATCTGGGACCCCCTTAAGCCCCTCCTTTCTGGTTCCCCCTTAAGCTCTCAAACCCTCCCCCTTTAAGCTCTCAGACCCCTCAAGCTGCATGGAGGAAAGTGGATTGGGAGGTGCAGAAAGGGGCTGGGGGAACAGGAGAAACAGGCCTGGAGGATGCAGAGTGCCACCCCCAGCCTGAGGAACTGGAACTCCCTGCTTAGCCCCTGCAGTGGTTGGGGGCAGCTCCAGAGAAACCTTCTGGGAATAGAGAAATTCATTAGCGGATATGCAGGTCCCAAACCGATTAACGATTTATACCGTGGGCTCAAACGGCAGGTGGCTTAGGTTTATTATCTGATTTAGCCCAAAGGCCACCCAGTTCCACCCCTCCCTCCTCCTTTCCCTTCTTCCTGCGATCCTCAGACTCACTCAGCCTGACTTCTCCTGGGCCTTTCCTTTAATCCCCGAAGCCTCAGCCAGTTCCCAGGAGGGAACATGCTGGGGATGGTAGTGGAGGGGAATGACCGGTGGCAGGGTGCCGGGATTACTTCCTGAGCAGCAGGTCCATTTTTAAATCCGAGCTTTGTTCATTTCAGGGACCAAAGAGGACTTCATTTCCATTTGGGAGAAGGGTAAAAGGAAAGAGAGTGGGGTACTGCAGCAGGAAGGATGGAGGATCCATATCAAGGGGGAACTTCCGGTGTGATCAAGCTTTGATTCCAGGGCCAGTATAAATGCACTGCTCAACTGTGGGAAAGGGGCTGGGATGGAAATGACACAGGCTGGGCCTGCAGCCAATGGAACTTCCCCACAGAAGATGCCACTTAAAAGTGTTATTAAACCCTCAGGACTTTTAAAGCAGAGAACAAGGTAACTATGAACACTCTTTAAAGTGATATTGAGAGTTCCCAAGAGAGTTCTGTGTCTTTCTCACTTCCCTCTGCCTTGGGATGGAGACATGTGTCTACCCCAATGTCCCCCTCTCCTCCCCAGCTCCTACTCTGTCCTCCAGCCTAGTCCCCTACCCACCTTGGGTTCTGAGTCAAGGCGCCAGCATTTATTTCTCAGTTTCTCTGGAGTGAAGACAGATGATGAGCCTGGGTCTATCTGCCTCAGCTGGGTTCTACCCCCTGGCTAACTTGTGGGGACTAAGAGGCTATGGTGGCCCTGAGCTCCCATCTCTCAACAGCAGCGTCAGCCCTGGGCTGGGAACTACCTCGGTTCCATTAGCTCCAGGCTAGTAGGCAGGAAATTAGGTAGATTGACCCCACCCCTGCAATGTTGAGCTCTGGTCTTAGGGATACAGGTGGAAACGTCACTCAGCTAGCTCTTGCCCAGATCTGATGTGACTTCCCCATTTCCCATGGAGCCTCCAGTTCTCCAGAGCAGGAGATTCCAGAGTCCACTTGGATTGCTGCTTCTGTGGGGAGTCCTACCTTCAGGAAGTTCTTCCTGGTGTCTGACCTCAAGCCTTACTGGCATAACCAACTCATGTTTTTTCCTATTGTGTCTAAAGAATTGTGAGGGGGAGTTTTCTTGTTTAAGATAAAACTGCGAGTAGAGCTCAGAAGATTGGGAAGCACAGGCTGCACTAGGAAGCCTGAAGAGGCTCAGAGTCTGCAGGAGTGGGAGCTGAGGTGACCGGCCCCTCCCTCCTAGCTGCCTTTGAGGTTCCTGTCCCAGCTCCACGAAAAGAGGTCTCATGGGGTGATGGGAAAGGGCTCGGTGCAACCTCTTTCTAGCTGTGTGACCTTGAATGGAGCTAGTCCTGGAGCCCTAGTCATTTGCCTCCTGGTTCAGGGGTCCGTCACTCACAATCTCTCATGGTACTGTTAGTTTCACCTGTTAGTCAATTATTCAGCTGAGTGCTGTGCGCCTATCCCAGAACTAGGCACTACTGGGGGTGGGGATGGCACTGCCAGGAATGTGACTCATGTGGCCCGGCCCTACCCCTCAGAGGCTCCCAGCCCATTAGCCCTTCCTAGCCTAACCTCCTCCTCAGTAAACAACCTGGGCTGGGGCTGGGGGCTGGGGGTCCTGTCAACCCAGCTGAATTGGGTAATTAAAATCTCTCCTCTCCCCCTGACAGATGACCTCCAAGGTCCGTTCCAGTCCTATGATTCTATGATTCCAGCTGGGGGTATCCAATTAACCCTTGTCATGCTTGGCTGGGCTTCGTGGGCTGTGGGGTGGGAGGGTTGGCTATGCAGAGGTCTGGGGAAGGCCCATTCTCAGCACATACCAGGGTGCTCCACCTCCTTCTTCCCCTCTTCTCTCCTCCCCACCTCCTGGCCATGCCAGGGTGGTGGTCCTGGAGTTAGAGTTGCCAGAGTAGGGACAGGGCTAATGGTGGATTTGGCTCTGGGGTACTGCCTCTGTCCAGCCTGGGCTGAAGGAGAAGTGACAGACCAGCTGTGGCTTTGCATAGTATCTGCCTGGCTCTTTGTCAAGGCCCAGGCAGAAAGTGTTTCCCAAGGGATGCCTTGAAGGTCTGAGGCACGGCGAGATGGGAGCTTTGTCAGTAAGACAGGGTGGGAGCAGGATCACTGGTCAGTCAACAGGCCATCAAGAAACCCTGCATCCTCGACCATGTGTTCCCACTCACCCAATGCTAGTGCACAGCAGCCTCCTCCTGGTGGTACATTCTGTCCATTCTTCAAGGGCATGAAATTTGGGTGAGGGTTGAATTCCAACTCAGGATGGTGGTGGAGTTATATAGATGTGGCGATTGGCAGAGCTGATGTGGGCCTTAGAGACTGCCATAAACAGGCACGTTATGGGTCACTTAAGACCCTCAAAGTGTTTTCTTTGGCTCACACAGTGCCTACATTAATAAGAAATGAGCTGCCATCATTTAAAATTCAGAGTTTGACATAAAAATTCAGATTTATAACTTCTAAAATATCTGAATTTCTAGTAATACCAAGCTCACATTCTCACAGGGCAACTGACAGCTGGAGCTGAGCGACAGCTGTCTCCTGAGCCAGGGCACATGCTCCTGGCTTCTTCATGATCCCCACCTGCCTGAGTTTGCCCTTCATGGGGCGAATGGGGAAACTGAGTCCCAGAGAGAAAGGCGGGCACTTGCCGAAGGTCACCTAGCCCGGGTGGACAGAGCCAATATTTGAACCCAGGCCTCCTGCCTGCCGGCCAACCCCAGATCCTTTCCCCATCCTCCTCCTCCGCAGAGCTCTGCCACGGGCCACAAGGCTCCTTTGCCAGAACCAGCCCCCTGCGTTCCCAAGGCCTGACAGCCTCTGTGGCCAGCCTTTGTCCGGTCACCTTCCTGTGTAGCCCCTTCAGTCGCCGGGGCCCCAGCCCTGGCCCAGGCCCCCTTCGGGTGAGAGCAGAGGCGCTGCGGGGCCTCTGCAGCCCGGCCCCATCTCCCGCAGCTCGGAACAAGAATCTCATTAAGTGCAGGGGGCGGCTGCCGCCGGGCCTGGGGCGCCCTGACCACAGAGCTGGCTTCCTTCTGCAAACAGCCCAGGCCGGGCCCAGCCTAGCCCGGGCCCGGGCTGGGCGGGCCTTGTGTGTGCTCACGGAGGGGGCACAGCAGCCGCCCCTCTACTCCTCCTGCTGCCTCAGGCTCCTCCTCCGCCCAGCCCTCTGCTGGCCCCATCCCTGCTTGGGTCTCCCCACTGCTCCTCCTGCCCCCCACCCCTTTGTTTCTCTCTCCCTTCCACTCCTTTTCTCTCTCGGTGCGGTTCTGTTTCTGCGGCATTCTGTCTTGGTTTTGTCATCATCTCAGGTGCAGCCCCATTCTTCTCCATGGTCTAGTTTCCCATCTCAGCCTCCCAGGCCGGGCTCCTCCCCTCTGTCTCCTTCTTGCCTCCCAGAGGGGTGCCCTCATAGGCTCTGTCAGTCTCCATCTCCGAGCAACACTCTCTGTGTCTCCTCGCCAGTCTCTCGGCTTTCTGTGTCCCTTGGATCTCCCTCACTCGGGCTCTCTGACCTGCTCTGAGTCTGGGTTTCTGAAGCTGCCCCAAGGCACTTCTGGAGAGGTTTGCTGTGCTGGATAAACATGGCCCCAGCAGCAGGATGTGAGGAATTCTGCTGACGGCGCTTTCCTCAGGGGCTGAGGAGGGGCAGCGTGAGCCTGCAGGCAGGGGCCTCAGGGAGAGTGCAGTGTCCTCTCCATGCCTGTGTACCTGCCTTCTCACCCCCTCAGTCAGCTCAGGGGTGTCTCCCCAGCTGGAAAAAAAAGAACAGGCCCCAAGGGGCTGCTCACCTGGCCTCGCCCACTCCCCAACAATCTCGCCGGACACACACACACATACACACACACACACACACACACAACAGTACACACTTCCCTCTGGTATCTGCAGCCCAGAACCAACTAAATGGAATTCAGTCCTGTGTTTCTCCTGGCCTGGCCTGCCTAGATCTCAAGGGCAGGGGCTCTGGCAAGGGAAACAACCCAGAAGACTTTGAAGCAAAGCATTGGAGGCAAAGACCCATTAGAGATCATTGCAGCCATCTCTCTGCTCTCAGACAGCTCCCTGCCCTTTGCCATCATTCCATACTTACAAGCCTTACCCCCTGAGGAAAAGCTTATCCCCTACCCCCTATCTGGAGGCTTTATCCCACTGTCGGTTGGAAGGTTCTTTATTTAAACCAAAATCCTTGTCCTGAGGTTCAGATACACAGAACGTGGGCGTGCCTGGGATGCGCACGGTGTGCGGCACACGTGTGGTGGTGTGAGTGAGGCCGTGTGCCTACACAGAGTGGAGAAGGGATGGTTTATGTGTGGGTATGTGATGGTGGCATCAGGTGAGACGAAGGTGCAGGGAGCTTAGAGGACAGATGATGGCTCCAGTGGCAGAGAGGCCGAGGGGCAGAAGGCCTGGTATAGTGGGGGAAACTGTGGATCTAAGTGTGAGGAAGGGGATGAAGAAGGAGGAGCCAAATGATGCAAGTCCCCGAGGCTTCCTGAAGAAGAGTCTGGACCAGATTTGTGAGAAGAGTCTTTCAGACTGAGGAACATCAGGGGCTATGGAGGTGTGTGGAGATGTGAGACGGTCGCCAATGGCAGGTAGTGGAACCTGCTTCCAGGACAAACATTCTTCTGACACCTACTCCTAGTGTGAACAAGTCATCCCAGTTTGCTCAGGACTGTCCCAGTTGTAGCACTGAAAGTCCTGCATCCTGAGAAAACCCTCAGTCCCAGATAAACCTGGACAGTTGGTTGCACTACCTACCTACTGACCTCCCTACCCACCCTACCTACCAGACAATGTGCACCAGATGGTTTCAACCTCACAATAATCCGTAGTGGAGCGGGGAGTGGGGGCGGCTATGGTGTATTAGCCCCATTTTACAGATGAGAAAAGGGAAGCCAAGAAAATGTAAATAACTTGTTTTAATGTCGCACAGTGAGTTTGAACCCAAGGTCTGTTGTTTCACTGCACTGCACTGGTTTTGTTGTTTTTTGTTATCCTAGTCTCTGAAACCTTCAGGGACAAACTTAGTAACTGTCCCGCCTCCCGCCCCTCCCCACCCCACACACATTCTGACCCCAGCCGTTTCAAAGTCCTGACATGAGGCAGTGTCATTTGGACCTGCTGCCCAAGTTCCACTGGGCTGCGAATGGGAGTGAGAGTGGGCTAGGGGAAGGGGGGCTTCATCTCTTTTAGCCCAAGGCCTACCAGGGCTTCACTATGGACTGCCACCTGTTGATTTTTTGGCTTCTCCTTCAGCTGGGGGCAGGACCAGCTGCTGGGGGGTGAGGGTGGGAGGCGGAAGCTGGGGGAAGTGCTGATTGGGGGGGTGTCTCTAGGGCCTTGCTGGGTTCCTGGGCTCCAGGTGGTGGGTCTGGGGAGGGCTGGCCCAACATCTGAGAGCGGGCTGGGGGTTGGGCCCCTGGAGTCCCACACTGCTGGTCAGCACCTCCGGTGTGCTGGGGTGTGAGGAAGCGGCCACAGAGCAAACAAACAGAGCCTGTGAGGACAGGAAGCAATTACGGACCACCCGGCCTAGGCTGCCGAGGAGCTGCGAGTGGGGGGGTAGGCCGAGGCAAGAATAGGCCGCCATCTAGGTGTGGCCTGGGGCAAGGCCAGGAAGTAGAATGAGTAGGCTCTGGGCTGGTGGGATTCTGGGGAGGTGATACCAAGTGACCCCCTACCTTGGAGAGAATCTCTCCCATTCAGAAATTACCTTGATGGGCAGAGGATCCAGAGGCCTGGTCCAGAGGCCTTGGTCTTAGGTCTAGATGCAGCACTTGTGAGTCTCATCTGGAGCCTGTCCCTTCTGCTCTCTGAGCCTCAGTTTTTCCATCTGTATAATGAAGTGCTTGGAATGAATGATCTCCAACAGTCACTCCAGGTTTAATAGTCCATAATGCCATAAAGCTGCTGAGACCTAAGGATTTATTTTTATTTATTTATTTGTCTTTCTCTGTTGCCCAGGCTAGTGTGTCGTGGCATATCATAGCTTGGCGTGATCATAACTCACCGTGGCCTCAGACTTGCTCAAGCGATCCTACTGGTTCAGCCTTCAGAGTAGCTGGGACTACAGGTGGTCGCCACCACGCTCAGATAGGATTTCTTAGCTAACAAAGATTTATTGAGTATCAATTGTGTGCAGACCCTGGGCTAAGTGGTGGGGTTGAGGGAAGGAGTTCAGAAGTTTAAGACTGGTGCTTTTTCCTTGAGGAATAATACTATCTTTAAAAATGCTACATAGTAAATGTTCACATGGACCGGGAAGTTTAGTGAAATGCTTTCATTGAATTTCTTCTTAAATCTGCAAAGCAGGTAGGGAAATTATAATCCCCATTTCACAGATGTGGAAACTAAAACTAAGGGATATTAAGTGACTTGCCTAAGTCTACCTATTTAGGAAAGAGAGACTCAGGAGTGATTTTTTTTGGTCTTTTTTCCCCTTTTTTTGTGGAGAACAGGGTCTTACTATATTGCCCAGGCAGGTCTTGAGCTATCCTCCTGCCTCTGCCTCCCTAAGTGCTAGGATTACAGGCTGAAGCCACCGCTCCCAGCAGAAGTTTACCTAGATCAGTTTTCCTCCAAAGTCAGTATTCTGAACCACAGTTCTAATACTGTAGATGATAAACCAATAACTGCCCACAATATGTATGATGTGTTTTTCTGTTCATTATCCTATTTTAGCTTCACAATAGACCTGTGGGCCTGGTGGTTCTGTTCCCACTTGACAGATAAGGAGATTGAGGATCAGAGAGTGAAGAGCATGGCTGCTCTCTTTCCAATGCCTGGGAGACAGCCAAACTCCCCTTTTCCCCCACCCAGTCCTGCCCTGGTTCAGCAGAAAGCCAGTGGAACCCCTGTAGTGCCTGGAAAGTGTCCCACTTTGTCAAAACCCCAGCAGGGGTTAAGCAGGCAGGCTGGCAGCATTTGGCCCTTTGCCCTGGCCTGGGTGTCTGCAGCCTCCCTTTTTCTCCCTTCTCCAAGGGTTTATTGAGCACCTATGATGTTCCAGGCATCGAACTGGGGGCTCTCTGTGCATCATTCCCTTCATCGTCACAGCCACTCTGTGAAATAATTTAAACCCTCTTTTTGCAGATGAGAGAACTGAGGCTCAGGAACCCCCATGGAGTCCTGGAGCATTCTGGCTTCCTTCCCTCCCCAGGACCCAGTGCAGGGGCTGCGGGGGCCTTGGGAGCCTTTTCCCTCCCAGGACTCCCTTCATGAGCTGCCTGGCCAAGGCTAGATCTTCCTCTCAGCTCCCGGAAGCAAGGCCAGGTTCAGCCTCTGTCACAGTGCCCTCCTTCCCTCCCTCCCTCCCTCCCAACTCCGGCTCCAGTTTCTGACTTGCATGGAGCTGGGGCTCTGGCTTGCTCAGGATGAGGCTCCTTTGGGGCCCTAGACTCAAATGCTCTTGTGCCACTGGGGCCTTAGCACATCGGTACTGTCATAAGCTTTTTTGACCAGAATACTGTCATAAGCTTTTTTGACTAGAATTACCTCATTTACTCCTCACTACAACGTAATGAGGTAGATACTGTTATTATCACAAGCGTTCCCATTTTCCAGATAAGGAAATTGAGACACGGGGAGGTAAATGGATTTCCCAAGGTCATGCAGCTGGTAAGTGGCAGAGCCTCAATTCACACCCAAGCCTGCTGATGCAGAGCTACATGTGAAGGTCCTTAAGTGCAATCCTTAAAAAGCATGGCCTTACCCCCTAGGCAAGAGGAACTAATTGAGGGGCTTAGCTTAGGAGGGACATAATCTGCTTTGCCTATGACAGCAATCCTTCTGGCAGCTGCAAGGAGGGATGCTTAGAGGAGCACATGAGAGGCAGGGACACTGGTGGGAAGGCTGGGGCAGCGGGAATCCCACGAGGGATGGTGGTGTCCTGGTTGAAGGCAGTGATGGTGGCGGTCAACAGAGGAGGGCAGAGATGGAGAACATTTTTGGACTTGAAGGCTGCTCCTGCTCCTCAGGCTGAGCTGTGTGCCCTGGACGTGAGCAGCATTTGTGCTCAATAAAGGATACCCTTTTCTAAATGTTTTGCCTAGAGGGGCACCATATGGACTAGCTGGGCCCCTGACTTTCTGGATAGCTGCCTGAGACCAAGGTCAGTCTCCAGGAGGTTTGGGCAGATGGAGGGTCCCACACTGACCTCTCCTCTCCTGCTCCCCGCTCTGCCCCAAAGCTCCCTCTGAGGTGGGACAGATCATGACAATAGGGGAAAATGCAACAGACCTAAGTGTGTGCCTGTGTTGGGGGCGTCTAGAAGGCTAGACATCAAACTGTTACTAGTGGCTTCTGCTGTGGAGTGGTAGAGGGGATGACGAGAACTTCACGTTCAGCCACATACACTTAGGCTTTATGGGACTTTTCTTACACGGAACATGTTTAGTTTAAAGAATAATGATAGGAGTATTTTTAAGAGAAGTAAAACCCTAATGCTCAGGGTTGATGTGAATATCAACCTGTCTGATTGAGATAGTGGACAGCTCTGTGTAAACTGAGGGCTTGGAATAACTGATTAGTGATAGTCCTACCCCCTCCAGTGAAAAAGGGAAAGGTAAAATGTCTCTGGGCTGATTGTTACCAGGCTCAGAGCCCCCTGGCTGGGCTGAGCCCTGGGAAGTAGGTGGTCAAACTCAGCTGCCCTGGGCTCCTCGATGGTTGCCCTCATCCCATCAGCCCCCTGGGGCCAGGCAGAGTTTGCACAAAAGGGAGCTTTAGTTGTAGGCCTTTGCTGGGGCCCTGGGAATCAGTGACAAATTGAATGGGATAATAAGTTAATTAAAGCTGTCCCATCTGTGAGGCATCTCAGGGCAGAGGAAAGAGGCTTGGCTAGGGACCCACACAGGGCACCTAGACTTCTGAGCCACAGACTGCCTGAGGAAACTTAGGCCAGGCCCTTCCCCTCTCTGGACCTCGGTTTCCCCATCTATACAATAAGGAGGCTGGCAGACATTGTCTCTTAGGGCCTTGCCAGCACTAACATTCCAGGAGTCTCTAATTAAAACTGTCCCCTGTGTATTAATCTTCTTGTCAAGTTTTAATTAATGTCTGACGGAGCCAGAGCAGGCACCAGCTGCCACCCCCTGCTGGCAGGCAGGGGACACCCATAGGACACTTGACCTGATAATCACTGCTAAGTGGCCTCTATCCTCATATCCCCATACCTCCACTCCAGCTTCCTCTCATAGGTCAATGCTTTTTTCACTACACTATACCACCTAGGGTTTTAGTGCTGGTGTGTATGTATGTATGTTTGTGTCTGGTGGTGGTAAAGGGTGTATCCATCATCTCACCTCTGTGACTAACTAGCTCTATGATCTTGGTTTATAACTTAACCTCTCCGATCTTCAGTTTCCTCTTCCATCTAATGGGAATAGCATTCGGCTGCAAGTAACAAGAAAAATCAACTCAAAATGGCTTAAACCATAAGCACATTTATTATCCCACAGAATAAGGCCTAAGGAAGGGTTCTTCAACTGTTAGTTTATTCAGGATCAAGGACTCCAATTCTTTCATCTTTCTGTTCCACTAGTCTCAGCTCTTGGCTTTTGTCCTCAGGCCTGTCCCTTCATGGTCATAAGGTGGCTGCAGCAGCTCCAAGTATCACACTGTAATTCAACAAAATCCAAAGAAGTATCAACTTTGCCTTGTGTCATGTTTTAAGAACAAGGCAGCCTTCCCCTGAACATTTCAGCAGCTTCCTGTCCATGCCTCTCATTGGCCAGAATTGTGTTGCATGCCAAGTTGAATCAAACCACATGGCAAGGAGGTTGGAGTTACCATGACTGACTTAGACCAGTATTCTCCACCCTGGCTACAGGGTGGTGGGCCGGGGGCGGGGGGCTTTAAAAAAATACCCATACCCAGACTGCACTCCCAGACCAATTTAATCTCTAGAGATGGGTCCCGATTACGAGTATTTTTACAAAGCTCTCTAAGTGAGTTAAATGTGCAGTCAGAGGTATGAACCACTGGCTTAGACTAATCAAGATTCAGCCCCTATAGTCCAGCCTCATATGTGCTGGCTATTCAGAGGCAGGTGAGCAAAATCGGGGTTCTGATGCAAAAGAGGCAGTGGTGATGAATGGTTGTTAGTGACCCAATATCCATACACATCCTTTGTCTGATATTATCACCAGGAGTGGTGTTTAAATCCATGCAAACATGTGTCCTCCAGAGAGCTTTCCTACTAGGACTGGCCCTGCCTTTAGACTGTAAGGCTCTGGCTACCCTAAACCGGTTGCTTCCACACCTAGCTACACAGCAGGTTCTCTGGAGATGCTTGTTAAAAAGGATGACTCCTGGGCCCACTTAATGGCTATGCAATCAGAATCTTCTAGAATAGAGCTCAAGAACACACAAATGTGCATGTGTGCATAAGTAAACACACACATACACACACACATGTTAACTCCTCAGAAGATTCTTAAATAGCATATCTACAGAGTGGTGTTTTGGAATAACTGTTCCACATATCTCCCTCATGGGCCTGAAATGGTGCCTGGAAGTTCAGCATTAGGGTAACTTTTCTGAGTTAAGTCATCATCTCTAGTACCACCTCTCCCCCAGCTAACACATGTGGTATTGTTGGTTGTGACAATGTGGTAGCTAGAGAGTCACTGAGGGTCTCTTGTCTCTGGTTTCTTTTATCTTAAAATGAAAGTAATAATGCTCACTTCATCTGTAACTGCAAAGGGCCCAGGAGACAGCTGAAGTGGTTTGTCACCAGAACATGTAGAGGAGATGGTGTGGAAATATCTGTGCACTGGGACACTGGAGGTCAGTATTCCAGTCCTGTCACTGGGTCACCTTGGGCCAACCTTTTCTGCTCTGTAAACCCCCAAACCTCCATTTTATAATTTGTGAAATGTGAAGGGTTACATACGTGGGTAGATTTTTTTTTTTTGCAGCATTCTTCAGGACAACAAGAATAACCTCTTCCACAGAAGTCATTTATCACTTTAACCCTGCCATTTCTGGTGGGCAGGACAGAAGTCTTCTATGTTTGGCAGAACGAGAATAGAGGAAAAAGACTGCATTGCGGTGTTCTTCTCAGGGAAGCAAGGCTGGGGTGGTGGTGGGTATGCAGGATGAGGTTTCGGGAAGCCTCAGATGAATGAGAGAGATTCCCAAAGACCCATGTCCAGGGTCTCTGAATTTCTTGGGGTTTTGGGGGGCCCTTAGCTTCACTCACTGGAGCTTCCAATGTCCCCGCTGCAAAGAAGGCTCCCTCCCTTCCTCCCTCTCACCTTCAACAACAATCTATTGAACACCTACTACGGGCCAGGCATTGAGGGGTTTGTGAGGCTTGTGGGTACCAGCTCTGGCCCCCCGGCTCTGTATCCCACTCCAGGCCCTCGATCTCCCCTTTCTCCACTTCCCTTAGCTCCACATCTGGCTCCAGGTCAAATGTGGATTTCCTTTCAGCCAGCAGTCCTGAGAGCATCCATCTGTGGAGCCAGAGCCAGAGCCAGAGGCAGCCCAACAAGGAGCTCATCCATCAGCTGAGCCCAGGCCGGGGCTGGGAAAGATGACCGCGGGTGTCAGGCCACCCAGGACGCGGGGTGGGGAGGCAAGCTTCTGGATACGCCAAGGAGGTTTGTTCTGGCTGAGACAGTCTGAGGAGTGGGAGGATCCAAGATGGGGAGTGAGGAATCCTGGGTCTAGTCCTCTGAGTACTACTAACGCTTTGTGTGACCTTTAGCCTGTTCCTGCCGCTCTCTGCACCTCATCTGTAGCATGAAGAGTCTGGATTTGAATCCCAGAGTCATGGAATCTCAGAGTTGGAAGTACCCTTAGAGGCCATCGAGTCCTGGCCCCCAACTGGTGCTTGAATCCCCTGTACCGCTCCCTGCACACATGCACTCTGCTTGCACACCTCCAGTAATGGGAAGCTCCCTTCCTCCAATGACATCCTGTTTTATCTCAGGATAGCTGTCTGTTAGAAGTTTCATCTGAAATTGGTCTTCCTGTGACTTCCTTCAAGGCTGCTACCTAACTCTTCTCCTCTGCTCTGTGCCACACATCTCCTCTGCTCTGTGCCACACATCTCCTCTGCTCTGTGACAGCCCTTCAGAGGTCTGAATTCAGAGTTCAGCCTTCTCCAGGCCAAAGAGCACTTTTAGCTCCAACTGTCCTCACAGAGACTGGTTTGTGATCCTTTCATGTGTGGGGCCCATAATTGGACAAATTCCACCAGGTGGGATCTTAGAAAGGCTGCAGAGGGCCAGAGCATCACCTTGCTCCTTCCAGACACAATAGTTCTTGCAGTTGGACCTAGGGTCGCATTTGGCTTATTACCTATATACAGGATTTCTACTAGCCTGTGAGCTCAGTGAAGGCGAGGCTTTTCTGATTCCTTTCTGTTACCCCAGTGCCTATTCCAGGGCCTTGCTAAGGGTTGGCATCAGAACTTGTATGTTGAGGTAGCTGAGGGCGAGAGGCCTGTGGGTGTGTGTGTGCATATGTGCGTGTGTGAATGCATCCTGAATGCAGTCTGAATTGGAAGAGTCTGCTGGGCCATGGAGGGATCCAGGTTCTCCATAGACTGCTACATTTGGCACAGTGTGGGGCCTGGTGGCACTGGCGCTCATCAGGGCCCAAGCCCCGGAGAGGCTGGTATCTTTGTATATGTGGCCTCTCATGAGTCCTGAGAGTCCTGTGTGCCCCTCACAGCTCTCTGTGCAAGTCACCAACGTTGTTTATGGCCCTCCGTGTCTGACAGAGGCTGGAGGAGGTGGCTGTGTCCCATCCGTTGGCAAGAATGATCTGGGGATCTGTCAGAGGCATTAGGAAATGACTGTGCCCCATCAGTCGGCAGCGGTGTTCCTGGCTGGCTGAGGAGGAGGTAGGGTGGTGGCTGAGCTCTGTTACTTGACAGGGGGATTCCCAGCTGTCTGCATGAGGAGGGGGAGTCAGCTGCCCTGGCAGGCAGCTGGGGTATCCTGGCCATACCTACTCTGACGTGGCTTATGTGTGTGTGTGTGTCCTTTTACCACTCAGCTGTCATTTGCCCCAGTCACCACAAGGGAAGTCAGACTTACCAGAGCTCAAGGTTATGAGAAGGACACTCCAATTATTCCAAAGTCATCTGTCTCGGTCCCAGTGGAGTGGATAGCCCTTGTGCTCAAGCCTTAGCCTCCCTAGTAGCTGGAACTACAGTTATGCACCACCATGCCCAGCTAATTTTTATTTTATTTTTTTTTAAGAGATAGGGTCTTGCTATGTTGCCTAGGCTAGTCTTGAACTCCCAGCCTCAAGTGATCCTTCCACCTTGGCCTCCCAAATTGCTGGGACTACAGGCATGAGCCACCATGCCCAGCCCCTTATGTGTCTTTTAGGACCCAACTCCAGTGCCACCTCTTCCTAGAGGCCTTCCCAGACTTATCCTCTCCTCCAGTCTGAGTTAGGTACCCCTTCTGTGGGCTCTAATCCTCCTCTACCACTCTCCTCTGCTGCCCTGTCAAGCTCCTTTCACAGCATAGTTCATCATGGATCGCAAATACTTAAGCACCTGTTTGCCTCCCTCCCCCGGCCCACCCTGACCCTGCCAACCCCCACAACTAAACTAGGGGCCAGGCAGGGGAATAGGAGGCGGAACTTGCAGTAAGCACCACTGCACTCCAGCCTGGTGACAGAGCAAGACTCCATCTCAAAACAAACAAACAAAAAACAAAAACAAACAAACAAACAAACAAAAAAACCTAGGGGCCAGGAAACTACAGCATAGAGGCCAAATCTGGACCACTGCCTGGTTTTGTAAATAAAGTTTTATTGGAACATAGTCATGTCTATTCATTTACATGTTGTTGACGACTGCTATCATGCTACAATGGCAGAGTTGAGTAATTGTGGCAGAGACTGTAAAGCCCCAAATAATTACTATCTGGCCCTTTAAAGAAAAGATTGCTGACCCTCTGCCCCACAAGGGCAGGGCCAGTGTCTGTCAGTTCATTGCTGAACCCTCAGCACCCAACACAATGGCTGGTGGTTGACAGGTGGTCAAAAACAGTTGTCAAATAGTGGGTGAAATATACAAGGTCACAGAGTAAGTCTGATTAGACCCAGAATTCCTGGATCCCCAAGTATGCTCTGACCTTTGATTTCTCAGTTCTGTGTCCCTAGAGACAAGAATGAGATCAGATTGCTTGTGTGCTCCCAGCCTTCCCTAGAGCAGTGCCAGGCCCAGAGAGCTCGCTGACTGACTGCCCAGAGGACTAGGCCAGAGAGGAAGGCAGGACAGTGAAGCTGCTCTGAAGGGACTCTCAGTCACCTCAAGGCTGTCCCTAACACTAAGGCAGTGGTTCTCAATCAGAGATGATTTTGCACCCCAGGGGACATTTGACAATGCCTGGAGACATTTTTGGTTGTCACATATGGGGGGCAGGGGAGAGGTAGCTGCTAGAGGCGTCTGGTGGGTAGAGGCCAGGGATGCCGCTAAAAATCCTACAGCCTCACACAGCAAAAATGATCTGGCCTAAAATGTCAATAGTGCTAAGGCTGGGAAGTCCTGCTATAAAGTGAGGGCCCTCAGACCTGCATGCACATTAGAAACACTGGATGAGTGTTTGAAACTCACCAACACTTGGGCTCTTGCCTAGACCAGTTACAACAGAACCTCTGGGGCTGGGGCCTAGGAATCAGCATTTTATAATCTCCCCAGGTGATTCTAATGTGAAGCCAGGGTTGAGAACCTCCTCTCTAGGGAAAGTTTATAAGGACAGACACTGCAGATAGCCCCAAATCACCCAGGATGGTCTTTGCCTGAAATATTTGGCCCCACTGTCAGGCCCTGGGGCCTGCTGGTCATTTCAGCAAATCTGGCTGCTATGCGTATGGGGTATCTCTGAACACTGAGAGGTGAGGAGAGCCCCTCTCTCTGCTTCCTTTCCCTTGCCCATCTCTGAAGGAGGAGGGGTGCTGTTGGAGGAGGGGGGAGGGGACTGGGGAACACAGCTGGGATTCCAATCACCTCCAACCACAAAAATCCATATCAAGCTATCTCTCCCCCTCCTCTCCTTTCCAAACTGGGCTATACAGAAGCACCTCACTTCCTGAAAGCAGCTCAGAGGCCCCAAGCTGATGCAGAGAGAGAGACTCAGCAGCATGGATGTTGAGGAGGAGCAGAGGGAGCCCCTGGCTTCCTGAGCTAGCCCTAGTTTGGGGAACATGTATGAATGTCCAGAGCTCTCTGAATCACTTAAATCCAATCAGCCCCTGAACTCGAGCAGGCTCCCGGGCCAAGAAAAGGAAGGTGTTGGGCATGTGAGGGGAAGGTTGGTTTCTTCACCATGGGACAAACTTTATCTGTCCCTCTAAAATAGCAACTCCTCAGAAGCAGACCCAGCCTGGCTCCCCTGTCCCCTCGCCAAGATGGAGCTGGGTTTCCTCCCCAGAGTATGGGCCTGCCTCTCCAAGGAGAGCTACCCCCACCAGCCTCTGCTTCTCTCCTGGGCTAGGCAAGCCCTGATCACAGGTAAGGAAATTCCATTCGGCACTGCTCAACTACTGAGTGCTGGGACGAGGGGAGGCCTGAGAAAGCAAGGTCAGATTTTGATGGGATTCTCTGAGCAAGAAGACTTCCCAAGCCCAGGGGCTGCTGGGAGTGAAGACTGGAGAGGCCACAGCTTGGCCAGAGTCTGATGGTAAAGCTGCAAGGAAGCAGGTAGGCTAGGCCAGATCTGGGCATCAAGGTAGATTCAAGCTGTTACCAGAGGGGCAGAGCAGAGGCAGAAGCAGAATGAAACTGAGAGGCAGATTCACACGGCATAGAGATATCCCTGGCAGGGTTGGTGGGGTGGGCAGTACATTAAATTACAGGGAAGCTCCAGAGAGCACCTGACTTGGTGAAGGGAAAGGAAGGGGGTTGGGAAATAGCACATGGGTAACGGTAGAGTCAGACCCTGAAGCATGAGGGAGAAATCAGAGAAGACAGAGAAGAGTAAATCAGCAAGAGGATGAATGCCCAGAAGTGCACTGCATCTGAGACATGCTGCACTGGGCCTTGTGGGTAGAGCACCCAGAGTGAGTAGGCCAGACATAGTGCTGAGGCCAGAGAGGGGAAGATCTGTGTATTCACCTGGCTGAGAAACCAGACTTTATTCCAAAAGTCATGGGGAGCTATAGCTGTACTTGAAGCAGGATAAGTGATAGAATGAGATTGGATCTGTATGTGTACATATACAACATTAGCTCCCTTCTTGATTGGAGGCTGGCTTGGGGCATGGGTGGGTCCATGACCTGAAGACGAGGGACCATCTGGAGGCTGTGCAATGGTCTGAGCCCATGAGGTTGATGAAAGAAGGCACAGTAAGTGGTGGAGAGTCATTGTGGAACTAGACAATTTGAAAGGCAGGGTGAAGAAGACTGCAATTTGGAAACTCACATCAGAGTTTCATTGGCTTAAAACATTCAAATGGCTCCTGACAGTCTTTGGATAAAGGCTAAACCCCTTCCAATGGCCTACAAGGCCTGGGTGCTCTGGTGCCTAGCCATTTCTCCTGCCTCATCTCCAACCGGGCATGGCCCCCACCTCCCAATTCTTAGCTTCAACTCTCTCTATTGTGACTCCTTTCAGTTGCTCCACTGATCACTGCAAGACACCCCACCCCCCACGGGCCCTTTACCTCTGGCCTTTGCATCTGTTCTTCTCTCTACCTGGGATACTCCAGCCCTCCCCCTCCCCGAACCCTAAGCCTAACTCAGTGACCCTACATGCTGGGGCTCAGTCTGCTTTCTGGGAGGTGTTCCATGATCCCCACCCCAAGCCAGAATCAGATACTTCTCTTATGGGCTCCCTCAGCCCCGTGTACTACTCATCTCAGCCCTTAGTAACCTGCCCAGCGATTTTCTGTTTATTCTTCTGACAAAACTGTAAGCTGAAGGAGGGCAGGAATCATGACTGACTTGCTCAGTGTCATCCTCCACTTCCTTGCACAGTGCCTGGCACATGCTCAGTAAATGTGGAAGGCAGGCAGGAAGGCAGGAGGAAAGGAGGGAGGGAGGGAGGGATGGAGGGAGGAAGGGAGGAAAGGAAGAAGGGAGGGAGGGAGGGAGGGAGGAAGGAAGGATGGAAGCAAACCAAGAGTGATGCCCAGCTGAAGAATGGCGACATACCTCCTAGAGACAGAGGTTGGAATATTTTTGTGAGGGAGAGAGGAGTTTTAGTTTAGGCCCTGCTGAGCTAGAAGTATCTGAGGGTTACCTTTGTGGAGGACAGATCAAGTAGGCTGTCGACTCTGTGGGCCTGGAGCTCAGGAAAGCAGTTTAGACTAGAATGGTCTGCCGAGAGGTGAGAGCTAAAGCTGTGGGAATGAATTTGAAACTTGATGTTTTTGATTGCTAAGTAAACAGCCAGCCAAGAACCAGTATATTTTGAAACACTGGTGGCCAAAGACGTGACAGGAAGAGGTAGAGGGACGCGGCGGGAGGTGGTGCCCTCCCCCTATGGGGTCGAGGGGGTTCCCTTCTCTGGAACTGTCCCAGCTGTCACACAGCTCTGCAGAGAGAGAGGGTCCTGGCTGGGGCTGGGGGTGGGGGTGAGGGGGCTGGCTTGGGAAGGAGGACTGGAGACAATAAAGGTCCCACTGGCTTCTCTGTGTTCCCCTCCCCCAGCCAGGTGCCCTGAGGCTGCCTGGGTCCTTCCCCCTGCCTAGAGCCTGTGGACCCTGGTTTGCTGTTAGTTTCCCATCTCCATGGACTCAACCAACACCCCCTTCCTCACTACCTCTTCCCTGGCCTAAGCCGGCTCTGTAACTCAATGCTCCTGCTCCTTCCTTAGCTGGGCCCAGGAACCCTGCCAAACATTGTGCTTCCTGGCCTGGAGATGACTCAGGCTCCCCTCCCCAGTACCACTCCAGCCCCTAGCCCCTGAGCCATGTCATAGGCTGAGCAGGGACAGGAGCTGAGAGGCAGCTTGACTCCAGGAGCCAGGATGCTGGGAAGTGGACCCAGGCCCCTGGTCCTGATGCCAAGCAGGTAGCATTCCAGTAGAGGGTATGGGGAGAGACAGGGACTGTGGGTATTACAGACAAGGTGTCAGGGCTGAGGATTGCCCAGAGGTCTGGCTGGCTAGTGTTTGTTAGTACCCTAGGAACAAGTATGTCAATCAGTACTGATTCAGCTGCATGCTCAAGTCTTGTTTGCAGCAGGCCAGGCCTTCTCACGTCCAGTCTCAGAGTTTGTCACTGAAAACGGAGGGGCCACCCAAGGGTCCTAGGGGCTTCAGGCCTGACATCAAATCCTGGCATCTCCTCTTCCTTGCTGGGTAATCTGGGGCAACTAAGTCACTTTGTCTGTGCCAGCCTCAGCTTACCCATCTGTACAATGAGGATGAGAATAATGCCTTCCTCCCGGCATTAAATGGGAGGATTAAGTGAAGGAACATATGGGCAGCACTTTGTAAACAGTCAAGGGCTGTAACAGGAAGGGTGTTATATTTATCTACATGGCTAGGATGGAGAAGAATAAACAGGTGGCTCTCTGCTTCTCTGTCATCCTGGGGCACATTCCCCCATTCTTTCCAGCTGATACTATGGGATTCCTTGAGGCCTTGGCCCATGGAAGGTCAGGGCTCAGAACCTTGGTTTCATCTTTTGCTGGGGGACTTTCAGCAAGAGGCTTGCCTTTTTTGAGCCTCAGTGAGCTGTACACAGAGGGGCAAAGAAAGGGAGAATTTCTCCTCCCCCCTCCCCCCCTACAACTTCTCTCCCTCCCTGTGGCTGGTGTGGTGATCAAAGGAGAGGTTCACACAGAGGTGAGGCCCAATGGCCCAGCGCCCTTCCCCAGATGTGGTGTGTGTGTGGTGGGGGATACAGAAGAAATGTGGACATGTGGAGGGCAGGGCCAGGGTTGGTCTGTGTGTGTGTGTGTGATCAAAGGAATAGGGTGGGGCGGGGTGGGGGGTGGCGGGTGAGTTCTTTGCATTGCTGAGGGTTTAGCCCTTTCTCTTGGTTGCCTAGATGCCTTGGTATTCACCCCCTCCTCAGTGTTCAGGCCTAGTATGAATGAAGAGCAGGCCCCTTGGTAGCTCACCTGCCTTGCCAGCTGTCCGGTCCCCAGCCTAGCTGAGTACCACCTTACCTTGCTGTTGCATGTGCACCCATGGGCCACTGGCTCCCTGGACTGACTGTTGGAGGACTATACTGCTGACAGTCAGCCCATGCCCGACTATCTGAGAAGGTGTCCCACTGCTCCACTGCCTGGCTGCTGGCTTTCACTAGCCTCTTGCGTGTGTGCCGATGGGTGGGTTGAGCCTCTTGGCTCAGGGTAGTAACCCCTGTGTGGCAGTGTGGGTATGTGTAAGCCCGTGTTCTGCCCTGGGGTGGATAAGGCAGAGCTCAGCTCTGCAGCTTGGGGCCTCCTCCAAGGGAAGATAGGAGCAGAAATGGCAGCTTTGTTCGGGAGGAGAGGAAGAAAGATGCAGGCCCTCCTGGGCCCACTCCAGTGTCCCAGGGGCTCTGGCTGCCAGCTCAACCAGGAAACGTGCCTTCTAAACAATGCCCAGGCCAGCCTGTCTTGAGTCCTACTTCCCATCCTTGGTCAGAGTCCTGGGGGAGACGCCTCTGACCATTGTTCTGAGGGACAGCTCATCAGGGTCAGGTCTAGGCCAAGCCAGGTCTACAGACCCCACACCCTGGGAGGAGGCACATGATGTCCCAGAGAAGCGGTTCCTCCAGCCTTTGTTCTTGGCTGGGCAGGAAGCCACACGTGACACCATGGTTTGGGGTGGGGAGTGGGGCAGAGGCGAGCTTTGGGGTAAACAGTTTTCCTTTTTATTTCCCTTGGGTAGGGTTTATGATGGGGGTAAACTGAGGTAGAGAACAGACACTTGGCCCAGGATCATGACAGAGTTGGATTGGCGCCACAAACTGGAAGGGACGGCAAAGTGGACTTAGTTTGGCTCCATGTGGGCAAGGACTTTGTCCTGCTGTATCCTCAGTGCCTGGAACAATGCCTGGCACATAGGAAGTGCTCAATGCATCTTTGTTGGAAGTAGGAACCCCTCTGCTTTCCCATCTGGTGCTCCACTCACGTGATTGAAGGTTGCCAATGCTTATAATGTTCCGGAGTCGCAGACAAACCTGGCTTCCAATTCTGTCCACATCACTTTTTAGCTGGGTGACCCCAGGACTCAGTTTTCTTATCTGTGTGATGGAAACAGTTATTCCCACCTCTGAGTTGTTGGGAGAATTTTTTGGAGACAGTTTTGGGTGCTTTCCAGGCACATGGTAGGTGCTCCTTCGATGTAAGTTCTCTTCCCCTTTCTTCTCACCAAGTCTTCTCTTTTCCAGGCTAGACAGCCTGGCTCAGCAGTCACAGACATTCCTTATTCTCTCAATGAATCCTCACAAAAGGCCCCATCAGGTGTGGTACAGCTAATATCCCCATCTTACAGATATGAAAACTGAGGCCTGATGAGAGAGATTCTGGCCACGCAGTAAGTGGTGTAGTCAGGATTTGAACAGCATTCTGTCTGGCTCCTCGTCTTTTTCTCTAACATAACACTTGATCTTCCCATTGATAAATCGCTTATGCCTCATACTCTAGCCATGTGACCTCAGGCACCTCACTACATCTCTATGATCCTCTCTTTCTTCAGCTGTCCAATAGGTTAATCATCCCAAGTCCCCCAGCCTTGATGACAATCCAGGGGGCTGGGGTATATCTGCCATTGTTTGTCTTTCCCCTGCTTCTCTCTGAGTGATTGGCAGACAGCAGGCCTCTGAATGCCATCCTCCCCAGCATTCCTGGCAAGGTGGCTGAAGCTCCAGCGCTTTTGCTCTCTTTCCAGGAAGCATATCTGAATGCAAGTGAGTGAGCAGGACATTATTAGAGGGATAACATTGGGTCAACTCTCGTTTATTAAAACAGCAGTAAATCATTTCTTACAACTATTATTAGCAACAAATGACTTTTGACACACTGTGCAATTGATTGTGACACACCAGTAGGTCATGACTCCTCAGGGAGAACTGTTGGTATTTCTGATAGCTCTTTTGAGAATGTGTAAAGTCCTATGGAAACGCAAGCAACGATTAGTATTGTTATAATAATTATCATTGTTCTTAGTCTGGAAGTCATGTAGTGTAAAGGTTAAGATCATGGGTTCAGGAGCCAAACTGCTTAGGTTCAAATACTGGCTCTGTTATTTCCTAGTTATACGACATTGAGCAAGTTACTTGACTGGTCTGTGCCTCAGTTTCCTTACCTATCAAACAGGGATAATAATAATAGCATCAACTTCCCAGGGTTGTTTGAGGATCAAATGAGATGATGAAAATAAAGTGCTTTCAGAGTCTAGTTCAAGAGTCAGCAAAGTACAATCAGAAGGCCAAGTCTGGCTTACTGCCTACTTTTGTAAATAAAGTTTTATTGGAACACAGTCATGTTAATATGTTTACCTATTTTCCTTCCTTCTTTCTTTCTTTCTTTCTTTCTTTCTTTCTTTCTTTCTTTCCTTCTTTCTTTCTTTCTTTCTTTCTTTCTTTCTTTTTTTTTGAGACAGAGTCTTGCTCTGTTGCCCAGGCTGGAGTGCAGTGGCACAATCTCGGCTCACTGCAACCTCTGCCTCCCCAGTTCAAGCAATTATCATGCCTCAGCCTCCTGAGTAGCTGGGACTACAAGCATGCACCACCATGTTTAGGTAATTTTTGTATTTTTAGTAGAGATGGGGTTTCACCATATTGGCCAGGCTGGTCTCGAACTCCTGACCTCAAGTGATCCACTCGTCTTGGCCTCCCAAAGTGCTGAGATTACAGGTATAAGCCACCATGCCCAGCTGTTTACCTATTTTCCGTGGCTAATTTTGTGCTACAACAGCAGAGTTGAGCAGTTGCAACAGAGACTGTTGGCTTGTGAAGTCTAAAATATTTCTTTTCGACCAGGCACAGTGGCTCACGCCTGCAGTTCCAGCACTTTGGGAGGTGAAGGAAGGAGGATCACTTGAGACCAGGAGTTCAACACCAGCCTGGGCAACATGGTGAGACCTCATCTCTATTAAAAATTAAAATATTAGCTGGACATGGTAGTGTGCACCTGTAGTCCTAGCTATTCGGGAGGCTAAGGCAGGAGGATTGCTTGAGCCCTTGGAGGTCTAGGCTGCAATGAGCTATGATCACATTACTGTGCTCCAGCCTTGGTGACAGTCTTGTTCTGTCTCTAAAACATAATAAAATAAAATAAAATATTTATTCTCTGGGCCCTTGCAGAAGAAAAAAAAATCTGCCAATCCTTGTGCTAGTACATAGAAGAATTGCTCAATAAATATTGGTTGTTATTATTTCATTTTATTCTTCAAAAGCCCATTCATTGTAGACGTGAGGATGGGAGTTCAGAGAAGGGAAATGATTTGTTCAAGGCCACACAGCTAGGATGATACAGGACTGAGAGTGGAACCTAGGCCCCTTGACTCCCAGTCCAGGGAACTTTCCTATATATGATACTGACCAAGTATCCTCCATGCTTGAAGTCCTTGGGCTCAAAGTTCTTCCATTAGAATACAAAAGGAGTTGGCTTAGCTCCCAAGCCACGAGATGCCAGCTGCCAAGCCCAGCAACACCTCCTTCCTCCTTGCGCCAGAGGCTCCACCAAGCCAGTTGGCACAGAGCAGCTTCTTTGCCCCACAAAGGTCTTTCAGGACCCTTCTCTGCCTTCCTATCCTTGGGCCCATTGCCTTGCTAGGCCGGGCTGTGGTAGCAGCCTTGTTGGGTGATTAATGTTTTTGTCCCACACTCAGGATTCTGTTATCTGCTTGCTGGCCTTGCCCTTGTTCTTGTAATGGGCTGGTTTGAGGCCATTTACATTTCCTTTGGTGTGCTCTCCTGTCTGATAGCAACTATGACATAATTATGCTGCTCTCCCTTATCCTTAATCCTCTCAAACTGCCCAGTTATCTTTAATTTCCTGTTCATTTCCCTTACTGGGGAGTTAAGTAGAACTAAGTCAGGTCAAAAGTGATGGGGTAGCGTGGGAAAGTTCATGGATGCTCACCCTGGGTCCCTGGAGCCCAAAGAGGTAGCCTGGGCTCCAGAGCCTGTGGAGGCTGGCAGGATACACCACTTCTCGGCCTGGACCCACTCTGTTAACAAATATAAATCACTGGTAGCGGGCTGGGATGGGAGATCTCTGACATTCTTTCCTCCCAGCTTGGACAGTCTAGGATTCCTGAGACCTAATTTCAGTGGGATCAATAACCTCCAGCCTCTCCACCTCCCCTAGCTACCCGTATTGAATACTGTACCATCAAATACTTGTCCCGGCTATCTCTAGGTCTCATGGACCCCGGAGTACCAGGCCTGGGAATAATCTAGCTAGAGGGAGAGAGTGTGTGTGTACGTGTGTGTGTGTGTATGTGTGTGTGGGGTGTGTGCACGCATATATGTGCGGGCTCACACATGTTCCCATAACCACAGACTGTCTTTGGCATAGGGTCTGACATATGGTAGACACTCTAGTTGTGGCACTTGCTTCCTCTCTTGAGTGATCATAGTGTCTAACACTGGGCAGAGCTAGTCGGGTTGGCACACAGTAGATATTCAATTAATGGTTATCAAATGACTGGATTGAGTAGATGCATTCTTCCTGTGGGTGTGTTCTGTGTTTGTGAGTGTGTGTAGCATGTGAAGTGGGTGCAGTCTGAGTAATGATGACAGAGGAGTATGTGCTCTGTGTGTGTATGGTGTGTGCCACATGTGGTCATGAGTGTGTGTGCTGTGCTGCTGTGTCTGTCTCCATGGGAGTAGGTACAGGCAGGAAAGTACAGTAGTACTTTTAGAAATCAGGGCACAAGCTCAGAAGTCAGACTGGCCTGGGTTTGAGTCCCGGCTCTACACTTTCTCATGGTATTACTTTGGTCCCTGAATTCATCTAAATCCCAGTTTCTTCACCTGTAAAAAGGGTGGAGGGTGTTAAAAATGGTGAACTCACAGGGATGTAGGGAGCATTAAATGTGCTAGTGTAGGTAAAACTCTTAGCACGTGAAGTGGCACATAGTGAGCTCACAATAGATAGTGATTGTTGATGGTGATGAAAATAATAGAAATGCAGAGACCTTGGCTATCAGGGGCATATGTACCCTGTGGGGAGTGTGAGTGTGTGCGTGTGCATGCCGGTGGGGGACACAGTGTGTAAATGAAGACCTGATGGGAGAGGTTGCAAGTGTTGGGCAGCCCCTGGGGATGCTTGCCTGAAAGGGAAGCCTAGAAAGCAGGGGCAGAGGTCATGCGCAAGCACAGAGGAAGCTGAGAGAAGCCCAGACTTGGGTGGAAGGATCTGATGACTTAATGAGCCTCTTCCCCTCTCAGCAGCAGGATTAATGGGATGAAGTGGGCAAAGGATGATTTAGCTGGAGATTCAGGAAACAGCTCCCGACAGGGCAGCCTATTAACTTAAGAAACGGTCTCTCCCAGGACCCTCCGGGGCTCTCACCCAAGGCATTTCAAACCCTTGCCTGCCCCAGAGAAGGGAGGAGAGAGCTGGGGATGTGAAGAAGAGAGAGCAGGGAGCCAATGCTGGAAGGCAGGCTGAAGAGCAAACTGGGAAGGGTGAAAAGTTTGTAGGGGGTGCTAGAAGATGAGGTTTGAAAAGGAAGGAAGTCTGAGAAGGAGGAAGAAGAGAACGGGGCCTCTGGAGGAGACAGAAGGGAAGAGGAAGGTAGTAGCACCAGGAGAGCCACCTCCTCCCTGTGCCTGGTGGAGTCTCCTTTAGGCCAGACATTGCAGGCCGTCAGTGAGTCATGAGGGCCTGTTCTAGGGCTGTTCCAAGCTCCAGCGACTGGGCTTGCAGCTGAGAACATGGAAGATGAACACAACTCCAGGGTAATTCAGAGGCACCTGGATATGTGGAAGACATGTCCCTTAACCAGAGACTGAATCTAGGAGCCAGACACTCTACAGCAACTTAATTCTCCTCCATGGCATCTTCAGCCTACCTTTATGCCCATTCCTTTGACTCGAGTCTCTCAGAACACCATCTAGCCTGGCTATGGCACCTGGTCACTTCTGAGGTTCAGCCGAGACTGATCTGTGAGTCACACGTACTCTGAGTTGGTGACGGGTTGCCCTTATCACTTGCTACTCTAAGTTTAGAGTCCTGTCCCATTTCCCTGCACTCTTAAGGATAAACCTGCACCCTGAATGGGGGTGCCTTCTTTGGCCACAGTTGAAATAGACATCTGGGGACTCCATATTTCCACACCATGGGTCTCTGCCTTCATTCTCTTTATTTTCTGTTCAAGGACCTATCTATTGTTTGTGGGCCCTTGAAGGTGGGGACCACAATGATACATTTCATTAATGGTAAAAATGGTAGTGGTGAGCATATTACTGCCAATAAAGATGTTGACAGTGTCAATGGTAGTGATGAAGGTGCTAATAATAATAGCACTGATGGTGGCAGTGGTGATGAAGGTAATGGTGAGGATGACAATAGAGGTGATTATAATAGAGGTGGTGATGAAGATGAGGATGGTGATGCACTCGTGGTAATGGCAATGATGTTAATGGACTTGGTAATGATGACAGAGGTAGTAATGATGATGAAGGGAACAATGATGGCAGAGGTGATGATGGTTATGTTAGAAGTAGAAATGGTGGCAAAGAAGAGGATGAGGGTGATGATGATGATTGAAGTGGTAACAATAGTAATAATGACGGTAGTGGAGATAATAAGGTAGAGGTGGTGATGGTGATAATGATAGATGTGGTACTTGTGATGCTGATGGTGGTGACTGGTGAAAGTATTAGTGATGTTGAGAGTAATTGTGGTGGCAGTGATGGTGATAATGGTAGTGGAAGTGATGGTGAGGATGGTCATGTGATAGCAATAAAAATGGTGATGGGGATAGAGATGATCATGGGAGTGGTAATAGTAATGGTTATGATAAAGACTGGAGCAATTAAACATGGTGATGGTGATGATAATTATGATAGCCAAGAAACCAATACGTCTACTCACTGGGTCTGTATCTTCTACCTTACTTTTATTTCAATATTTTTCCGGCAATACTCTCTATCTTAGCTTTACTTTACTTTCCATCTTTCACTTTTTCTGAAGAATTAAGCAGTTGAGCCAACCAATAAAGACATAGTGCAGCTGCTGGTGTCTAGAAGAGTAGTTGGGTTCTCTGGTTTCGTTTGTTGTTGGGAAAGTCATAATTTAGATAGTATCATTCCCCCATTTCCACTAAAGTCAAAACCGGAAAGAATTGGCATCAGGAAATAAAGTTAAAAATTACAAAGAGCATCCTGATGGTAAAGAATGCAACACTGAAAAGTTACCTGAGAATGGCTGTGGAATGTCCTACCTTTGAGGTGGCTTAGAACAAGCCAGAGACCCCCATCGGCCTGCATGACTCATGCCTAAAGGCAGGGGGTGAACATAATGAGTTCTGTAGATTAGGACCAGCTTCAGGAGTCTGATTCTTTTGCTTGCTAGGCAGAAAAAGAAAGTGGATTTGTCTGCTGAAACCTGGGGTTCCATCTCTGAGGCTAATGGGTAAGGAGATGAGAAAAGAAGGGCAGAGAAGGGAAGAGGCAATGCAATCTGGCGGTTTAGAGAAATGTTACAGTTCTTGTCCAGATTCTTTGTGGTTCTGAGTGGGAGGTGACCCAGGATGTGGGCCTTTGTGGTGCTGCCTCCAGCTTTGCATCTGCCAAGAGGCCGCCCTTCAGGGACATGGCTTTCCTCCCCCAGCCAGGCTGTGGTAAGAGGGAGGGGGAGAGGAAGGAAAAAGGGAGGGGACACTGCTCACAATTCCCAGGAGGAATCTGGTTTCTCCCACAAACTCTTGGAGCTCTTACCTCCCCCGCAGTTCCCCTTTCCCCTCCCTCTTCTCAGTTTCCTGATTTCTGAAGGCCACTCATTGAAGCCCCACCAGGGACAAGCTTCCTGCAGCAACTGGATGGGTACCAAGGCAGATGGTCACATGTCAAGAAAGGGGACACAGAATCTTGCCCAAATAACATAGTCGTTAGAGTCAGAAGCAGGGCCAAGTCGTAACTCCATTACTTACACACTGTGTGACTTTAGGCCTAGCAAGGCCATTCTCTGAGCCTCAGTTTCTCCCTCTGTAAAATGGGAACTGACCTCACAGAGTTTTAGAAGGGTTAAATGAGATAATGTATGTAAGGTGCCTAATACACTACTTGGCACCTAGTAGATATTCAATAAATATTCATTTTCTTCCTCCCTCACCCCCATCCCTTTTAGGGGAGAGTAAACATGGCTTAATCCTCTTACCAGGCTTCTCCCTGGGCACAGACCCTTCTCATCTCACTCACTCTGCCATCTGAGCCTCCTCCCCACATCCTCCATGAGACTGGTGACATCCACATTTTAAGATTAAAGGGGCCATGCATCCCTTCTTAACTTGGGTGCTGGATTTGGAGTTGGAGGACTTGCTAACGGTGTGAACTTGGAAATTGCTTAACTTTTCTAGGCCTCAGTTTCCTTATCTGAAAATAGCGATAATCATCCCTGCTTTGCCAGCCTTGCAGGGTTGTTATGAGATTCCAATGAGATCATGCTTTGGGAAGTGCAAAACAGTGGATATGTGTGGGTGTTATTAACTCTGTCTGGGAGGGAGGGAGGAGAGGCTTAATCCCTGGAGACTAAATTAGCACCCACCTCAGGGAGTTTTCTCATCGGGGACACCTAGGCCAAAGTATTCAGAGGTTCGGGGGTAGCTGGGGACATAGAATTGGAGCCCAGCCATGAGGCTATCCATGTGCAGCTTGGGTGGGGTGGGACGGGGGAGTTCATTTATGTCTTTTGGCATAAGTCACATGTAAATATGTCAATTATGGGATTTGAGTCAACTGTCTGCGGACCACTTGAGCCAGATGGCAACCCCAAAAGGCCAATGGCCTCTCTCCCTTTCTTCCTCCCACCTTCTGCTTCTCCTGAGGTCAGAACTTGAGTTGACCAGTGTCTGAAGTTGGCCAATTCTTCCCCACCTGCCACAGGGAATTGTTGGCTATGCCCTTGTGGGTGACCTGAAGTCTGAGTTGGGTTTTTGCTGAGTTGAGAGTTTGGACAGCTGCAGATGTTGATGGTATTCTCTGTCCACAGAATGCGGGCCCAGTGTCTGAGGCCTCACAGTCTTCAAGCCCTCATGGATAGCCTTCTTTCTCACATGCGTCCTTCTCCCTGCTTGTCCTCACCAACGGCGCACTCTTCTTTCTCACAGTAATAGCCAAGTTCTTCCCACCTTAAGCTCTCATCTGTGGGTCCTCTTCTTCCTGACCAGCATCTAATTCTCTACCCCCTTTTGGGGCAGCCAGGGGGCCTGTGCCTGCCACATGCCCTAGGCTGGCCACTCAGCCTCCAAGGACATTTCTTTGTCCTTTGCTCCAGTCTCTCACTATCCTCTGAAAGCCTCTTTTCAAAGCCCCACCCCATGCCAGCCTCCAGCTCTGGCTCCTCCCCACCCCCAACCCTGCCTCCCCTCCCAATCCCTGCTGCTGTCATTTTCCTGAGGAAAGAGTCCCAGGGAGCCTGGAGAGTCTCCTTCCACCCTTTCTTTCCCTCCACCTATCTTCCTGTCTTTCCACCACAGCCTCTCCTCTTACCTCATGACTCAGCTTCTATCTCAGGCCCTGCCGGTGATACATTCTTGAGGCCCCCACCTCCAAGTAGCCTGAACTCTGGACGCCCCCTCACCCCAAGTCAGCATGGGCCCTGCCTGGCCCCCACCCACAAAGCTCAGTCCTGTTAGCCCCTCCTTGTGGGGCGGCCCACAGCAGGCAGCTGCTGCCTGCAATTCATTGGTGGGGACCACATACCAGCCACCCCTTGAGCCGGAGTTCAAACGTGGACCTCCTAGCATGTGTTTCATCAGCTGAGGCCAAACCCACAGCCTTCTAGGAAATGGCTCTTACCAGCTCAGCTGTGCTCTGGAGCCAGGGTCCTAAGGCAGGCCTGGTGCGGCCCAGCAGCCAAGACATGGGGAGATGGGGAAGGGAGGAAGGGTGAGGAGAGAGATCTCTTTTCTCTTTCTCTCTCTCTCTCTCTCTCTCTCTCTGTGTGTGTGTGTGTGTGTGTGTGTGTGTGTGTGTATGTGTAGCAGGGGGGATGAGTGGGGGACTGGTGGTGATGTGTGTGTTGTGTCACTGTGTTTGGAAACTGCTGAGTGAAACTGGGTCACTGGGATGCAAGAGTGCTGTGCAGTTGTTCCGTGTGTTGTATGGCAGAGGGTTGGAGTCATGGAGTGTGGTGCTATGGGAGTGGTATGTATGTTATGTGTCATTATGGGTGTGTGTGTGTGTGTGTGTGTCTGTGTGTATGTATGTGGTCTGGTGGGGTCTGGTGTTATATCACTGTGTCGGGGGTACTGTAGTGGGCATGTGTCACACAGCTGCAAGTGTGACTTGGCCGTGCTTGGAGACTTGGGTATCATGATGTTGGTGTGGGGTGGGGACATGCTGTGTGTCACTAGATGTATGGGTCTGTTGGGAGGCTGTGACCTGCGTGGTGCAAGGTTCATGAACCCCAGACTCAGTTCCCAGTCCTGACAGCTCAGAGCTGGGAGTCTCCAATTTCAGGTGAATCGGGGCCAAATTCTTGTATAAGTTGTCCCGCTTCCCACCCCACCCCCGCCCTGCAGGTCGGGTCACCCTCAGTTCCTGTGGTTTAATCCAAACCATCGACTGAAGTTCCCTGAATACTCTGCTTATGATGACCAGAGTAGGAGGAGGCAGAGGTGAAGCAATGGGAGGAGAAGGAGGCGGAGGAGGAGAGACGAAGAGAAGGAGGAGAAAGGAGGAGGAGGAAGGGACGGAACAGGAGGAGAGAGACAGAGTGAAGCATGGAGAACCAATTGGAGGGATTGCCCAAGCCCCAAAACACTAGTCTAGGCTCTGGAGATGCAGTAAGTGCAAGTGAGAACAGCACGCCTAAGGCCAAGTTCAGGGAGCCAAGGGAGGACCAAGAGCGGGCCAACGGAGTGGATCTTGTTTGATGTGGGGAAGCAGGAAAGACCTTCTAAAGGAAGTGTTTGAGCTGATGTCTGAAGGTGTAATGTGTATGAAATCTTCCCTGGTTTCTGATTCCGGCACTTGGAAACATTTCCACTTGCTTCCTGGGCTACCCAGGCTCAAGCTGAGGGTGTTATGTTTGAATTATTCCTCTTCTACAGCATTCAATCAACTTGGCAGACCTCACAATGGCTCATGTATTTAATCGTTCACTCGACACATAGTCCTTGTGCCTGAACTCTGCTAGGCACTGTGCCAAGTACCTGAGAATCCATCCCCGAGCAAGCAGGACTAGGTTCCTGCTCTCGTAGATCCTGCCTTCTTCCTCAGCACGGCCTTCCCACTGCAGCTGTTCAGGGTCAGCCTCCTCCCAGTTCTCCCCACCTCTGGGCTCACCCCTTTAGCCCACCATATCCTAACTGCAGCCCCAGGAGCTCTCAGAGCTGTGTCCATTCTGTGTTCACTCCAGAAGCCATTGTGACCCTACTGTGTGCCTGTAGTCCCAGCTACTAGGGAGGCTGAGATGGGAGGATCGCTTGAGCTCGAGAGGTTGAGGCTGCAGTGAACCATGATCATGCCACTGCACACCAGCCTGGGTGACAGAGTGAGACCTCGTGTCTAAAAAAATAAAAAAATAAAGTAAACAATAATATATTTGGTATGTGAGAAGGTGGCACATGTTTGAGAAAAATAAAAGAGAGATGTAACAAGGACTGGAGATGCTGGAGTGAGAGGCAAGATGCAGAAATACTTCAGATGGCCAGAGTAGGCCTCTTTGAGAAGGTGATACTTGAGCAAAGACTTTAAGGAGGTGAGAGAATTAGCTATGCAGATATCTGGGGAAAGGTCATTCAGGGAAGAGGGAGCAGCCGGTGTTTAAGGCTGTGAGGTAGGAGCAGACCTGGCATATCTCAACCCCAATGACAAGGGTTGAAGAACAGGCCACTGAGCACTTTGCAGGGGCACAGGAAGCCCTGAAATGTTACATGGAGCTCTTGCTGTCCAGGCCAAGCCTTTAGCCTCATCCCAACCTTGGACTCCATCCAGCAGCACATTATTACTATTGCACATTTATCACTAGAGTTTATGTGGCCCTTGCTAAGCCACTATCTTATGTACTCTTTCCACAACCCTGTACAGTAGAGATTTGCATTTTACAACAATGACAATAATAACTGCCACTTACATGGTGCTTACTATCATCCGAGAATTTATGTATTTATTCTAAGAGCTTTGCTTACATCAAGTCATTTAATCCTCATGTCCATGCTGTGAGCTAGCATATGTTATCAACTCCATTATACAGGTGATGAAATTGAGGCACAAATAGGTTAAATGACTTGTCCAAGGTCATGCAGTTGGTAAAGGCAGAGTTGGAATTCAAACGGAGGCATTCAGCCTCCAGGATACATGCCCTTAACCCCTATGTTATAGGAAAACCAAAGCTCAGAGACTGAATTAACTTGCCCAAGGTCACACAGAAAATCTGTGTTGAAGTTCATATTTACACTAACACACCTGACTCAGTCCAGCAATTCCTCCAATGTGCCCTGCACTTCCACTAGCTTTCCACCCTAACACTCCAAGCTGCCACAGACTCTGAAGGTCAACTATTACCTTTGGGCTTAAACTTCAGTTTCAAATATTTTTCACCTCATCTGCTCCCCAACCTGCATGTTTCCAAGCAGAAACTTGGAGGTTTCCCAACAGGCCATGCCCTGAATGGCAGAGACCAGGAAAGGGACTTGAGTTGACACCAAGTGGGTGGCATTTGCTGGAGGCATTTTTCCGTTCATAAGTGTCTTCTTCCCCCAAAGACGAAAGGAGAGATCCAAGGGAGGAGTACTGTGGGCTGGGCTGGAACAATCCTTCCCAAGCCTCCCCAGAAGGGGCACATGTTTGTGGAGTGTTCACATGTGTGTGTGCCTGTGTTCACACGTGTGTCTGTATGAACAAGGGCTTTGGGGGACAAGGTGTGTAGGTGCTGAATTGTGCACCTATGGGTGTGTGCCAATTTATCCATGTCTCTGTGTGTGAGTAACTGTAGCTGGGTGAGAGTCCATGTGGGTGTGTGTCTGCCTGGGTGTGAGTATGATGGGGGGTGTGCATGTGTCTGTGTGTGGGGATGAATGCAGGGGGCTCTGGAGCACAGGGCTAACCTCTGGGCCCTTCTGCCGACCTGACTGGCCTCAGCCTGCCCTACCCACCTTGGGCACACATGTTGGTCTACAGCCCACATCAGAGGTACCCTGGCCCTCTGCTTCAACTTCAGCCTCCTTGTCACTCTCTATCTGGCTCACTGCCTCTCCCTCCAGGCCTCTGGGCCTTGCCCAGGGGAAGCAGAGAGCATTGGAAGGGAGGGACACACTAGCCCATGATCCTGAGACCCCACATGAGAGTGTTCCTGGAGGCCTGGGTTTGGGCATAGGCTGTCACCATCAGAATGGGAAGAGGTATTAATGTTGAAGCAACTGGACACACGTCTATTCTCCCCCGTGGCACAGATGGGGACTGTGTCCATCAGGGTAGAGTCAGAAAAACAGAAATCACATTAAGTCTTTCAACACAGAGAATTTTATCCAGTGATTTTAATCCAGGCAGTGTAGACTCTGGACCCAGACAGCTTGGGCTCATGGCCTAGCTCTGCTATTTATTTGCTGTGTGGCTTGGGTAAGTCAATTAACTTCTCTGTGCCTCTGTGTCTTTATCTGGGAATAAGAGATGATAACAGTATGTAGCTCACAGGCTTGGAGTCAGGGTTAAATTAAACCAACGTAGGCAAAGGTGTTTAGGGCAGCGCCTGGCCACATAACAAGTGTTTGGTAAGTGTGGGTTGTTCTTAGCAGTAGGACAGTGGCTGTGGAGTAAAGATGGAATTTCTGGGTTTCTAGGATTTATCCCACCTTAGGCAGGCACTTTCCTCTCTCTAAATCTCCACCTGCCCCAGCATCAGGAAATCCTTGCAGGGAGTGGGCACTGCCCACACAGATATGATGGTGGCAGAAACATGCAGTGAACAGCATCTTGCCACCAGCCTCTGAGCCAGGGCCCCTCACCGTCTTTTGCCCAGAGCACTGTTATTCCGCTTCCATATGTGCCTGCACATCTGGATGCACCCCACAGACTCAGCTCATTTTAGGTGTGGCCTCAAGCCTTTAATCCCAGCTCCTTGGAACATCCCTGCACACCTGCACAGCTGATAATTCACAAAGGACTCACCAGCCATTAGCTCATTTGGCAGGCATGAAAATCCTGGGAGACTGAGAGGTTTTAAACCATTTTCTCCCTCCCTACAGACAGAAGCTGGGTCTCAGAGAGGTTAAGCAACTTGCCCAGGGACACACAGCTAGTACAAGTCAAAGCCATGGCATGAACTCACATCTGCCTGACTGTAGGCCCACATTCATAATCACACCAGCCATAGCCCCTGTGTGTCTATAGACATGTCTGCCTCCCCGAGAGGAATCCAAGTCCTCTGAGACCTCTGCGTCCCTTTGCCCAGCAGTGCCTAGCAGTGCTTGGCTCAGAGCTGAGTGCCCAGTGGAGTGCTCAGTGAACATCTGCAGAATTTGAGTGATGGTGAATTGGCAGCCCATATCTCAGCCTAGAGATATGTTTTGTTTAGCTTGCAGAATGTTTCCAGGAAGTTTAAGATTAGTCACCAGGATTGCAAAAGAGGGCAATTTTATATAAAAATCCGGATTTCCTGCTCTCAAAAATTCAGGAGCCTTGAGAACCCTAGGCTTCTGTTCCAATTTGGCGACAATCAAATCCATTTGAGTAGCCAATGCTCCAGAAGATGGGGCACATGCTCACCACTTCACCACAACCCCCACCACTCCCTGTCGTCACCCCGGCTGCCATTCCTCAACCTGCTTGTATCCTTGTTTCCTGTCACTAGTTGTTTCCTGCCATTCCCCGCTTGGCCTGAAGGGGCAGTTGGGCTGCTGCCTTCTAGGGCAGAGTGTGAGCCCAAGGGAAGCCCTGGGGACCAAGGCAGCTGTCTACCCACACAAACTTTCCAATATTAGTTATTACTAGTATTCATTTACCCCTCTGCCCATCCTTCTGAGCCTTTTTCCCTCCACCCCATCCAGAGGAGGACATATGCCTGGGGCACAGTTTTGTTGCTCTTAAATAGAGCTTTGGGATGGTAGTGGAAAGGACAGTTCTCTGGCCAGAGTGAAATCAGGGGAAGCTCCCAGGAAGAGGCTGCCTCTGAGTCTGGAAGAATTGGAGCTGAAGGAAGGATAGAATTAGCAGCTAGAGCAACAAAGCAGGGAGGCAGCCATGTCTGGGTTGTGTACTGGGACCCTTGAATGGGCTAGAATGACTAGATCTAGGGTTGATGAAGGACAGCTGGGAAAAATGGGGAAGGGAACAAACATTTGCTGACCCCTCATTTCCAGAGACTCCTAATCCCTGTCTGGCCCCCTGTGAGGGTATCATGTATAGGAGCTTGTTTAGTTCTCACAGCAATCCTGTGAATCCAAGGACCACTGAGTCTGTTGTTACAAATGAGTAAACTGGAGCTCAGAGGTTGGGGGACTTGCCCAAAGCCACACAGCTAGGAAGTAGAAGAGCTGGAATTCCCTATAGGCCTGCCTCCATGTTGGGAGAAAGAGGGCTGAGGAGTTATAGAAGGCTATGAGAAGAAGAGTGACTGGGTCTGCCATGACTTCTGGACCACAGGCAGATGGCCCAGGGGACATGGAAGGGGAATCCTGGCCTCTGCCAAATCTGTTGTCTCCATCTCCTAAATAGCAATCCATCCTACTGCTTTGCCTCTAATCCAGGCCTCCCTCACCTTTTCTGGACTATGCAGGAGTCTCCTAACTAATCTCCCTGCTTGCGTTCTTCCTCACTTCCAATCCACCCTGCAGCCTCAGCCAGAGTGAATTTCTGAAAAGTTAGAGTTAACTGTGTCATCCACCGTCCTCTCAAGCTCACCCCCACTAGGTAGATAGGAACTCTCCAAACAGCTCCCTTTGCCTGGAGGGTTTGCTCTCCTGCCAACTCCCGCTGCCCGAACTATCCTTTCAGTACCTTCATCCCTTATGTCCCTAAGAACCCAGTCCAGGTGCTACTTCCTCCAGGAAGCTTTCTCTGACTTTTCTTCTTCTCCTGTGTGCCCCTCCTTGGGCTTCCCAGAGCCTCCTGGGCTCTCTTTCACCATGGCCCTTTCCCCATGTAACCCAAAATAAAGCACCTTCCTTAGCTATCTATCCTATGACACTGGAAGTTCCTCCAGGTCAGGGCTGAGGGGTAGTAGATCACAGTGGCTATGAGCATGAACTCTGGACTCAGACTGCCTGGCTTTGAATTCTGGTACTGCCATTTAGTAGATGTGTGCACCTACTAAAAGGGAAGTCCCTTTGCCACTCTAGGCCTCAGTTTCCTTCTGCTAAATGTGGATTATGAAAGCATCAGTCTTCCAGAGGGCCTTTGTGAGAGAAAAGGAGGTCCACATAAAACACTCGGAACAGCACCCGGCTTATAGTAAGTGCTTAATAAAGGCAGCTATTATGACTCACTTCTGTATCCCCAGGGCCCAACACAGAGTAGGTATTTGGTGGCAGAATTGGGGACCTGGAGCACCCTGGGTCAGGGGAGACTGGACTTCTTGGAGGAGGTCCTAGCTGGAAGATGAGCCCCTTGCTAACTGGTAGGAAGAGGGTGAGGGCAGACATGGCCCCCAGGGAGCTATTACTGGAAGCACAGCAACTTCAGAGCTAATGGCTGTTGCATGTGGCGGCTCCTATCTGATCCAGTCACCAGCCTCCCCCATCAATGTGGTTCTAATAGTCAGCTGACACCTCATTAGCCTAAGTCCAGTACCAATTCTGCTGCCACGCAGTGAGTGAGCAAGCCGCTGGGGGACCAGAGTCTCGTTAGGGCCTGGCCTTCACCAGGGCCAGAGGGCCCACAACATGATACCAGCTCAGGGCCCAGTCAATGTGTTTCCAATCAGCAATTAGTCTTTAATTAATGAGGCTGCGAAATGATTGCTTTCCCGTCTGAATGGTGGTATGGGCAGGGAGCCGGCAGGAATGGCCATCTGGGGAGTGTTAAGCTGGAGTTACAAGAGGAGACATAAAGGAACCAAACACCCCAATTTGGGCCCGAATCATGGCCCTGGGCAAGTTGCATGGCGCCCAGCCCAGTGTCAAATGAAAGCCAGACCTAGGTTCCTGGTGGCACCTGTTCTTGCCCAGGCTCCTGTGTCCCCAGTGGATTTGGGGATGGCCAAGAATATATCCTCTCAGGGCCTCAGTTTCCCCAGGTACAACTTGAGGGCTTTACTGGAGGGTCTCTATGGACCCTCACAGCTCCAGTGCTGAAAGGCTTGTCCAAGTTACACAAGACTCAGGGGGAAAGCTGGCCTCATGGGAGGATGCTCCTCAACACCCCAGCTGAGCCTCATCTGTAAAATGGTGATAATCATTTCTACCTCCTAGAATTGTTGAGGTGGAACAGACTTCCATAAATGATGAAGTGCTGTGCTTGGCAGCTACAGATTGGGGCTGGGAAGTCGTGCCATCAGCTCCTGGGGGTTCCAGTGTCTCAGTGCCTCTGAACCTGGTTCTCAACCTCTACTCTCACCCACCAGAGGAGGGAGAGCTAATGAAGATGGAAGCCACCACATGTATTAAGCAGCTGCTGAGCGTGTATGTGTGCATTATCTCATTGAGCCTTCATTATAGCTATCTGAAGTAGGTATTGTTCTGATCATCCCCAGCTTACAGAAGAGGAACCTGGGCTACTGGGCAGTTAACTGAGTGGGAATCAAACCCAAGGAGGCCCAACTCTGGACCTCGTGCTCTTAATCATTATTTAAGGGGCAGCTTCTCTTGGTTTGAGGAGGTTCCATCTTTGATAACAGTTTAGCATTCTCCCTTGACATCTACAACCACAGGTGAAGGACGTCAGCCCTGGCTGAGGCATTAGCAATAAACATATTCAGCCTTCTCATGGTGTGGATGGGAAGACTGAGATTGAGAGGTCCGGGAACATGCCCAAGAGCATACGGTATGTTGCTGATGGTTCTGGGCTTGGGACCCAGGTTATCGACTCCCAGGTCCATTGGATTGGAGCAAAATCCCATCCCCTTGGACTCCTCCCTCTCCCTCATCCCTGACATCCTATTGATTTCACCTCCTAAATGTGCCACTGATCCACCAGTCCCTCTCCAACCCATCTTTGTCAAGTAGGGTCAAGTCCTCCCTTGCTGCCTCCTGTGCTGCTGGCTCACCCTCCTCAGTGGCTTCAGGATGAATCTTCCAAATGTACACTTTTGACCCTATTGCACACTTGCTTAGAAGCCCTCAATGATTCCCTATTGCTCACTGAATTAAGCACAAACTCCTTGGTCTGCCATCCAGGGCCTTCTACGTAAAGTTCAAACCTACTTCTCCGGCTTTAACTCCATTTTTTTCTGCTTATAAATCTTATGTTTTAGATTTATAAGCCAAACTGGACTCATTGAAGATTGATTTTCTGCTCCACAGAGTTGTTGTGAGGATTACATTAGTTGCTGTACATAAGGCCCTTGGAACAGTGCCTGGCACAAAGCAAGTGCCATATCAGTGTTTGTCAAACAGATACAAAAAGAAATATGTGGACCTGCCTTATCTATGCTCACCTCTAGACTTCTTTCTGCTAATGGAGTTTCCTCTACCTGAATTTCATTTCCACCACTCTCTCTGCACGTCCAAATTCTACCCAGCCTTCAAGGTCTTTGACTGCCCCATGTCACCCCCTCCAGGAAGGCTTTGTTGATGTATACTGCCTTGGTCTCCCACTAGCACTCTCTTTGTCCTTTCTCGTGGCTGCCTTTTATTTCCAGAGTGCGTGCATTTGTTCCTGAGTAGCCTTTAAACTCCTTGAGGGTAGGCAGTGAGGAATAAGGTAAAGAACACAGATATGGGCATCAGACTGACTAGAGGTTCAATCCCAGCCCTGCCACTTTCCAGCTGTGTGACTTTGGACAGGTGACCAAGCCTAATTCTCAGTTTCCTTAGCAGTAAAATCATCCTTACTTGTCAGGGAATTGTAGAAGAGTTTGCCCTGAGAGGACATAGACTTTCTGGCACACAATGGGAGCTCTCACCTCCTACCTGTTCGTTCTAACGAACTAGAAAGGAGCCCTGGTGGTTATGAGTTGAGGCCTGGCCTACTTCTTACCTGAGAGATATTTCACAGGTGACTTGACTTGATCCTGTATCCTGAGACCCAAGTGACTGTATCCTTTCCCAGTCCTTCCCTGGCCCAGCCTTCAGCACACGCATAAGTGACCTAAGCTAATCAGAACAAGAGTCAACTGCTCTTGTGTTTCTTAAAATGCAATTTGCCATTTACTGAGAAAGGATGGCTACCCTAAGTCAGTGCCTTCTGGCAGTTTCCTTCCAGTCATCTTTAAGGAATCAGAAAGCAGAAACTCTGGGAATCCCCCATGGGTGCCAGCCAACTTGTCGGCTGCTTCCTTGGTCAGACTGTGCACCAGCTCTCCTCCCATTCCATGCCTCACATAAAAGAGGTTTGAGAATTACCACCATGACTGGATCACCTTCTGAGGATTCCCGCGAGGGCAGACTTGGAGCAGTATAGGTTGTATAAGAAGGCAAGAGGCCTGGCTGTGTTTCTCACGCTACCAATAACTATTAGTGAATCTCCCTATGCTAGTGTATTCTCTTCTTTGAACTTCATATTTCTCATTTCTAAAATGACACAGTCTAAGCCCCCATTATTTCTCACCTGGATGACTGCACTAGCCCCTAACTGAACTCCCTTCTTCCACCTTTAGTACTTTTTTGTATTGTTACAACAGAATAGCATAGACTGGGTAATTTCTAAAGAAAAGAAGTTTATTTCTCATAATTCTGGAGACTGAGAAATCTAACAGCATAGCATCCGCATCTGTCAAGGGCCTTTGTGTTGCATCATCCCATGGTGAAAGGCAGAAAGGCAAGAGAGCATGTGGGAGAGAAAGAGAGAAAGGGAGCCGAACTTATCCTTTTATCAAGAACCCACTCCTGCAATAACAAACTGACTCCCACGATAATGGCATTAATCTATTCATGACGGCAGAGCCCTCATCATTTAATCACCTCTTAAAGGTTCACCTCTCAATACTGTTACAATGACAATTAAATTTCAACATGAGTGCCAAGGCGCAGTGGCTCATGCCTGTAGTCCCAGCTACTTGGGAGTCTAAGGTGGAAAGAACGCGTGAGCCCAGGAGGTCAAGGCTGCAGTGAGCCATGATCACGCCACTGCACTCCAGCCTGGGTGACAGAGTGAGACTCTGGGGAAAAAAACAAAAACAAAAAACAAAACAAAAAAATGCGTTTTGGAGGGGACATTCAAACCCTGGTCCCCCAAACTCACACCCTTCTCACATTCAAAATACATTCGTTTTATCCCAATAGCCCCAAAAGTCTTAACCAACTCCAGGACCAACTTAAAAGTCCAAAGTTCAGAGTCTCAGCTATATCAGACATAGATAAGACTCAAGACACAATTCGTCCTGAGGCAAATTACTCTCCAGCTGTGAGCCTGTGAAATTAACAAGTTACATGCTTCCAAAATATAATGGTGGCACAGGCATAGGATAGACATTCCCATTCCAAAAGGGAGAAATAGACAAGTATAAAGGAATAACAGGCACCAAGTAAGTCCAAAACCCAGCAGGAAAAACAACATTAAGTCTTAAAGCTGGAGAATAATCTCCTTTGCCTCTAAGTTCCATATCTTAGACACACTGAGGCAGGGCTTCCAAGGCCTTAGACAGTTCTGCCCTCATGGCTATGCTGGTTTCAGTCCACCCAGAAGCTCTCACATGTTGGAGTCTCGTGCCTGCAGCTCTGCCAGGCTGGCATTGCACTTCGGTAACTCTACAGTTCTGAGATAGTGGCAGTCTCACTCCCATGGCTCTGCTAGACCTAGTGGGGATTCTCTGCAGTGGCCTCACTCCCATGGTTCCACTAGGATTACCCTAGTGGAGGCCCTCTGTGGTGGCTCTGCCCCATGACAAGTCTCTGCTTGGGTCATAAGACTGTCTGTGACATCCTTTGAAATCTAGGTAGAGGAAGCTATGCTCTCACAGCTCTTGCATTCTGCATACCTGCAGAGTTAGCACCATGTGAATGTCACCAAGGTTTGCAGTTTGTAACTTTCAGAGCAGTGGGTTGAACCACATCTGGGCCCATTTGAATTATGGCTGGGCTGGCTAAGGAGTGCTGCATTGGAATTTGGGGAGCAGAGACTCAAGGCATTTCTGGGCAGTGAGCCGTGGAGGGTGGCCTGGGCCCATCCTCTAAAATTATTCTGCCCTCCTAAAGTTCTGAGCCTGTAATGAGAGAGGCAGGAATCTCTCCTGAGGATCTCTGAAGTGCCTAGGGAATAGTTCTCCTATTATTTTGATGATCCCTTCTATCCTTATTCATCTTCTTAGTAAATGGTCACTTGGCCACACCCTTTGTTTGCTCTCCTGAACACGTTTTTTTATTCTTTACATGGCCAGGCTCAAAATGTTCAAAATCTGTTCTTCCTTTCTTTTAATGATACCTTCTGTCTTTAAGCCACTTCTTTTCTCTCACATCTTAATGCGTGCACTTAAAAATAGCCACGCAGCTCCTTCAATATTTTGCTTAGAAATTTCTTCCACAAGATACCCTCATTCATCCTTCTTAAGTTCTGTACTTTACATAAAACCAAGGGCATAGACACAATTCAGCCATGACCTTTGCCAGTTTATAACAAGGATGGTCTTTACTTCCATTTCCAATTAGGTAGTCCTCTTTTTCATCTGAGACCTCATAAGATTGGCCTTTACTGTCCATATTTCCACAAGCATTCTGATCATGACCACTTAAGTAATCTCTAATAAGTTTTAGACTTTCCCTACAGCTCTTCTCTTTTCTGAGCCCTCACCAGAATCACCTATAGTGCTTCATTTATGAAAATCTAGGTGTTTTCTAGCTTGCTTGCTCCTCTAAGTTCAAAAGCTGCTTTCCTATTTTCAGGTATTTGTTATAGCAACAGCACCACATCTTTTTTTTTTTTTTTTTTCTGAGACAGAGTGCTGCTCTGTTGCTGAGGCTGGAGTGCAGTGGCAGGATCTCGGCTCACTGCAACCTCCGCCTCCCAGGTTCAAGCGATTCTCCTGCCTCAGCCTCCCGAGTAGCTGAGATTACAGGTGCTCGCCACCACACCCGGCTAATTTTTGTATTTTTAGTAGAGACAGGGTTTCGCCATGTTGGCCAGGCTGGTCTCAAACTCCTGACCTCAGGTGATCCACCCACTTCAGCCTCCCAAAATACTGGATTACAGGCATGAGCCACCGTGCCTGGCCAGCTCCACATCTTAATACTAATTTTCTGGCTTAGTTCCTTTTTGCTGATATAACACAATACCACAGACTAGATGATTTATAAAGAAAAGAAAATCATTTTTCACAGTTCTGGAGGCTTGGAAGCTCAAAAGAGTGGTACCAGCATCTGGTGAGGGTCTTTGTGTCGCATCATCCCATGGTGGAAAATGGAAGGATAGTAAAGCATATACGAGAGCAAGAAAGAAATGGAGCCAAACTTATCCTTTTATCAGGAACCCACTCCTGCAGTAATGAACCTACTCCTATGATAATGGTGTTAACCTATTCATGAGGGCAGAGCCCTGATCTAATCACGTCTTTATGGTCCCACCTCTCAACACTATTACAATGGCAATTAAAATTCGACACAAGTTTTGGAGGGGACATTCAAGCCATAACATACCCTTTCCCTCTTTGCCTCTATAGTCTACTCTCAACACAGAAGCCAGTGAGATCCTGTTAAACCATACACCACATCATTTCATGCCTCTGCTCAAAATCATCTCTTGGCTTCTCATCAACCATAGTGAATGCCAAAGGCCTCACAATGATCTAGAAGACACTACATCATGAGTTTCCAAAATTGGCTGCACATTGGAGCCATCTAGGGAGTTTTAAAAAATACTGGTGTCTGGGGCTCAAGCCCAGAGGTTCTGGTTTAATTGGTCTGGGATGCAGCCTAGGTGTGGAGAGTTTAAAAAGCTCCCCAGGTGAGTCTAGGTATAGCCAAGGCTGAGAACCACTGTCCACATGATCTGTCTCTATCATCACTCCTACCTCTCTGACTTCATCTCCTACTATCTCACTCCCCTTCATATTCCCTCTGCTCTAGCCACTTTTCTTGCTATTCTTCAAACAGTCCAGGCTAATGAGGTGTCAGCACACTCCTACTTGAGTGCATTTGCACTTACTGTTCCTACTGTATTGGATGCTTTTTCTCTAGCCACCTGTGTTTATACCTTCCTCACTTCATTCAGATTCCTGCTTACATGTCACCTTCTCAGAGAAGCCTTCCGTCATCACCCCAGATAAAATAGTACCTCCCATCACTTCCATTACTTTCTGACCATCAATTATTCTGCTTCTTTTTCCTTATAGCACTCATAATTACCAGGCATATTATTTATTTATTCCTTAATTTGATTATTTGTCTGTCTCCTTTCACTAAGATGTCAACTCCATGAGTGAAAGGGCTTTATTTGTTGCTGTATCTCCAGTATTTACAGCAGTGCTTAGCATATAGCAGATGTTTAATAAAGGTTTACTGGATAAATAAATAAAAGTAGTAAAAAAAAAAAAAAAAAAAAAAGAAGAAGCTTAAGAATCAGGCCCATATAGATTGGAATTCCCAGCTTGACTCTTTCTAGCTCTATAACCTTGGGCCCTTTATTAAACCTTTCTGATCCTCAGTTTCCTCAGCCATTAAATGGGCCTAGAGATGCCCATTTCATAGGGTTATTGTTTAGACTGATTGTTCAGGACCAGTTGATAGATTGTTCTAGTGGTGGCAGGGCAGTCCACCTACACCCTAGTTCTTCCTTAATGATTTTTAAAGCATTTCACTTTGAAATAATTATGAATTAATAATAAATTGCAAAAATAGGACAGAGAGATGTAAGCAAAAATGGCAGAGTAAGCACTTATGAAAGTTCCCTCCCTCCATTAAAATAACCAAAACGCTAATAAAAATGATCAGGATCAACTTTTTCAAGACTCTGAAAATTAACCAAAGGTTTTTAGCAATTCAGGGGTTGTTTATTCAAGAAAAGAGACTGAATCTTGATAAGAATTGTGAGCTTTATGGCATTTTAACTTGACTTATCCCCATCCACCCTCCCCAGATCCACAGTAGCCTTGAAAATGAACAGCCTTAAATCACAGTGTACACCAGCAGACTGGCAAACATTGGAGAAGGAAGAACAGGATTAGAGTCCTTGTCATTCCCAGAGAATTGTCATTACATGCTTGTCTTATGGTTCTCATGATGACACCACTTGCAAGGCTTGTCGTGGTCTTCATTGCTTTTGCTAAAAGTAATCAGTGGCAATTGTTTAACATCATGGCTGCCTAAGGTGGTGGATGCTATTAGAGCAAACAATAGACCAATCAAAAAGCTTAAAAGGAAAAGCTGGTGAATGAGGTATCCACAGAGGGCCTGGAAAAACCCTGATGTATTTCTGGAAATCTAGAAGGCCACACAGGGCTGTGCATATGCTCCTGAAAACTGATAAGGCTCTGAGTTCTCCTCTCTGGTTGACTTTGAGGCTCTGCACAAGCAGGAATGCTAAGGTGGAGTTGTAAGCTTTCTGGCTAAGTTTTGAATGTATGCTCTCAACATGCACACAGAGCCCTTTGGCAAAGACTGGGAGACTTGTGAGTTACAGACATTTAAGAAAATCTCTGTCCAATCATTAGCTGACACTAAGCTATACAAGCAGAAATTTCAATGGCCATACAGAACAAAGAATATAGATTTTATAGAATTGATTCAGATAACTCACTAAACAAGGAAATAGTGGCAATAACAACAACCCCTGGTGAAAGAGGAGAGTCTGGTTTTCATAGCTGCAATATCATGTTATTTAAAATATTCAGTTTTCAACAAAAGTTATGAACACAAAAAGAAACAAAAAAATATGGTCTATAAAGTCCAGGTATTGGACTTTACTAGGCAAATACTTTTATCTTATACATTTATAATATGTTCAAAGAACTGAGGGAAACCAAATCTAAATAATTAGAGGAATATATAAAGCAATGTCTCACCAAATAAGGGGTATAAAAATAGATTATATAAAAGAAACAAATAGAAATTCTGGAGTTGAAAAGTACAGTAAGTGAAATGAAAGATTCACTGGAAGGAATCAAAGACAGATTTGAGCAGGTAGAAGAATAAGCAAACTCGAAGATAACCTTAATTAAGATTATCTAGTTTGAAAAACAGAATGATAAACGAATGAAGAAAAATGAACAGAGCCTCAAAGACCTGTGTAAAACCAGTAAGCATACCAACTGCTCATGATGGGAGTTCCAGAAAGATAGGTGAGAGAGAAAGGGGTAGAAAGAATATTTGGAGAAATAATGGCTGAAAATTTCCCAAATTTGGTGAGAAACAGTAATCAACACATCTAAGAAACTCAGTAAACTCTAAGTAGAAAAATTCAAAGAGGTCCAAGCCTACACACATTGTAAGCAAACAGTCAAAAGCCAAAGCCAAAGACAAGATTTTGAAAGCAGTAAGAGAAAAGTGGCTCATTGTGTAAAAGGAATCCTTGATAAGATTAAAAGTTGATATCTCATTAAAAGCACTGGAGATCAGAAAAGACTGGGATGATACACTCACAGTGTTAAAAGAAAATGGCTTTCAAACAAAAAATTCTATATGCAGCAGAACTATCCCTCAAAAAATGAAGGACAAAGTAAAATGTTCCAAGATAGACAAAAACTGAGAAAATCCATCATTACCAGACTTGTCCTATAAAAAATATTAAAGAAAGTAATTCGGGTGTAAATGAAAGGACAATAGACAATAACTTGAACCCACATGGATAAAGGACAGTGTTTTTGTTTGCAATGTTTTTCCCCCATCTGATTTTAATAAAAATTAAAAATCTGTGTGATGGGCATGCAGTGTATAAAGATATAATCTATATGATAATAAAGAATAAGGGAGGGAATAAGGCTGTGTAGGAGAAAAGTTTTTGTATACTGTTGAAATTAAGTTTGTATTAATCTGAACTAGATTATTATAAGCAAAGATGTTAATTATAATCCCCAAGGCAATGAATAAGAAAATTACTTTAAAAAGTAGCAAAAAAAATGATGAGATTAAAATTTTCTGGTACAGCCCCTAAAATAAGTATGCCAGAAAATGTCTATTTAACCCAAAACAGGGAGTAATGGAGGAACACAGAAAAAACACATAAAACATATGGAAAACAAATGACAAAATTGCAAATATAAATCCTACCATATCAGTAATTATATTAAAATTATATTACATCTCCTATTTAAAAGGAGAGATTGGCAAAATTGATTAAAACATGATCGGTTTATGTGCTATATACAAGAAATACACTTTCGATTCAGACAGATACAGATAGGTTGAAAGTAAAAGGATGGAGAAAAATACCATGCATATGGTAACTAAAAGAGAGCTAGAATGTCTATACAAATATACGACAAAATATACTCGAAAACTTGTTCTATAGATAAATAGGAATATTTTATTTTATTTATTTTTAATTTTTGAGACAGGGTTTTACTCCTGTTGCCCAGGCTGGAGTGTAGTCACACAATCTTGGCTCACTATAACCTCAGCCTCCTGGGTTCAAGCAATTCTCCTGCCTCAGCCTCCCAAGTAGCTGTGACTACAGGTGCACGCCACCACACCCAGCTAATTTTTGTATTTTTCTGTAGAGATGGGGTTTTGCCATGTTGCCAAGGCTGGTCTTGAACTCCTGGGCTCAAGTGATCTGCCTGCCTTGGCCTCCCAAAGTGCTGGGATTACAGACATGAGCCACCATGCCTGACCTCGGAATATTTTATGATAAAATTATTGATCCATCAAGAAGATATAGCAGTTATAAACATGTGCATCTAAATATATGAATCAAAAACTGTCAGAATTGAAGGAGAAAAACAGATAATAATAGTTGAAGATTTCAATACCTTACTTTTCATAATGGATAGAAAAAGACAGAAAGTCAGCATCTAAATAGAAGACTTAAATGACATAAATCAGCTAGACCTAGCAAACAATTTTAGCACGGTTGTAGCAAAGAAGATCAATATAAAAATTTTTATCTCTACACACTTGCAGTGACAATCCAAAAATAGAATTAAGAAAACAGTTCTCCAGGAGGCAGAGCTTGCAGTGAGCCGAGATAGCTCCACTGTACTCCAGCCTGGGCGAAAGAGTGAGACTCCGTCTCAAAAAAAAAAAAAAAAAAATTCTATTTAGAATAGTATCAAAAAAGAATAAAATACTTAGGAATCTACAAAATATCACAAGACTGAATACTGTAAAACACCAAATGAAAAATTCAGCGATATCTAAATAAATGGAAAGACATTCCATGTTCCTGGATAAGAAGACAATATTGTTAAGATGGCAATGATCACCAAATTGATATACAGATTCAACATAATCCCTATCAAAATCTTAGCTACCAATTTTTATTTTTTGCAGATATTGACAAGTTGGTCCTAAAATTCAAATGGAAACACAAAGAATCAAGAATAGCCAGAACAATCTGGGAGGGAAAAAATGTTGATTATTTGAAACTTTCCAATGTCAAAACTTGCTACAAAGCTACAGTAAATCAAGATTTGTGCTACTGGCATAAAGATAGACATACAGATGAATCAAATAGAATTCAGAGTCTAGAAACAGACTCATACATATATGTTCAATTGATTTTCAACAAAGGTGACAAGACCATTCAATGGGGAATGAATAATCTTTTCAACAAATGGTTCTGGCACAAATGGATAGCCACATGCAAAAGAATTTGGATCTCTACCTCACACCATATACAAAAATTAAGTCAAAATGGATCAAAGACTAAATTTAAGAGCTAAAACTATAAAACTCTTAGCAGAAAACATAGATGTAAAACTTCTTGACCTTGGATTAGATGATAGTTTCTTAGACAAGACACCTAAAGGACGAGCAACAGAAAGAAAAAGCAGATAATTGTATTTTTTCCAAATAAAAAGTTCTGTGCTTCAAATAATACTATTAGGAAAGTGAAAAGACAATTCACGTTACATATCATATACTTTATAAAGGCCTACCATCCAGAGTATATAAAAACTTTTAAAAGTCAACAATAGAAAGACCACAGGTTTTAAATGGGCAAAGGATTTGAACACACACACATACTGTACACACACACACACACACACACACACACACACACTTCTCCAAAGAAGATATAGACATGGCTGATAAGCATATGAAAAGATGCTCAACATCATTTGTCATTACTGAAATACAACTCAAAACAACAAGATACCAATTCACACCCACTAAGATGGTTATAATAAAAACGTCAGATAATAATAAATGTTGGCAGGGATACAGAGAAATTCAAACCATCATACTTTGCTGGTGGAAATGTAAAATGGTGCAGAGTTTTTGGAAAATGGCCTGGTAATTCCTCAAAATGTGCAAAATAGGAAAATTCATAGAGACAGAAAGTAAATTAGCAATTGCCCAGGGCTGAGGGTTCGGAGAAAAAGAGGAATGACTGCTAACCAGTACTAAATTGCCTTCTGAGGTGATGAGAATGTTCCAGAATTAAATAGTGATGATATTTGTGTACAACATTATAAACATACTAAAAAATACTGAATTATACAATTTAAAGAGATAATTTCATGGTATAGACATCATTTCTCAATAGAAATTGCACAAGAAAAAAGAGTACAGGGAGGTTCCATTTATCCTTTAGTCAGTGTTCCCCAGTGGTTATATCTTACTTAATTATAGTACAATATCAAATCCAGGAATTTGACATTGATATAATGTGTACACACAGTTCTATGTCATATTATCACAAGTAGGTTTGTGTAACCACCACCGCAATCAAGACACAGAACTCTTCCAACACCACAAATATCTCCCCCATGCTACCTCCTTATAGTCATATTCATCCCCCTTCACTCCACCATCCCTAACCCCTGGCAATCACTAATCTACTCCCCAATGCTACAATTTTGTTATTTTGGGAATGTTAGATAAATGGAATCATAGAGCATGTGAACTTTGAGATTGGCTTTTATTACTGAGCATAATTCTCTAGAGATTCATCCATGCAGGTATCAAGATTTTGTTTGTTTTTTTTTTTTTTTTCATTGATGGGCAGTATTCCATGGTATGGATGTACCAGTTTGTTTAATCACTCACCTGCTTAGGGTCATTTTGGTTACTTTCTGTTTTGGGCTATTACAAATAATTATGCTATGAACAATTATGTACAGGTTTTTGTCTGAACAACTTTTCATTTCTCTAGGTTAAATGCCCAGCAGTGTAATTGATGGGTTCTATGGTAGGTGTATGTTTAGTTTTATAAGAAACCACCATACCATTTTCTTGAGTGGCTATAACATTATATATTCCCATACCATCAATATATGAGATTTAGTTTATCTTCACTCTCACCAGATTTTGTATTGTTACTAATTTTAATTTTATCCATTCTAATAAGTGTGGAGCGATATCTCATTGTGTTCTTCATTTGTGGTTCCCTAACGGCTACTAACGTTGAACATCTTTTCATGTGCTTATTTGCCATCTGTGCTTATTTGCCATGTGCTTATTTGCCATTGCTTCAGTGCAATGTTTCTTCTTGTCTTTTGCCTATTTTCTAAGTGGATTTTTTTTTTAGTTTTACTATTGAGTTTTGAAACTTCTTCATATATTCTCCATATGAGTCCTTTGTCATATATATGGCTTGCAAATATTTTCTCTCCCAATGGAACTTGTTCTTTAATCCTCTTTACAGGGATTTTGTTGAGCAAAATATTTTAATTTTGATGAAGTTCAATTTATCCATGTTTTCTATAATGGATTGTGCTTTTGATGTTGTTTCTAAGAACTCTTAAGCCCAAGTTACTGTACATTTTTTTCCTATGTTTTCTGTTATTTATTTCATTTTATTTTTATTTATTTATTTATTTAGAGACAGGGTCTCCCTCTGTCACCCAGGCTGGAGTGCAGTGACGCTAGTTCGACCCACTGCAACCTTGACCTCCTGGGCTCAAGCGATTCTCCCACCTCTGCCTCCCAAGTAGCTAAGACTACAGATGCACACCACCACACCCAGCTAATTTTTGTACATTTTTGTAGAGACAGGGTTTCACCTTGTTGCCCAGGCTGGTCTTGAACTTCCGGGCTCAAGTGATCCTCCTACCTTGGCCTCCCAAAGTATGAGCCACAGCACCTGGCCCTGTTTTCTTTTAAAAGTTGTACAGTTTTACATTTTACGTTTAAGTCTATGGTTCATTTTGAGTTACTTTTTGTGTAAGGTGTGAGGTTTAGATCAAGGTTTATCTTTTTTTGCCCATGAATGTTCAGTTGCTTCAACACCATTTGTTGAAAAGGTAATTTTTCCTCCACAGAAATGCTTTTGCATCTTCATCAAAAATCAGTTGGGCATATTTGTGGGTCTATTTCTGGGTTCTCTATTCTGTTTCATTGATGTATGTGTCTATTTCTCCACCAACACCACATGTTTTTTATTAATATACTTGTATAATAAATCTTGAGGTCAGGTGGAGTGATTCTTCTAAATTGTTACAGCTATTGTAATTCCTTGGCCTTTCCATATGAATTTTAAGACAATATTTTTTATATTTACAAAAAACCTTTCTGGTATTTTGATAGAAATTGCATTGAATCTAATTTCAATGTGGTAAGAATTGACATCTTTACTATGTTGAGTCTTAGAATCTATGAACACCGTGCCTCTCCATTTATCTAGATCTTTGATTCTTTCATCAGCATTTTGTAATTATCAACATACAAATCTTGTACACATTTTGTTAGATTTATATCCAAGTATTTAATTTTTGAGTGATTTATAGTGGTACTGTATTTTTAGTTTTTATGTCCACATATTCATGATTAGTGCTTAGAAATACAATTGATTGGCCGGGCGCGGTGGCTCAAGCCTGTAATCCCAGCACTTTGGGAGGCCGAGGCGGGTGGATCACGAGGTCAGGAGATCGAGACTATCCTGGCTAACATGGTGAAACCCCGTCTCTACTAAAAATACAAAAAAACTAGCCGGGCGTGGTGGCGGGCGCCTGTAGTCCCAGCTACTTGGAGGCTGAGGCGGGAGAATGGCGTGAACCCGGGAGGTGGAGCTTGCAGTGAGCCGAGATCGCGCCACTGCACTCCAGCCTGGGCGACAGAGCGAGACTCCGTCTCAAAAAAAAAAAAAAAAAAAAAAAAAAAAGAAATACAATTGATTTTTGTAAGTTGATCTTGTATCTTAAGACCTCGCCAAAGTCGCTCATTAGTTCTAGAAAGTTGTGTTTTGTTTGCTTTTAGATTTGTTGGCAATTTTCTATGTCAACCATTGTATCAATTGTGCAGGCTACAAGTTTCAGTACTATGTTGAATAAGAGGGATGAGAGTGTGTACATCCATGTTTTGTTTTCTATCATAGGGAGAAAGTAGTTTGTCTCTCATCAAGTATGATTTTAGCCATAGGTTTTTGGTAGATGTTCTTTATCAAGTTGAGAACATTCCTCTATTTTTAGTTATCTGAGAGTTTTTAAAAATCTCGAATGGATACCAAATTCTGTCAAATGCTTTTGATGATTCATTGATGTGATGATGTGATTTTTATTGTTTTGCCTGCTAATATGGAGAATCACATTGATTGATTTTCAAATATCAAACCAGCCTTGCATGGCTGGAATAAACTCCACTTTCTTAAGGTCTGTAACTCTTTTTCAATACTGCCAAATTCAATTTGTTAATATTTGGTCACAGATTTTGCTTCCACATTCACAAGGATTATTGATTTGTGGTTTTCTTTTTTGTATGGTCTTTGGTTTTGACATTTGGGTAATACTGGCTTCATAAAATGAGTTAGGAAGTACTTTCTCCTCTTCTATTTTCAGGAAGAGATTGTACAAAATTGGTGTTAATTTTTCTTAAATGCTTGATAGAATTCTCCAGCGATATCATTTCAGCCTGGAGATTTCTTTTGGGGTAAGTTTCTAATCACAAATTCAATGCATTTAATAGTTATAAGGCTAATCAAGTGATCTCTTTCATATTGGGTCAGTAGTGGTAGTTTGTGCTTTTCTAGGAATTTGCCCATTTCATCTAAGTTGTCAGATGTATGAGTTTAAAGTCATTCACAGTATTCCCTTTTCATACCTTTGATAGGTTCATTATTTGTAGTGATATCCTTTATTTCATTCCTGATATGGGGTAATTTGTGTCTTCTCTCTTTTTTATCATCAATCTTGTGAAAGTTTAATCAATTTTATTGACCTTTTCAGAGAACCAACTTTTGGTTCCATTGGTTTTCTCTATTGATTTGTCTATTTTCAATTTCATTGTTTTCTTCTTATGTTTTAATAGATATTAATTTTTGAGAGCAATTTTAGGTTCATAGCATAATTCAGAGGAAAGTACAGAGATTTCCTATGTATCTTCTGTCCTGACACATGCATAGCCTACCCCATTATCAACATCCCCTACCAGAGTGGCCCGTAGGTTTGGGCAAATCCATAATGACATGTATTCACCATTATACTAATATATAGAGCAATTTTACTGCCCTAAATATTTTCTTTGCTTTGCCTATTCAACTCTCCCTCCCCACTACCTCCTGCCAACCACTGATCTTTTTACTGTATCCATAGTTTTTCCTTTTCTAGAATGCCATATAGTTGAAATCACATAGTATGTGCCCTTTCCAGAGTGACTTCTTTCACTTAGCCATATGCATTAAAGTTTTCTCCATGTCACTTCCTGGCTTTATGGCTCATTTCTTTTTAGCATTGAATAATATTGCATTGTTTGGATGTACCACTGTTTATTTATTTATTCACCTTCTGAAGAATATCTTGGTTGCTTCCAAGTTTTGGCCTTTATGAATAAAGCTGCTATAAAGATCCATGTGCAGGTTTTTCTGTAAACATAAATTTTCAACTTCTCTGGGTAAATACCAAGGAGTGCAGTTGCTGAATTGTTCAGTTAGTGTACATTTAGTTTTGTAAGAAACCACGACTAAACTGTCTTCCAGGTGGCCGCACCATTTTGCATTCCCACCAACAATGAAGTAGAGTTCCTGTTGCTCTTCAACATCATCAGCATTAGTGTTGTCAGTTTCTAGATTTTGGCCATTCTAATAGGTGTGTGGTGATATCTCATTGTGGTTTTAATTTGCATTTCCCTGTTGATATATGATGTAGAGCATCTTTTATCATGCTTATTTGCCACCTGTATGTCTTTTTTGATGAAGTATCTGTTCAGACATGTGGCCTATATTTTCAGTAGGGTTGTTTGCTTATTTTCGAGTTTAAGAGTTCTTTGTGTATATTGGATAACAGTCCTTTATCAGAGATGCCTAATGCAAATATTTTTTCACAGTTGGTGGCTTGTCTTTTCATTCTCTTGACAGTGTCTTTCACAGAGCAGAAATTTTAAATTTTAATGAAATCCAGCTTATCATTTCTTTCTTTCAAGGATCATGCCTTTGGTGTTGTATCTAAAGTTATCATCAAACTCAAGGTCATCTAGATTTTCTCCGATGTTATTTTCTAAGATATTTATAGTTTTGAATTTTACCTTTAGGTATGTGATATATTTGGGTTTTTTATTTTTAATTTTTATGGATACATAATAGTTGTATATAGAGTACACGTGATATTTTGATACAAATATGCAATGTGTAATGATCAAATCAGGATAATTAAGGTATCCATCCCCTCAAATATTTATTATTTCTTTGTGTTGAGAATATTACAAATTCACTCATCTAGTTATTTTGAAATATACTATAAATTATTGTTGACTCTAGTTGCTCTATTCTGCCACCAAAAATTAGATCTTATTCCTTTTGTCTAACCATATTTTTGTACCCATTAACCAATCCCTCTTTATCCCTGCCTCCCCACTACCCTTCCTAGCCTCTGGTAACTGTAATTCTACTCTCTACTTCCATTAGATCAATTTTTTGTTTGTTTGTTTGTGAGACAGAGTCTCGCTCTGTCGCCCAAGCTTGAGTGCTATGGTGCAATCTCAGCTCACTGCAACCTCCGCCTCCTGGGCTCAAGAGATTCTCCTGCCTCAGCCTCCTGAGTAGCTGGGATTACAGGAGCCCACATGCCTGGCTAATTTTTTGTATTTTTAGTAGAGACGGGATTTCACTATGTTAGCCTGGCTGGTCTTGAACTCCTGACCTCAAGTGATCCACATGCCTTGGCCTCCCAAAGTGCTGGAATTACAGGTGGGAGCCACCACACCTGGCAGTTTTTTTTTTCCCTCCTACATATAAGTGAGAATATGTAATATTTGTCTTTCTGTGCCTGGCTGATTTTACTGAACAAAATGTCCTACAGTTCTATCCATATGGTTGCAAATGACAGGATTTCATTCATTTTTATGGCCAAATAGAACTCCTCTGTGTATATGTGCCACATTTTCTTTATCCATTCATCCGTTGATAAGCACTTAGGTTGATTCCTTATCTTGGCTATTATGAATAATCACTGCATTAAACATGGTGCAGGTGTCTCTTTGATATACTGATTTCTTTTCTTTCAGATATATATCCAGCAGTAGGCTTACTGAATCATATGGTACTTCTATTTTTAATTTTTTTAAGGAACCTTCATACTGTTTTCCATGTTGGCTGTACAAATTTACATTCACATCAACAATGTACAAGTATTCCCCTTTCTCCACATCCTTGCCAGCATCCATTATTTCTTGTCTTTTGGTTAAGGTTGTAAATTCTGTGTCTAGATCATATTTTGTATGTAGATGTCCAGTTGTTCCAGCCCAATTTGTTGTAAAACTATGTATTCTCCATTGTATTGCCTCTGCAATATAGATCAGCTCACTATATTTATGGGGAAGTCAATTTCTTGGCTCTCCACTCTGTTCCATTGATTTATATGTCTGTTCTTTTGCCAATATCACACAGTCTTAATCACTATAGTTTTATAGTAAGTCTTAAAGTCAAATGGTGTAAGTCCTTAAACTTTGTTCTTCTCCTTTAATATTGTGTTGACTATTCTGGGTTTTTTTCCTCTCCATATACACTTTAGAATCAGTTTATCAATATCCACAAAATAACTTGATGAGATTTGATTGGGAATGCTTTTAATCTACAGATTAAGTTGAGAAGGACCAACATCTTGACAATCCTGGGTCTTCCTATCTAGGTACATAGCTCTTCTTTGATTCCTTTCATTAGTATTTTGTTAGTTTTCCACATATAGATCTTGTACATATTTTGTTAGATAAATATCTAAGTATTACATTTTTGAGGGGGTGTTAATGTAAATGATGCTGTGTCTTTAATTTCAAGTTCCACTTATTCATTTCTGGTATATAGAAAAGTGATTGAATTTTGTACTATAACCTTGTATCCTACGATCTTGCTATAATGGCTCACTACTTCCAGGAGTTATTTTTCTTGTTGTCAGTTCTTTTAGATCTTCTACACAGACTAACCTGACATTTGTGAACAAATACAGTTTTATTTCTTTGTTCCCAAACTGTACCTTTTATTTCCTTTTCTTGTCTTATCACGTTAGGATAGGAATTGCAGTATGCTATTGGGAAGAAGTGGTGAGAGGGAACATCCTTGCCTTGTTCTTTATCTTAGTGGCAAAGCTTCAAGATTTGCCTTTAATTATGATGTTAGCTGTAGGGTTTTTGTAGACGGTGTATGTCAAGTTGAGGAAGTTCACCCTCTTTTCCTAGTTAACTGAGAGTGTCTATCAGTAATAGGTGTTGGATTTTATGAAATGCTTTTCTGTAGCTATTGATACGATCCTGTAATTTTTCTTATTTAGCCTATTGATATAATAGATTACATTAATTGATTTTCAAATATTCAACCAGTCTTGCATAACTGGGATGAATCTCACCTAGTCATGGTGTATATCTTTTTATATTGTTGGATTTTATTTGATAATATTTTATTGAAGAGTTTTGCATCTATGTTCATGAGGAATACTAGTCTGTAGGTTTTTTTCTTGTAATATTTTTGTACAGCATTGGTATTAGCATAATATAGGCCTGATACAATGAGTTAGAAAGTATTCTGCTTGTATCTTCTGTAGGGAATTGGAATAATTCCTTCCTTAAATGTTTATTAGAATTCACCAGTAAACACAGCCTGGAGCTTTCTGTTTTGGACCCACCTGGCCTCATGGTTTTCTGTTTTGAAAAGTTATTATCAATTTCATTTCTTTAATAGATGTAGATTTATTCAGATTATCTATTTCTTCTTGTGTGCATTTTGGTAGACTGTGTCTTTCAAGGAATTGGCCCATTTCATCTAGTTTATAAAATTGGTGGACATAGAGTTGTTCCTAATATTGCTTTATTGTTTTTTAATGTCCATGCAGCCTTTAGTGGTATCCCCTTTTTCATTTATGATGTTAGTAATTTGTGTTCCCTGTCTTTTTTTCTTAGTTACCCTTGGTAGAGGCTTATCAATTTTATTAACCTTTTCAAAGAACCAGCTTCTGGTTTTGTTAATTTTATTTATTGATTTCATTTTTTCTGAATCATTTTCATTCATTTCAGAAATCAATTTCATTGATTTCTGCTGTAATTTCATTATTTCTTTACTTCTGCTTACTTCAGATTTAACTTGCTCTTCTTTTTCTAGTTTCCTAAGGTGGAAGCTTAGATGGTTGATTTTAGATCTTTCTTCTTTTCTAAGATATGCATTCAATGCCATAAGTGTTCCTATGAGCACTGCTTTTGCTAAATCCCACAACTTTTGGTAAGTTTTAGTTTGATTTTCATTTGTTTCAAAATATTTTTAAATGTCTCGAGATTTTTGTCTTTGACTCATTTGTTATTTAGAAGTTTGTTGTTTAATCTCCAAATATTTGGGGATTTTTCAGCTATTTTTATATTGATTTATAGCTTAATTCTATTGTTGTCTGAGGGCAAACATTGTATAATTTCTATTCTTTAAAATTTGTCACAGTGTATTTTGTGGCTCAGAATCTGATCTATCCTGGTGAATGTTGCATGTGAGCTTGAGAAAAATGTGTATTCTGCTGGTGTTGAATGAAGTAGTCAATAGATGTTCACTACACTTAACTGATTATATTGTTGAGTTCAACTGTCCTGAGTGATTTTCTGCCTGCTGAATCTGTCCATTTCTGAAACGGAAGGTGGATTTCATTTCTGAAATCTGTACATTTCTAGCCACCATCTTTTAATTGATATAGTTAGATAAACATCTATCATATTTGTTACTGTATTTTATTTGTTGCCCTTGTTCTTTGTTCCTATTTATGTCTGTGATTCTGAGTATTTTCTGTGATTTTAATCTATTTTCTGTGATTACATTTTCTTTCCTTTCTTAGCGTATTAGTTTTATTCTTTTTTTCCTTTTTTAGTGGTTGTCCTAGAGTTTGCAATATACATTTACAACTAATTCAAGTCCACTTTCAAATAGTATACACTTCCTGGGTCGTGCAAGTACCTTGTAATAACAAAATAATCTTACTTCCTCTCTCTCAACTTTTGTATCCTTACTGTCATTCGTTTCACTTATACATCCACATACATAAACACATGCATATACATATATATAGCCATGTGCTGCACAAGTACATTGTAGTTTATGACAGATGACATATATGACCATGGTCCCATAAGATAATAATGGAACTAAAAAATTACCATCACCTAGTTACATTGTAGCTATCATAATGTCATAGCACAATGCATCACTCACATACTTGTGGTGATGCTGGTATAAACAAACCTACTGTGCTGCCAGTCATATAAAAGTATATACATGCATAATGTACATGCTGCATACATGTACATGCTTAGCTTAAAACACACATTGTATAACTGTACAAACTATTTTCTTTCTTTATATCCTTAGTTTAGAAACTTAATTTTTAAATTTTTTTTTACTTTTTAATTTTTTTTACAACTAAGACACAAACATTCACATTAGCCTAGGTCTAATCAAGTATAATCATAAATTATTATGTCACTGGCTTATATATTTACTGTACTATACTTTTATTGTTCCTGAAGACCTTCCTTCCGGTGGTGCAAGATGTGGCGGTAGAAGACAGTGATATTGATGATCTTGATCCTGTGTAGGCCTAAGCTAATGTGTGTGTTCATGTCTTAGTTGTAAATAAAAAAGTTTAAAAAGTAAAAAATTAATTGATTAAAAATTAAGTTTCTAGGCTGAGGATATAAAGAAAGAAAATATTTTGTACAGTTATACAATGTGTGTTTTAAGCTAAGTGTTATTACAAGAGTCAAAAAGTTAAAAAATAAAAAGTTCATAAAGTAAAAAAGTTGCAGTAAGCTAAGTTTAATTTATTATTGAAGAAAGAAAAGAGAATGCTATTAGCTTAAAATAGACACTTATAAATTTAAGATATTTTATGTAGGCCCCATGGTAATCATAAAGCAGAAATCTATAGTAGATACACAAAAGAGAAAGAAATGAAAGCAAACTGCTATATAAAATCATCAAATTACAAAGAAAGGTAGCAAGCAAGAAAGGAACAAAGGCACTACAAAATAGTCACAAAATAATTAAACAAAATGGTAGTAGTGGGTCTTTACATATCAATAATTACTTTAAATGTAAATGGACTAAATTCTCTAATTAAAAGACAGAGTGGCTAAAAGACCCACTTTAGTTTTAAGGACACATACAGGCTGAAAGTAAAGAGATGGAAAAAGACATTCCATGCAAATGAACACCAAAAGAGAGCAGTGGTAGTTACACCTATATCATACAAAATAAACTGTAAGTAAAAAACCATAACAAGAAGAAAATAAGGTCATTATATAATGACAACAGTGTCAATTCATCAAGACTATAATAATTGTAAATATATATGCACCCAACATGCAAGTACCTACATATTAAAAGCAACTATTAACAGATCTGAAGGGAGAAACAGACAGCAATACAATAATAGTAGAGTATTTCTTTTTTTTTTTTTTTGAGATGGAGTCTTGCTTTGTAGCCCAGGCTGGAGTACAGTGTCGTGATTTCAGCTCACTGCAACCTCTGCCTCCAGGGTTCAAACGATTCTCCTTCCTCAGCCTCCCAAGTAGCTGAGATTATGTGTGCCCACCACCACGCCTGGCTATTTTTTGTATTTTTAGTAGAGACGGAGTTTCACCATGTTGACCAGGCTGCTCTCGAGCTCCTGACCTCAAGTGATCCATCCATCTTGGCCTCCCAAAGTGCTGGGATTACAGGCATGAGCCACCATGCCCAGCCATGGTAGGCTACTTCAATTCCCCACTTTCAACAATAAATCATTCATACAGGAAATCAACATAGAAACACTGGACTTGAATTACACTTTAGACCAAATTGATGTAACAGACATATACAGAACATTCCTTCCAAAAGCAACAGAATACACAATTTTCTGAAGTGCATACAGAATGTTTTCCAGGGTAGATAATATATTAGACTACAAAACAAGTCTTAAATTTAGGAGGATTGAAATCATATCAAGTATGTTTTCTAACTACTGATCATATCAAGTATGTTTTCTAACTACTGGACATCCATAACAGGAGGAAAACTTGAAAATTCACAAGTATGTGGAAATTAAATAACAGAGTCCTGAACAACCAATGGATCAAAGAAGAAATCAAAGAGGGAATGAAAAATATCTTGAGATACATGAAAATGGAAACACAACATACAAAAATTTATGAGATGCAGCAAAAGTAGTTCTAAGAGGGAAGTTTATAGCAACAAATACCAACATTAAGGAAATAGAAACTATCTCAAACAAGCAACCTAAATTTATACTTTAAGGAACTAAAAAAGAAGAACAAATGAATCCCAACTTTAGCAGAAGAAGGAAATACAAAAATCAGAACAGAGGTAAATGAAATAGAGATGAGAAAGACAATATAAAAAAATCAATGAAAGTAAGAGTTGGTTTTTTGAAGATAAACTAAATGGACAAATTTTAGCTAGAAAAACATTAAAAAGTGAGAAGACTCAAATAAGCAAAATCAGAAGTGAAAGAGGAGACATTACCGCTGAAACCACAGAAATTCAAAGAATCATAAGAAAATGCTATGAACAATTACACACAGCAAATTGGATAATATAGAAAAAATGGATAAATTTCTGGAAACATACAACTGAGCAAGATTGAATAATGAAGAGATAGAAAGCCTGAACAGACCAATAATGAGTAAGGAGACTGGATTAGTAATAAAAAATGTCCTAACAAAAAAAATCCCTAGACTTGATGGCTTCACTAATGAATTCTAACAGACATTTAAAGAAGAATACCAGTCCTTCTCAAACTCTTCCAAAAATTGAAAGAGAGGAGACATTTCCAAGCTCATTTTATGAGAACAGCATTATCTTGATACAAAAGCCAGACAAGGCCACTGCACAAAAAGAAAATTACAGGCCAATATCCCTGAAGAACATAAATGCCAAAATTTTCAAGAAAATACAAATTGAATTCATCAGCATATTGAAAGGATCATACATCATAATCAAGTGGGATTTATCTCTGGGATGTAAGGATGGCTTAACATAAGGAAATCAAAAAATGTGATACACCATATTAATAGAATGAAGAATAAAATCATATGATCATCTCAATAGATACAGAAACATTTGACAAAATTCAACATCCTTCCATGATAAAACTGTCAACAAATTGGTTATAGAAAGAATGTACCTCAACACAATAAGTGCTTATAAGAAAATCCCATGGCTAAATCAAACTCAACAATGAAAGGCTGAAAACTTTTTCTCTAAGACAAATGCCCACTCTTGCCACTTTTATTCAACATACTATTGGAAGTCTTAGTCAGAAGAATTAGGCAAGAAAAATAAATGACATCCATATTGGAAAGGAAGAAGTTAAATTTTCTCCGTAGATGATATGATTTTATATATAGAAAACCCTAAAGACGCTATCAAAATAAAAAACCTGTTAAAACTAATGAAGAAATTCAGTAAAGTTGCAGAATATAAAGTCAACATATAAAAAAATTAGTACTATTTCTATATACCAACAACAAACTATTTAAAGAGGAAATTAAGCAAACAATCCCATTTACAATAGCAGCAAAAGAACAAAATAATTAGGAATAAATTTAACCAAGGCAGTGAAAGATCTGTACACTGAAAACCATAAAACATTGATAAAAGAAATTGAAGAATACACAAATAAATAAAAAACTATCCCGTGTTTATGGATTGGAAGAATTAATATTGTTAAAATGTCTATACTACCAAAAGCAATCTATAGATTCAATGCAATCCCTATCAAAATTCCAATGACATTTTTCACAGAAATAGAAAACACAATTCTAACATGTATATCAAACCTCAAAAGACCCCAAGAAGATAAAGCAATCTTGTGAAAGACGAACAAAGCTGAAGGTATCATTTTTATTTCAAATTATATTACAAAGTTATAGTAATAAAAACAGTATGGTACTAGCAAATAAAAAAAATACAGACATAGAGAACAATGGAACAGAATAGAGAACCTAGAAATAACCCATATATATGGTCAACTATTCTTGAACAAAAGTACCAAGAATATACAATGGGGAAAGGATAATCTATTTAATATATTGTGCTGGGAAAACTGGCTAGCCACATGCACAAGAATGAAATTGGGCCCTTATTTTACACTGTACAGAAAAATCAACTAAAAATTGATTAAAGACTGAAATGTAAGACCTGAAAGTGTAAAACTCCTAGAAGCAATCAACAAAATGAAAAAGTAAACTACAGAATTGGAGAAAAAAATTACAAACCACATATCCAATAAGGGGTTAATATCCAATGTATATAAGATACTTATACAACTCAATTGCGAAGAAAACAAATAGCTAGATTTTTAAAATGAGTATCTTAGGCAGTTTGGGCTGCTATAACATAGTACCTTAGGCTGGGTAATTCATAAACAATAGGCATTTATTGCTCACAGTTTTGGAAGCTAGGGAGTCCAAAACCAAGGCATCAGCCAATTTGGGGTCTAGTGAGAGCCCATTCCTCATAGATGGCTTTTTCTATGTCCTCATATAGTGGAAGAGGAAAACATGCTCTCTCTGACCTCTTTAATAAGTCCATTAATCCCATCTATGAGTACAGAGCCTTCCATGACCAAATCACCTCCCAAAGGCCCTACCTCTTAATATTATTGTATTGGGGATTAGGTATCAACATATGAATTCTGAGGCAGGAAAAAAACATTCAGACCACAGTAATGAGCAAAGAACCTGAATAGATATTTTTCCAAAGAAGAGACATGAATAACCAACAGGTGTGTGAAAAAGTGCTCAACATCATTAATTCTCAAGGAAATACAAACCAAAATGACAATGAGATACCACCTCACACTTGTTAGCATGGCTATTATCAAATGTTAAGAGATAATAAGTGTTGGCAAGGACGTGGAGAAAAGAGAACCTTTATACACCGTTGATGGGTATATAAATTGTTACAGCCATTATGGAAAGCAGTTTTGAGGTTCCTCAAAAAATTAAAATAGAATTATAATATGTCCAGCAATCACACTTCTGGGTATATATTCAAAGGAAATGAAATCACTTTCTCAGAGAGATAAATGCACTCTCATATTTATTGCAGCATTGTTCCCAGTAGACAAAACACAAAAACAACATAAACGCCTGCTGATGAATGAAATTTTAACAAAGTGGTACACACACACACACACACACACACACACACACACACACACACAAATACAATGAGATATTATTCAGCCTTTAAAAAGAAGGAAATTTTGCCATTGCAACCAGATGAATGAACCTAGAGGACATTATGCTATATAAAATAAGCCATGCACAGAAAGATACATACTGCATAATATCACATATATGTGGAACTTTTTAAAGTCAAACTCATAAGAACAGAAAGTAGAATGGTGGTGACCAGGGACTGGAGGGTGGGAAAAATGAGGAGATGTTGGTCAAAGGGTATAAATTTTCAGTTATAAGATGATTAAGTACTGAAGATCTAATGTATAGCATGGTGACTACAGTTAATAATACTGTATTCTGTATTTGAAATTTGCTAAGAGAATAGATCTTACATGTTCTCACCACAAAAAGCGTAACTATGTGAGGTGATAGAGATGTTAATTGGCTTGATTGTGGTAATCATCTCACAATATATTCATGTATCAAATCATCATGCTGTACAACTTAATATATAACATTTTTATTGGTCAATCATACCTCAATAAAGTGAGGGGGAAAAGAAAACAATTCTGTGTGCAAGAGCATCAAAAAGAATAAAAATATTTAGTAATAAATTTAACCAAGCAGGTGCTAGACTTGTACTTTGAAACCTACAAAACTTTGCTGAAAGAAACTAAAAGATAACCTTAAAAAGTGGAAAGACATCTCATGTTCACAGATTGAAAGACTTAATATTGAAAATATGGTAATACTCCCTAAAGCAATCTGCAGATTTAATACAGTTTATATCAAAATCCTAATGGTCTTTGTTCTAGAAATGGAAAAGCTGATCCTAAAATTCATATGGAATTGCAAGCAATCCCAAATAGCCAATACAATCTTGAATAAGAAGAAAAAAGTTAGAGGACCCACACTTTCCAATTTCAATGCTTACTACAAAGCTACAGTAATCAAAATGGTGTGGTACTGGCATAAAGATAGACATATAGATCAGTGGAATAAAATCAAGAATCCAGAAATAATCCTATACATCTGTGATCAATTGATTTCTTACGAGAGTGCCAAAACCAGATTGCCATTTTACCATGGAGTGAAAACTGTCTTCAACAAATGTTGCTGGGACAAATGTATATCCACATGCAAAATAATGAAGTTGAACCCTTACCTTACACCATATATAAAAATTAACTCAAAATTGAAGAAAGACCTAAATTTAAGAGCTAAAACTGTAAAACTTTTACAAGAAAACATGAGGACAAATCTTCATGACCTTCAATTTGGCAATGGATTCTTAGATATGACACCAAAAACACAAGCAGCGAAAGAAATGATAGATAAATTTGACTTCATAAATATTAAAAGCTTGCATGGATCAAAGGACACTATCAAGAGAATAAAAAGATAACCCACAGAATGGGAGAAAATATTTGCAAATCATAACTCTGACAGGGTTAAATATTCAGAAATATTTAAAAATCTTAAAATGTGTGATGGTTAGTCTTATGTGTCAACTTGGCTAGGTTATAGTATGCATTTATGTAATCAAACTCTAATCATTGTGTTGGTTCTGAAGGTATTTGGTAGATATGGTTAAAATCTACAATTAATTAGTAGACTTTATGGAAAGGAGAAAGAAGAAAGAAAAAAAGAAGAAAGAAAGAAAGAAAGAGAAAGAGAGAAAGAAAGAAAAAGAAAGAAAGAAAGAAAGAGAGAGAGAAGAAAGAGAAAGAAAGGCAGGAAAAGAAGGAAGAAAAGAAAGGGAAAAAGAAAAAGAAAGAAAGAGACAGGTCTGGTGTATTTCAAAATGGTTCTTTTTCCCCTCCCACTGTTGGAAGTATGAAGGGATTTTTCTCCAATATTCTGCATGAGAACCTGGTAGAGCTCCAGGAGATAAAACTCACAAAAGTGCCCCCTGTCCCAACCCATGGCTGGGTCTCCCTGGAATTTTTATCTCTCAGGCTTGTCCATGCTAAGTCTTCAGCAATTCAACAATTATAGTTCTGATTTCTCCAACTGGGCACTGGTTCCTGCCAGGTTTCTGCTCTGGTAAGCTGTGATTTGCCTGTATTTGCCTATCAGTCTATCCAATTTTGGGGGCAGTGCTTTGCCCTGTGGCCTTATTTCTCTTACAGCTCTAAGAAGAGTTGTTGAAATTTTCAGTTTGTTCCGCTTTTTACTTGATGTAAGGATGGAGTGGCCACTTCCATGCTTCTTACATGCCAGACTCTGCTCTTTTACTGAAAGTCTTATTTTTGTTATTTCCTTATTTCTGCTTGCTTTTGGGTTCACTTTGCTCTTCTTTTTTCTAATTTTGATGGTGGGGATTTCGACCACTACTTTTATATTTTTCTTCTTTTCTAATCTAAGTGTTTAGTGTTATAAATTTCCCTCTCAGTAGTACTTTAGCTGCATTATACAGATTTTGATACGTTGTATTTTCACTTTCATTCTGCTCAATGCATTATACGTACATAACCCATCACCATCCACTGGTGTCAATATTTTACCACTTCAAGGGAAGGGTAAAAAGGTTACTTCCCTTTAAGTCTCTCTACACTCCTCCTTTTCTAATGTAATGTTCTTAGATATTTCCTCTACCTACCTTGAGTACTACGCTAAACATTGTTATAAATTTTGCTTCAACTGTCAAACATAATTTAGAAAACTCAAGAGAAGGAAAGACCATTGTTTTTACTCATATTTTTGCTTTTTCAGTCATTCTTTCTTCTTCCTTGATATTCCAGTATTCCTTTTAAAATAATCTCTTTCCATTGTAAGAACTTCCTTTACCCATCCTTTTAAAGTAAGCCTGTTGGCATAAAATTCTCTTGGTGTTCCTCCTCGGGTGGCATTCCTCCATCTGAGAATGTCTTGTTTTACCCTTCATTCCTGCAGGATATTTTTGCTGGACATAGAACTCTGAGTTGACAGTTCTTTTTATTCAGCTCTTGAAAATACTGTGCTATTTCCTGGCTTCTATTACTTCTAATGAGAAATATTCTGTAATTTGAGTTGTTTCCCCCATAAGTAAGGTGTTGTTTCTTTCTTGCTGCTTTCAGTACTTTTTGTCTTTAGTTTCAGAAGTTTGATTAAATGTGTATTGATGAGAATTTCTTTGGGTTTATCCTGTTTGGTATTTGTCAGCTTCTCGAATCTGTAAGTTTATCCTTTTTACTGAATTTGCAGAATTTCTGACCATAATTTCTTTGAATAAGTTGACAGCTCCACCTGGACATGGATTCTAATGATATGAATGTTAGATTTGTTTTTATAGTCCCACAAGTTCCTTGAGGTTCTCTTCATTTTATTTTCAGTGCATTTTGCCTATGTTGTTGAGATTGGATAATTTCTATGCTTTTTTCAAGTTTCACGGATTCTCTGTTTTCTCCTTTGTTTTTAAGCCCAATTCATTGAGTTTTTATTTTCAGTCATTGTGTTTTTCCACTGAAAAGAATTCCATTTTGTTCTTCTTTATATCTTTTATTTCTTTGCTAAGATTTTCTGTCTTTTCATTTGTTTCAAGCATGTTTGTAATTCCTTATTGAATAATTTTCATGATGGCTGCTTTAAAATTAGTCAGATAATTCCAATACCTGTGTCAACTCAGTTTGGGCATCTATTACTTCTTTTTTCTCTTTCAGTTGAAATTCTCATCTGGACTCCTTGTCTGCAACCAAAAGTTTCCCCTTTGTTACCTCGTTCTCCCCTTTAAGGAAGGCCACAAGGAGACCCATGAATCTTGGTTAATGGTATAACAGGTGACTTTTTTTTTTTTTTTGCATCTCTATCTTTTAATTAAATATTATTCATTTTCTGAACTGATAATACAAGCACATGATTCAAAATTCAAGAAATAAAAGGAAATAACACTGAAAAGTCACCCTCGTATCTCTGTCCCAACTGTGTACTTAACAAAAACAATTACTGTTATTGTTGCAGGTAGTTAGACAATCAAGAGTGGGACAGGAGAGGGCTATTGCCCCACCCACTAGGAATGTCAGTTGATGGTTTGGAAGTTATCACATTGCCTCTCTAAAACTGATAAATTGGCAGCCAGTGCCAGGGAGAAGACAGTTCCTGATGGTCCACACCTGGTGCAATGAAGTGTTAATTGAATGCAAAGGCCAGGGAGAAGCAACTTCCAGGGCATGTGCTTTAAGACACAAAATAGTGAGTCTGACCTTCTGGGGGCACTCCACCTGAAGTCTTGCTAGTTGTGCAGTACGGGCAACTATCTTATTGTATGTTTCAACAATTTTTGCTTTTATCCTATCAACAGCTCCCTGTAAAGTCCCAATTCTCGTCTGCATCATCTGAAGAACACCTTCCAACGACTCAGTCCCAGTTGCTTGTGCCAGTAAATCTTCATGTCTTGCAACAACCTGTAAGTGTAGTTCTTTGTCCAACTGACTGATTCCTTGGGCAAGTTTTGCTAGTTGTTCAGCAATTACAGCTTGATGAATAGATTGAGAAGTATAAGTCTTTACATCAAAGTCTTCGTTTAAAAAGTCACTATAACACTTGTCCTGCAGAAGTTCCCGGACTGTCGCTGCAGCCGCTCCAGAACCTCGAGCCCCGAGGCCAGCCACAATGACGCTGCCATCGCCACCTTCCATGTTGGCAGGTGCCGGGTTGATAAGAGGTGACTTTTTACTGAAACCTGGATACTTTGCATATTATTTTATGAGACTCATCTCATTTAAGTCTGTTCTAGCAGGAATCCTCTGTCACTGCACTGGCAAAGAAAGGAAGACATCACTGTCTTACTGCAAGGTTGCGGTAAACGTCCAGATTCCCAACTCTGCCTTTGATACCCTAGCGTGGGAGTGGGGCCTCTTTACTACTGGGTAGATATAGGATTTCAAGCTCCCCACAAGACCTCCACTGACAGTGGGAACAGGGAAGCCCTCATTACAGCCAAGCAGGGATAAAAGTCCTGGTTTCCCACTCAACCTTCTCTGATACCATCCCAGTAGCTTGTGGATGGATTGAGGTACCTTGTTACAGCCAAATTAGAGTGTAAGGCTAGGCTTCCCACTCAGCTTTTGCTGTCATGAGTAGATGGCAGAGCCACAGTTTTTTTTCTGTGGCATTTGGCTGGAGTACAGTGGTATTGTCTAATGGTTTTCTGTCTTACTACACACCTTTTTTCTAGTCCTTTTGCTACAGAGAACAGGCTTTTGTTGGAATTGGTTTTTCTCTTTGTTTTTGTTTGTTTGTTTTTTCATCTGTTCTCATTGGTGTTTCTGTTTGCTGCCTTCTCCAGCACCCAAGGAAGTCACCACCATATTGTTCCTTGGGTCCTGTGTTCCTTAGCTGGTCTGCCTTCTTCTCCCCACTTTTAAAAGTCAGATAGATAGATAGATAGATAGATAGATAGATAGATAGATAGATAGATAGATATGTATATCATTCCAAGTTATTAGCTGTATTTTGCAGGAGAAAACAAGAGAAGTATGTCTACTTCTCCTCTTGAACCGGAGGTTTCCCCTTTGTTACCTTGTTTTTCCATTTAAGGAAGGCCACAAGGAGAACCATGAATCTGCTCTAATTGATTTTTATGAAAGGAAAGAGAAAAAGACAGGAAATAAGTCACAATCTCCAACTCTTTCATCATAATTAGTGAGTGACAAGTAGTTTGTAACACTCTCAGTGTATCTTGATAATGAGCTTGAGAAAGGCTGAGTGCTAGCACTCAGTAAAGCAGAGGCTGGGATCAAGATTTTATTTCAGTACCTGCAGAGATCAATTACCCTTCCACCTTCTAAAGTTGCTTCTAGCCTTTCCTCTTACCCAAGCCTACCACATTTCTCGTTAGGAAGAGTTTCAGGTGTATGCCCACAGAATCTTGGTATCTGGCTCCCTATGTCTTGTATATGTGGGCTAGAAGACAAGATAGGAAACCCAAACCCAGAGGTTCCTACCCAGCCTTGCCCCCAAGGCTACTGCCTAAGGGCTTCCATCCCTAGCAGCTTTGGCCCTTGGGATCATCCCTCTTTCTCTTCTTCTGCAGCTTGTCTTTTTATTCTCAGCTTCCCTCTTCCCGGCAGACACTGCCTCCCCCACCCCACCCACCCATCCCCGCTCCACCCACCGTCCCGGCATACTACCCAGCTCTCTAATGGCTCAGGGAAGCACATTCCACACTCCTTCTTGGGGCTGAGGCCAATGAAGCAGTGGCAGCTGTTCAAGAATGTAGGTTGTGTTTGTGTGTGTGTTGTGGTGGGGGCCGGCGGAGGGGGGTTTGCTGCCTGCTTTCCTGGCCTGGAGCCAGGAGTGGGAGATTCCCCCAAAGGGCTACAGTTTCGAGGGCTATTGGGAGAGGTGGGGACCGAGGCCAAAGAGAGGGCAACAGCATATAGTATCCCTACCTCTAGGGGCTTCAGTCTGGGGTGAGAGTACTGCAGTCTTTGGATTACTGAGGCCACTGTGGTACCCTTTTTGGGGATGCTTGGCAAATGCTTTTGGGGGCCAGCCCTACCATAGGGCCTGATTGACTAGGCTTCTTGGGACCAGCTCCTCACCTACACTGTAACCTCAGTTTTTCTACTTGCAAAATGGGGGCAATATTCTAGGAGCCTTCATGTCCTAGTTTCAGAGACTTCTTTGAAGGCCCTGTGTATTCCATCCTGGCATATTCCCAGATCCCAAATGGTCCCATGACCCTTTGACTGGATAAATAACCATTATTGTGACTCTGCTGAAAAGCTAGCCATTGTTGGGTTTTAAAACACAGATTTAAATCTGCTGTAGAAAATATACTTTTAAAAAACCCCAATACCCCACCACACATTTTTGCATGCCTTGAATTTTGGACCTGCCCACGGACCACTTGAAGGCCCCACAGACCACTGCTATTGCCTGGACCACCCCTGGAGAACCACTGTCCAAAGGAAGCCTGTGAATGGGGCTTAGAGACTGAGGTGGGGCCTGGGGAGATAGTTTAGGGAGGGAGTTGTCCTGAGACAAGGAAGTAAGTCAGGGTGGCAAGAAACAGAACTCTGGGGAGCACAATAACCCTGAAGCCTGCTCAGATAAATTTATTGGGAAATGGACTGAGTAGCCCCAAATAGAGGTCAGACCCTGGGTAGAAAAAGGCAGCAGTAGCAATGAAGGCAAAAGCACTAGGGTAGTCTGCTCAAGGGATGGATCTTGAAGAGAGGGGACTTCTGGTAGAAAGCCTAGTCCCACTGCCAGTCGTCAATGAGACAGACAAATACCTAGAAATGAGAGCTTTGAGGGAGCCCAGAAAAGATCTGAGCTCAGGCATTCCCCACTCTTGGAGGAAAGCTCAGGCTACCCAAAGGGGCACCATTTATTCGTGCACCAAAAATTCACGCATCATCTATTATGTTCTGGGCCACGTGTTAGATGCCAGAAATACAGCTATGAGGTACACAGGCCACCCTCAAGGGATCCCAATCTAATGAAGAAGACGAGGAAACAATTCTAGTACAGTTTAGTCAGAGAGCTGTGGGAACTCAGAGAGGGGACCCAAGCCAGATGTGGGATCAAGGAAGGCTTCCTGGAGGAGGTGATATCTAAACTGGGAATTAAAAGGTGAGATGGCATTATTCAGGGGAAGACAGGGGCAGAAAGGAACAGTGGTTTCAGCAGAGGGATCAGCATATGCAAAGTCTGTAGACCATAGTCAGTGTGGCTGACTTTCTGGCATCATTGGCTCAGTCCCTAGGCTTGGGCCCAGCAAGGTTTGACATGCCCTATTCCCAGGCCTTTGGGTCACCTTGTGCCAAAAATGTCAGGAGCCCTTCTCACCCTTGGAAGAACCTGACCCCACAGTAGGATGAAGCTGAAGTAAAGCTCGGCCCAGGGACCTCTGAAGGTGGGTGGGAGGGGGCAGAGTCTCAGAGAGAGTAGAGCCAAAGCATCCAGGGAACCAACCATGATGACCGATGGCCAGGGGAGGATGTGTGCAGAGAAAGTGACAATGCCTGCTCCTGGCATAGTGCTTTATAGTGTGTGGGAACTCCATCTGCTACCATGGTCTGTGAAGCTTACAGCGGTCCTGGAGGGTGCAGCTAAAGCAGGACTTAGCACTGCTGGGCATGAGGGCAGCATGCTAGAGGAGCAATGACCTGCTCATGGCTCCTCAGCAGAAGTAGTTGGGGCATGGCTTATCCCAGGCCCACATCGGTCTTTCTTTGGAAGCTACCACTGGTTTGTGTAATCAGGGAGCTGAAAGACAGGGACTGGGCATGCAGTGGTCATGAAGATACAAGGAAAACATTTTGGCTGCCTCCAAGAACTGCAAAGAAGTCCATCCAACCCCCTCATAGTATGTCTGGGAGAAGGAAGCTCAGAGAGCAGGAAGAACTTACATGCAGCAAAGGAAGTCATGCAGCAAAGCCAGAGCTAGGCTAGGAGCCAGGCTGTGGGGTGCCCTCTGCTTGAGTGGCCAGCTGCATGCTACAGATGGAAAGCAGTAGTGGACCCTGGTTAGGCAGCAGCCTGGAAGGCAGACAGCTTCCATTCAATTTCTGACTTGCCTACCCCCTTGCTGTTTGACCTTAGGCTTAGTTTTCTATTCTTAAAAATGGGGATAATAAGCAGAGCTCATATCCTAGGACTGGGAAGTCCAAATAAACCAATGGCCGTGAGCTGGGTCAGGGAAGAGGTGATAGGAAGGAGACTGGGCAGCCCCTGGAAGCTGGGCCTGGCAGGCATGACAGCTCCAAATCTAGGGTCCTCGCAGGACACCATTTCTGCCTTCTGATCCCCTCCTCAGGGGGAAGCCATGGAGGATGCAGGGCAGAATGGCCCTGTTGGCAGAGCAGAAGCTGAAATACAGGGAAAGGGGCCATCCCTAGAAGGCCTGGGTCAGGATTGTGGCAAAAGCAAGATCCTGTGTGGTCCAAAGTCCTGGCACAGGTGCCCAGAGATGCTGGAGGCTGAGGAGGGCAGCTGAAAGTTCATGAGAGTGGTCCTCTACCTGCAGGAGACCCTGGGCTAGCACAGACCCAGTTCACCCACAGGCATCAGTCAAGCCCCCCGGGCTCCTGGGTGGGAAGTAGGACAACATGGAGAGAATGAAGTCCCTGCTCCTGGAGTCGGGTGGCAGGGAGGGGAGGCAGCCAGAAAAATGAGGGACAGGTGCGGGCATGGAGAGAATCACTAACAAGTCCTGCAAGGAAGCTATGGCTGCCTATCTCTGAGGAGGGGTCTGAAATATCTTTTCACTTCCTCATAGCTAAGTTCTGTCCTCCTCTCTTTTAAGCTCTCTTGGATGAAGCCTCTTTTGGGTAGCCTGTCAGGATTGAGAGGCCAGAAGATAGAATGATTTCAAAGGCATCATTATGGGTTGGCAGGGAGCTACCCTCACAGTCAAAGAATGACCCACTGAGGGCTTAGGTGGCCTGTATTTGCCTCGTGCCCTGTATTTCAGGAGTGCTTTGTCTCAGAATGTGAGTTCCCTTAAGCCTTGGGATCAGCCTACTCTCGAGAGATTCTGACAGTGACAGTGCAGCAGTGGTCTCTGGAAGTGGTGGCAATGTGGTCCCAGCTGCAGAAGATAAAGGGCCCAGTCTCTGTACCCTCATTTGATTTTGGTGTGTGCCAGCTGGAGGTCAGGGACATGGAGTACTTGACATTTCAAATCTCCCATCAGCCAGAGTCATCAGAACATACGATATGGTAGAAAAAGCCCTAGACAGGGAGTCGAGCTGACCTGATTGAAACCCCACTCCCCAGCTTACTTGGACATGTTATTTGGCCTGTAAGAGCCTTGATATGAGATCATGTGTGCAAAGCACTTAGAGCTGTGCCTGGTGCATAGTAGATGCTTGATACATTGGGCTATTAATTATCCTTCCCACCTCTGTTTTCCCACATCTTGCCCATTACATCTGGCCCAGCCCAGAACCATATCCCCTCAGAGTCCCCAGGTGCCCTCATGCCTGGCAGGGCAGAGGGGTGTGGAGGGGCCCCTCTCGGAGGGAGCTGGAGCAGGACAGCAGGAGTCCATGTCATCCTGAAACTCCTCCCTACACTCTCTGGTGGGAGATGGGGGTAGGGCCACGGAGGCTCAGGCTAGCCCAGGCTAGCCCAGGCACTAAGATCAGGGACGGGCTTCAGCACAGGGAGTAGTCAGGTCTAGGAACAGGAAAGGCATGGCACAAGGAGGCTTGGCTGCCAGTCCCAGAGATTCCAGGGACTCCATGTGCCCTCTGCTGAGTCCCTGGTCCTATCTACAATGTGAAGGTCGGGATAGGACTGGTTGTGTCAATGGTCTCCATTGGTCCCTAGCTAGGCCAATCCATGGATGTGAGAAGATGGGGGAGAGATAGCTGGGGAAGAAGTCTCTAGCTGTGACACTCCAGCAGGGGGCAATGCAGCCAGGGGCTGGCTCCAGGCCCTCTGGGGAATGAATTACCACAGGGACTTTGCAGGTGGGGCAAGTGTTGAGCAGGAAGCCACCCTGTTGGCTGGCATATTGGAATGGGAGCCAGGGACAACCAGTGACAAATCGTTCTCTGTGTCTCTATCCAGAACAGCTTCCCCTTGGCAGGAGTGAGAGTCAACAAACAAGGGCCAGGGCAGCCCCAGCCCTGTGCAGGCTGCCAGGGCCAGGCAGTGCCCCCTGGGGACCCTGGCGAGCCTAGGTATATTCTGGGCAACAGCTGAGGCCCCTTGCCTCTGACTTTGCTATTCTCCCTTCCCAGAGCTGGCCCAGACTGTAAGGGAAAGCCGAAATGGGGTCCTCCCTTAGTCCCCATGCCAGGCCTGGGAACAAGGCTTGTCTCTAGCCAGTGCATACAGAGCCTATCCCTTGTCTTCTTTCCCTTGCATAGCCCTTCAAGCCAGGACCCGAAAGACAGCTTTTTCTGACATTTTTGGGCCTAGCTGACTCCAATCTGGGGTTACTGTCTCAGCTCTGTCCCTGGCCTACTAGTTGACCAGGCAACTGAGGCCCTCTTACCTTCTCTGGGCCTCAGTTTCCTCCTCAGTAACCTGAATGGGGGCATGGTCTTGGTGAACTCCAAGGCACCTTCTAATTGTGAAATCCCAGGAGTTGGAGATTATATTGCAGATTCTGGCTTTCTTTGCCCGGGCTCCAGGAGAACTCTGATTCTGACTTTCAGCTGAGCACCCCAGCCACCTGCACTAGCCTCCCTCCCCTAGGAGGAGCTCCCTTCAACCAGACTTAGGTCTCCTTCCAAATTCAAGCCTTTTCTCACCCTTCCTAGGCCTCCTTTACTTCTAGGGGAGTCTGGACCTCTTAGGGGTGTGTGTGTGTGTGTGTGTGTGTGTGTGTGTGTGTGTGTATGCGTGCGTGTGCACATGTGAATATGTGTGTGCGCAGGCAGGTGTGCTCATGTTCACACCCAGGTGTATCTCCACCTCTACCCATATCCATATCTCTACGTAGACAGGGAAAATGCTAACACCTCTTGACCCCTCTGCACCTGCACAGTATACCTGAAACAGTTGTAAACACATTCCTGGGACCCAAATTCACAGTCATTAGGCAGAGCCCACATGGGACTTAGCCTTTCTTAGTTTCCCCATCTGTCAAAATGCTCATTTAATAGGGTTTTATGAGACCTCATTCATTCACTCAACAAATATCTATGGAATGGGCCAGGCACCATTCCAAGTGCTCAGATTAAATGACATACTATGTGTAAAGCATTAAGTCCCATGCCAGACATGTGGCAAGAGCTCAGTTAAGGTGAATTTTCTCACCTTCATCCTCCCAGTAATAACCAACCTCTACTGATCACCTACTATGTGCCATGCACCACTATACACATTTTTATTCTCACATTCCTCACAGGTCATTGAAGTAGGCACTATTATCACCCCCCTCCTATTTTACAGATAAGGAAACTGAGGCCAAGAAAGAAATTTGTTTGAGGTCACATGGCTGGTAAATGGCAGTCTGGCCCAAAGTCCATGCTCTTGACCACTCTAATGTACTGCCTCTCTGACAAGAGCTAGCAGCTTTTTCTGCCACAAGAGATATGTATGTGCACAGACACATGCATTGTGCACACACACATACATGCTACAAATTTTGCTCATGTTCAGTGACTCAGGCCCTGACCCAGGCCCATGTTTGTATAGCCCCACAAACATGAAACCACACACCCTCTATATATTTGCAATGCCTCTTCCCAGCAGACCTGTAGATGCACAGCCCCTACTCCGCCCCACCTGTCCTCATCCCTGCTGGACAGAAACATGTGCATGCACACAAACACAGTCTTGCTCACACACACTCGTTCCTCAGCTTTCCTGGCCACGATGAGGAGGAAGAAAAGAAAAGGAATTTTATCTGCAATTCGAGGCTGTGCGGTGGGTTCAACCAAGGTAGGCAAGGTCAGCAGGCAGGGGGAGGGGAAGCCAGGGGGATAGCTGTGGTCAGAGACAAAGGGCTGGCTGGGGGAGGAAGGTTGTAGCAGTGGGAGGAGAAGGACAGGGAGAAAGGGGGAACTCCATATCTCGATAAACATACAAGGTCGGAGAGAGGGGATGTGGGGATTGGATTTGCAAGAACTTTCTCAAGCCATAAATTTTCACTGGCTGCCTGAAGCCCAGAGCCTGGAGGCCAGAGGCTGGAAACCTGAGCGAGTCCCAAGACAACCAGTCTCAGGAGCAGCAGGATCAGGGCCCAGGCCCAGGTTGGGGAGGAGGTGTGGAGCTGTCCAACCTTCTGGGCTCCAGCCCTGTGACCCCAGCTCAGGGATGAAAGTGGTGTCCGGCTCCAGAGTGGGTCTCCACATTGAGGTTTCCCAGTTCTCCTGGTGTGCTGGCTCCCCTGTGGGTCCACGCCTGTCTGCTGATGCGAACAATGATGTGTCTGTGTCTCTGTGTCTGTGTGTATAGTGGAGTAGCACAGTGATTTAAGAATGACTGTCCAAGTCTGACTCCACAGCTTACTGGCTGTATGACCGTGGGCATGTTATTCAACCTCTCTGAGCCTCTTTCTCCTCATCTGTAAATGGAGATGGTTATTGCTACCTTGTAGGGTTGTAGGCATGTATTGATACAATGCAAATGACAGGCTGAGCACAGGGCTTGACACACAGTCAGTGCTCAATAACTTGAATGGTTGTTATTATTATGTTGAATGGTTATTATTATTATTTTGAGCCCACCAACTCAAGAGCCCACCAAACTCAGGCCCAGGAGGCCATGGATCCTCCGGCTCCCCCAACAATGGTGGTTGCTACCTTCTAGACATCCTCCATGATTCTATGTCTTCATCAGTGGGCATGTCTGGCATTGTACCCTTCCTGCACACTCAGCTACCCAATTTGCAGCCCAAGAGTCCATCCAAGGTAGCAGACACACAAAGTGCAAGCATATATTTGCACAAGGCATTCACATGTTCATCCACACATGTCTGCACGTACCTGCACACATGTGTGCACCCATACACCTATGCACCTGCATGGTGCATGCATATGTATCTGTGCATGATTGTATGGGTGCAGGTGCCTACACATGCTCTCAGGAACACACGCATTCACCAGAACAAACACATTTACAATTGTGATCTCAAACAACTTGCTGTGCCTCTCTGGGCCTCAGTTTTCTTACTTGTAAAACAGGGATACCACTAATTCTTGCTTTAGCCACTTGACAGGGGCCTTGAGTAGATCAGATTAGATATTGCCTGTGGAAGTGTGGGCTAACCTGGAAAGTTTTGTGTAAACTTTATCATTAGTCCTATCAACTCCACCTCCAAAATAACTCCTAAATCCATCCCCCATCCTCCATTTTGCTGCTGCCTCTCTAGCACCAGCCACCATCAGGTCTCATGTGGACCAGTGCAGTGGCCTCCTCTGTGGGTGCCCTGTTTCCACGTCTGCTCACCTACAGACCATTGTCTATCCTGCCAGGATGTGCTTTTATAAATACATGGCTGATAAGACCTCTCCCCTGCTTAAACCCTTGGTGGTCTCCATTGCTTCTAGTTCCTTCATGTTTCAGGAGACAGTCAGGACAGAGGTCAGGCTCCATAGCCAGACTGCCTGGGCTCCATCCTGCCTCTGCTGCTGCCCAATATGTCCTTGCACTGTGACCATAGGCAAGCCATTTCACTTCTCTGAGCCTCAAGCATCCTCATCTGAGAAATGGGGCTGAATAATAGACCTTGCTCTTAGGGTACTTGAGAACAATAAATAAGCTGATGCCTGTAAGATGCTGAAACAGGGCTTGGCACATACCTGTTACTCTTAAGACACAGAACTGATTCTGAAACTCTTCCCTGTCTGGCCTCTGCCGACTTTTTCAGCCTCAGATTAAACAGCACCTTCTCTAGGAGGTCACTCCTAAACCCCGGCCTAGGTCTGGACTCTTAGGTGAGGGCACTCTGGGCTTGCTCTAGCAAAATGCTCAGTTATAAATTTTCATTCAATGTCTATCTCCCACACTCTCCTGGAAGCTCCATGAGGGTGGCACCATGTTTATTTTCATCCACAGGGCCTGCCACATACCTGATGCTCCTTAAACCCTTGTTGAATGGGTGGATTTTCTAATATATGACTTGCAGCCTCAGAGGATGGCAAGAGCTTCTGAGGAAGGAAACAAGCATGAGTATGGTGGAAGCTGGAGTCCTGTGCCCAGGTGATGGCCAAAGGAGGCCAGGAGTTTGATAGAGAGACAGCAAGGGCTCCTGTGCTCCCCAACTTGGCTCAGAACTTAGATTTTTGACTAAAGGTAAGTCTTCACCAGCCTGGGTCTTGATTAGGGGCCAAAATACCAGAAAACAGAGGCTTAGACGGAAGGTAGGAATGAATACAACATTTCTCAAGGCCCTACTCTGTACCAGGGAGAATGCTGGTGTGTGTCATTCTCATGTCATTCTTTGGGGTCTGTGGGCCACTAAAACTCAAGCTTTCCCAAACTGCCTGCCCAGAGTCTGGTACTGGTGCTCCAGAGCGGTGCTTTCTACCACTTCCCACATGCTTACTCCAAGGGAAGGAAAGGTAGGGACATGGAAGGCCAGAGGCTGAAGAAAATCCAAACAGGCAAAAGTCAACACAGAGACTTCAGGGCACAGATCACGTAGAGAACACAGAAGAAAGACAGATGGGAGAGGAAGAAAGAATAAGAAAGAAGAGGGAGGTAGAAAGAGAGAGAGAGGAGGGAAGTGGTGGAAGGGTCAACAGCCAGCAGATAAGTGGTGCCCTTGGCTCCCTCTGACCCCTTCTCTGGTGGTGCCCACCCTGGTAATGAAATGGAAGGCTGAAGAAATACTTTGAACCACACTCCTGTTAAAGCAGGGGCCAATCTGAGTGCAGCATGAAATGAGAGGGCCAGGAATCTGAGGTCTGGAGCCAGTCATTTCCTTTTTGGTCCCAGGCCTGGTGAGGCAGGGCTGTGGGCACTGGCTAGGGGCCACTTGGGGGTGGCCACTAGTGCTCTGGCCAGTAGCAGGCAGTGGACCCACTGCTGCCCAGGGAAAGGCTCCTTGTCTCCACATAGGTACTGCTAAAAGGAACTCTTTTCCAGCCCTGGCCCAGTGCTTCCCACACTCTTTGGGATAGTGGGTTGTGCCAGCCAACATCCCCGAAACTCATGTCTCTGGAGGATCCAGGGCACTCAGTAATGGGGAACAATTCCAGCTCCTGTGAGCACCATGATGCCCTTTCTTCTTCCCACACACATTTCCTGGGCCCCTACTCTGGGCCAGGCTAATGTAGACACACCACATCCTGGCCTCATTTTGTCCTCAAAACCACTAAAGGGGGAGGTCTCCAAAGCTTCATTTTAGACTTGAGGAGCGATGCTCTGAGAATAAAAATGACTTTCCCACAGTCACCCATCCAGGAAGCAGCAGATCAGGGACTTCAGCCACGATCTGTCTGATTGCACAGTGGATGGCTCCAATCCTCTGTCTCTTGGAAAGGAAGGGCCAAAGGGTTGGAGACACCAGCACAGGCTAGGGCAGAGGTTCCATGCCTGGAAGGCCCCGTGTCATGTCTCACAGGGAATGTTACAGACAGAAGTGGCCTCAAGGGTAATCAAGTTCCAACCTAGTTCCTCATTCGAAAGATGAGGAAAATGGGAACCAAGAGGGAGAAAGGCTTGACTTGGCCAGGGCCTCAGAACCCGTTCAGTAATGCGACAGAGAGTGAAACATAGAATCAATTCAGATGCTGACTTCACGGTGTGGATTCAGAGATGCCAGAAAGACCTTTGACATTTGGAAACAAAAATGTTGGTATTTGAGGCACATTTTGATGTTTTTGTGGAGCTAATGGGACCACATATTGGGATTTGAGATGGTCCCAGAAAATTTGTGCTGCATCACTGGCATTTTGACCCTGGAACCATCCAGTCTTAGGGCCTGGGGGCAAGGGGGAGGTGGGCACCTTGGCAACTGACATCTCAGGCTTAGGGTGGCTCTTTAAACTTCATCAAAGAACGGTGTCTTATAAGGGAGCAAGCAGCTCAGGAATAACTGTAGCGTCACTCACACAAGGAGCATGGGCCACCTGAGGGGGCCTCAGCTGCCCTCCTCAGTCAGCAACTATGGCCCAATGCCTTGGTTCCAGAGGACTTAGGAGGTTGGAACTAAGGGGACAGTCCTGATTGGGGGAACCCTTCCCTGTGCCTCTGGACTTGTGAGAGCCGGGCCTCTTGGGAGCTTTCCTTTGAACTCTACTAATAAGCCAAAACTGTCCTGAAACCTTTGCAAATCTCTGCCAGTTGTCCCCAGCCCAATTCCCACACCCAGGGAGATATCTGCCTGGCTGGGTGCAGGAAAAAGAGGTGGGCCAGAGGGCCCGTGAGGGGCCCCAGGGCTTGCCCCAGTAGGCATCTCCCGTCTCTCAGGGCCCACCAACAGGGGAAGCTGGCACTCGACAGCCACTCTGGCCCGGAGCAGAGCCCAACCAGGAGATTTTCCCGGTTAGGCCAGTCCAAGCTGACTCCATACAGGCCTGAGGAGGTGACAACCCTATCGACCAGCTCCTCCTGGCCCCCCATTTACATCTTGATTACATTCCTTGGGAAACCGTCCAGGCCACATTCCGCCTGGCAGGCGGCTGGGAAGACCCACAGAGCACTATGGCAACGCTGGAGGGGCCAGGCCCGCCGGCCAGCTGAGTAAGAGTAAGAGCCGCTAGGCTAGGGAACCTCCCTTCTAGGGACAGCCTGGATTCCTCAACACCCACCCACCCCACCACCAACCCCAGCCAGCCCCCACTCCATTCAGTGTGCTCCTGCCCTTAGCCCTACTCACCCCCTATCTCCAACCAGACCCATGCACACCCCACCCTCTGCAGGCCTTGACGCAGTGCCAAGCCCAATGCCCAGCTTCCCTGGTCCCAGAGCCTCTGTGAGGGCTGCTGTCTTCCTCCTAAGCTACTTCCCTAGGCACAAATGTTTAGGCCTCAAGTTCAGGAAGGGGCAGTGGAAGGTGTGAAGCTATTCACCAGAGTGTAGGCCAGGGCTGGAGCTTTCAAGTTCTGGTTTTCTCTCTCCTTGTGAAAACAAAGTTGCTCAATAGGATCCCAGGAAGGCAAAGAGAGTCAAAGACAAGGGATCAACTCAGACTGTTTACCTCTCCAGAATTTGCTAGAAAATACTTCATTATCTGTGGAACCCTAGAAGCCTCTCCATAGACACTCTAGCTCCTCAGAAAATGTGGTGAAACTCCCTCCTCCAGCAGCCTTGCCTGGGAGGAGCAATGCAAATTCTTGCTTTTCTCCTGTTCCTCTGGCTGCTCACAGTCCCTTCGGAAAGGTCAAGGCACCGACAGGAGGGGGCCTGGGGCCTCCTTCTCCAACCCCTAATTGATCTCTCTGTTTTGGGGCAGAAGTTGAGCAGTAGTACAGCTCACACACCCCAATCCCTTCCTTTCTCCCTCCCCTCCGCTCCCCTCCACTTCCTGCCCTTCACCCTCTCCTTCCTTCCTTCCTTCCTTCCTTCCTTCCTTCCTTCCTTCCTTCCTTCCTTCCTTCCTTCCTTCTTTCCTTCCTTTTTCTTCCTTCCCTCCTTTCTTCTTCCCTCTTCTTTCCTTCCTCCCTCCTTCCCTCTCCCTTCTTCCCTTCTTTCTCCTTCCTTCCTTCCTTTTTTCCTTCCTTCCTTCCTTCCTTCCTTCCTTCCTTCCTTCCTTCCTTCCTTCCTTCCTTCCTTCCTCTCTCTTTGTTCTTCCCTCCCTCCCTTCTTATTTTAGCAGCAAAAACCTTTCAGCAAGCAAAACCTTATGTGAAAGCCCAGTATTGAATCAGATAACAAGGTCTTGTTCTGGTTGAAAGGCAATGAGACCCAACAGTCCCGTGAACTGAACTCCCACTTGTGCCCCAGAGGCCCTAGAGCACTCCAAGGAATGGAGTTTGAAACCCACTAGGACTGTCAGCCCTAGCAGCCTCTGAAAAGATACCTCTGCTTCCTCTTAACATGTCCCTCCTTTTCATCCTCATCTTCCCTCTTTTCCTCCCTGCTCTCTTTGGCCTTCTCATGTCTTCTCTCATCCCTCCATGCTTCACTCAGGGCTCATGAGTCCTCCTCATAGAGCCCAAAGTCCAGTCTGGCACTGCTTTTTCTCCCTGGGGTGAGTGGGCAGGAGCCTCATTCCAACACTGAGCTGTAATTTTGGGTCCCTGGCTTGGCCAGACAGTGCTTGCCAGTTGCATGAGCAGAGGCTCTGGAGCCAGGCATTCCTGCCCAGCCCTTTAAACTGTAATCAAGGTGGGGGTGATGGCACCAACTCCAAAGGGTAGCTGGAGACTTTTTGTTGTTGTCTGGAGGGGCTATGGAAGGTCAAGTGCAATGTCAGGTACAGACACATCCATGAGCTGAAAACCCCTCCCCTGGCTATAGTGTGTGGGGCCAGACAGTTGAGAGAGCTGTGAATTGGGATCCTGTTTGGATGCCAGAGCCCTATAAAGTGCAATCCTGCAGTGGAACCCTCCAGAAAGAACCCACAAAAAGGCTCTATTCAGACAAAGGAAGCAAGGACAGTTAGCAGCTGGGTGCCAAGGTCTGAGCCCAAAGTTTGCCTTGGCTCCCCTGCTTCTAGCCAGGCTCCAGAGTCACCTGGATTGTTTCCTTTTGGTGGTTACTCTGTGCCAGGCAGGGTGCTGGGGCACTGGGGATGCCGTTGCTAACAAATAGACACAAATCTTCGCCCTCATGGAGCTGACATCCAAGTCAGGGGAGATAGTAATAAAGTAGTTAAGTAGAATAGACTGACACATTGTGACAAATAAAGCAAGGAAGGCGAGAAAGGTAGGGTGGGGTGAAGAAGGGTACAAATTTTTAATGGGATGGTCAGGAGGGTCTCACTGAGAAGGTAACAATTAAGCAAAGACTCCAGGGAGGAGAGGGAGTGACTCATGCAGCTATGGAAGGGGAGAGCACTTCAGGCAGAGGGCTCTGCACGCACAAAAGGTGTGAGGTGAGCACATGCAGGTGTGTTTGCGGAGGCTGCTCTGGCTGGACAGAGCAATGGGAAGAGTGACTGGAGATGAAGACTGAGAGCTAAAGGGGAGGGAGTGTGCCCGGTAGGGCCACGTAGGTTACTCTAAGGACTTAGCTTTGTTCTGAGCCAGATGGGAGCCATGGCAGGATTTGGAGGCAGAAGAGGGATATAATGTGACTGAATCATGTCAGCATGGTCCTTTTGGCTGTTGAGTTGAGAATAAATTGTAGGGAGGCACAGGGGAAAGCCAGGAGACTAGTCAGGATGCTCTGCAGTGACCCAGGGAGGAATAATGGGGGCTCAGGGTGGGCAGCTGCTGTATATGTTTTAAAATTAGAACTAAAGGATAAGAGAAGTGAGGGCAGGGGCGAGAAAATAAGAACCCTTTATGAGATGCCAGGCCCTGGACTAAGTTGAGGGGCTACAGAGCTGGCTGAGCCAGGGCCTGACCTGCCAGGCACTCACAGTTCAGCGGAGCTTACAGATCCAATAGGATGCACTGGTGTGCAGATGATTCTAGGAGGCTGTACAAACCCAGGGAAGAGGTTCTACTCCTGAAATGCTAACAGGGCAGAGAGAAGTCACTCTGTAGGGGCTGGGATCAGGCCAGACTGTGGTCAAGGAATCCTGAAGAATGTTGCATAAAGGCAAAAGAGGTAGCATACTTAGGCTGCAGGAGAGCAGCCTGAACACTAATCTCTGCCTCCAAGTCATAGGTTCCTCTTATCTCGAGGCTGGAGAAAAACAAGACTAGCAAAGCTAGTCCCCTGGAAGAATTCCTCATGGAGAAGTCCCAGTCACTCCCTTATTTGCTGAATCAGTCAACGAACATGGATGAAACACCCACTAAGCAGTATGGGCTAGGCCGAGCCAGGCCAGTCTCTCCTGTCCTGTAGGACTTACAGGACTTCCTGGGTCAAAGAAGTGGGAGAGGTGACCTACAGCAATACTCATTTAGACCCTGCGAGTTAGGGCCAGGGGCCTGGAACCAGGGCTGGCACTAGGGGTGTGATTAGCTTCCTATCGAATTCATTTCCTGGATCAAGCCAATCTTTCCCTTTGCCCTGGCCATTTCCAGGGGCCCAAGACATCCCGACTTCCACTTTCTGTGGGGTGTGGGGGTGCAAGGTGCAGGGCTGTGCCCAGCCAAGCCAGGCCTCATGAGCTTGAGAAAGAGTGGCTGGAACAGGAGCCAAGGCTGTCCCTGGCAAGGGACATGGGTCTCTTAGACCTGGGAGAGGAAGGAACCAAAGTTCCTTGGCCAATGCCTGGTGCAGGACCCTGGCTCTATGCTCCTCAGGCAAGAAGGATACAGAGGGCTCATGGGTCACATGTCATTTAATCTACTAGCACAGGGCACAGCGCCCATGGAGCACAGCTCACCACCCGCTGTGATTATCTCACTTCACATACAATACAATAGGAAATCGTATTGGTAATTACAGATTTCATAAGGCCTGATAGCAACAGCAACAACAAGAGTAATAGCCATTATTTATTGAGCCTTTCTGTATGCAGACACGGTGCTGGACACTTTATACATGTTATCTCATTTAAAGTCCACACCAAGCCAATGAGGTATTTGCTATTAGTATGCTCATTTTAGGGATGAGGAAACTCAGGCTCAGAAAAGCTGAGTTCTCTACCCAATGCATATAGCTAGGAAGAAGCAGAACTAGGATTTGAACCCATCTAGGAGCACATGTTGATTTTGGTTAAGGGCGATATAACTGTGAGCCCAGAGTCACAAAACCAAGACCCCCTGTGTACTTCTGGTGAGGATGAGGGAAGAGGATGGAAGCCCCTTTTAATAGGACTTTCATTCCCTCCCTTTCCCCATCCTATTCCACCCCACCCTGCCTTCTCCTCCTTGTTTTTCTCCTCCCTCTTTGCTGTTACACTGAGGTTATGGGGGCTGAGGCAAGGGGCCCTCCATCTGCCTGAGCTAGAGATGTAAGGACTGGGGTTGACGGATACAGGAGGGGAAATGATTTGGCTTGAAGATCCAGGGCAGAGCAGGGGATTGTGAGGTGCGGGGGGTGTCATAGGGATAGAGGATCATGCTACAGACTTGGGCAAAGCCCCCCAAAGCTGCAGTGAGGGTCTGACCTGGCTCCAAACCACTGTGGTCTGGCTCCTTCTTGTTAACAAGGAATGATGAATTTGAGAAATTACTGGAGGGATTGGGGGAAGCAATGAGTTTCCTCATCTACACTCAGGGCAGGTCTGGGGAGTAGGGAGGCCTCCCCAAAGGCCCAAACCCTATTCCTTAACCCCGGCTCCACCCCTCTTAGCTCCACCTTCCCCAGCCCTGCCAACCTGTGATGATGGCCACAGTAGGACAGTACTTACTAGGAGCTCAGAGCAGTAGGGGTGAGGGAGCGGCATCACAAAGCAGTTCCCACAGTCAGGCCAGTCAAGGCACAACAATGTGGAGCTGAGCTGGGGGCTATTTCTTAGGGAGCATGAAAGAGCAGCTTTCATATGCAACCTTTCTGGAGTCGTCCTCTTGGTGCATTTTATACATGAAGGAATGAGGCTCAGAGAGGGGAAATGGCTTGCCCATGGCTGCACATGCAGGTAGGGAGTGGTACAGCTGGGCTTCCTGGAACTTTGCTCTGTTCTGTTCAGCAGAGGAGGAACTCAGCGGAACTACCTCAGCTAGGTCTTCACGGGTAGTCACCCATCAAGCCCTGGAGCAGGGCATTAGACAGACGCTGTAGAGCAGAATTACCTGGTTCAAATCTGGACTCTCAGGCAAGCTCCTTAACATCCCTATGCCTCCGTTTCCTCATTTTTGAAACAAATAGAGTAATATTGCATCATACATACATACATAAGCCTTTTATAAGGGAGAAAATGAATTAAACTGTGGGAAGCTCTTAGAACTGTACCTGATACATAAGAAACACTAACTGTTCAAGATTACTTCCATGACCCCACCTGCAGCCTCAGCCCCAAATCTGGCACCCATTCTGACCTTGGGCATCCCCAGGCCCACCCTGTTAGTCCCAATATCCAAATCCTCTCCCCTCCTCCCTACTCCCCTGCTTGTGGTCTGACCCTGATCTCTTGTCCTGGTTTTGGGCTCTGATTGAAAACAGTGCCCCAGTTCCAACCTTGTGCACCTCTGCTCTGGTCTCTGGGTGACATTTCTAGTGACTTGGTACCTGTCCAGTTTCCTGAAGTCCTGAAGACTGTGCCCTGCCTTGCATTTGCTGGTCCCCTCTGGGGAACTCCCCCTACTGGGATACTGCTACCAACAGCCAGAGCCCCTCCTGCTGCTACCTCCTCACTTGTCCCCATTGCCTAGTATCACCTGTCCTTGGACCCCCTTGCCAGTTACCATGACCTCCTGGAGGACTGTGGACTCCCACAGCTCCCTGGATGGCCCTCAGTGCTGACTGTCACCACAACTCTCCAGAAAGCCTGTTATGTAGGGACTTGGCCCCTATCCTATCCTGTCTATTGAGAATGGCTAAGGAACACACCACAAGAAAAAAGAAGTGAGAGGTTTCCTACAGCCAAGCGCAAGTGCAACAGCTCAGTGCTTAGGGCAGAGCTCTGCATGCACTTGGCCCTCCAGAAAAATGTTTTGCCAACCACTGGCATTCCCTCCAATCTCCCTCCCCAGGCCCTGTCAGGGTAGGGGGGAAGTACTCAGAGGCTGCTCCCCTGCCCTGTCAACCTGATCTAGTTTGTGCCTGGCTCCAGGAGGTGGAGGTCAAATCTCAGCCACAAAGAAGCAGGAGAGAAGAGAGAAGAGGGAGGAGGAGGAAACACGAAGCAATGCGATGGGAGAGATCAGAGTCCAGCAGTGGAGAAGCTGGGGCAGGGCAGGCCCGGGAGGGGAGAGGAGGGGAAGCTGGGCCCAAGGCTATTTCTGTACAATAATACAGGGGAAGAGGGCCAAGCTGACAGGACAGTGATTAGTCTTCAGGGAGCAAAGGCGAAGACTCTGCCGGCAAGCCTGGGGCTGGAGAAGCTGGCCGGGGGCCCAGTCCGGTGGGCTGGAGCAATGATTTCAGAGGCCCGGAATCTGAGGCGAGCTGGGTCCATGGACTAGGGAGCAGGGAAGGTGGGAGCAGGACAAGGGGAGCCACCCGTCCTCCCTGCCCCACCTCCAGCAGAAAAGGCTGGGAAGGCGGGTGTGAGTTGGCTTGCCCCGGCTGTCTGCCACCATGGGGTTATCTGGCTGTGTGTAGGGGCAGAGTTTCTGAAATCCACACCTCCTGGGCTCTGGCCTGTGGGGGAGATGGCGTGAGAAAGAGCCAAGAACACAAGGCTCGGAAACCTCAGGCGAAGAGTCAAGGCTTCATTTTCTTTCCCACGGGATTTTTGGTCATGGGGTCCAGGAAAGGGGGTGTCAGAGGGTCATGGTGTGGGGAGGGACAGGGAGCTCACATTCATGAGGCACCAACTCTGTACCATGCCCCTTGCTAGACATTGTCACATTGAATCCTCCTGAAAACCAGGTGAGTTAGGAGTGTTCAGACTGGCTTTGCACTGAGGAAACTGAGGCCCAGAGAGGCAAGGTGAAGCCTAACATCATGCAGCTAGAAAGAGGAAGAGCGATAATTGACCCCAGGTCTGTCCTGCTCCAAGGCCCTGGCTTTGGAAGCAATATAGCAAAGTGAGGGGTTAAGAGTCTGAGCTCTGAGGCCGAGCACGGTGGCTCACGCCTGTAATATCAGCTGTTTGGGAGGCCAAGGCGGGCAGATCCCCTGAGTTCAGGAGTTCGAGACCAGCCTGGCCAAAATGGCAAAACCCCGTCTCTACTAAAAATACAAAAATTAGCCAGGCATGGTGTCACACACCTGTAATTCAGCTACTCGGGAAGCTGAGGCAGAAGAATCACTTGAAACCAGGACATGGAGGTTGCACTGAACTGAGATCGTACCACTACACTCCAACCTGGGCAATAGAGCAAGACTCTGCCTCAAAAAAAAAGAGTCTAGGCTCTGGTGTCCGGCTATCTGGCTTTGATTCTACCACCTGTTCCCTGACAGCTGTGTGATCTTGGACAAGTTACTTCACCTCCCATAGCCTCAGTTTTCTCATCTGTAAAGTGAAGCTAATGATGGTATGTACTCTTAAGACTGTTATGAGGATTAAATGAGTTGATATGTGGAAAGTGTCTAGAGCAGTGCCTGGTATACCATATACAATAATCCATCCCTGATAAGTGTTTTATGAATATTTTACCACTGTCCTCCATGGGCTCCCTTAGATGAAGGAGTGGAGAGAGGCAAGAGAGCTGGGTTGGGGAAATACCGGGCAGAGGGTCGCTCCAATCCCCGTAGAATTTAGGTCCTCCCACATTTGGACAATAGTATCAGGCGAATTCTAGCAGGGAGCCCGAGTGACCCAGCAATTGCACTTCTGGGAATTCATCCTAAGGAAATAATGGGTCAAGAGAGCAAAGATGTATGTACCAGGATGTTCATTGCCAGGGTGTCTATTATAGTGAAAAACAAGGCTTGCTTACATGAATTATGGCATATTCATACAGTCACCATTAAAAACAATAATGTGGCCTTTTCAGTCCTGACAAGGGAAGAGATCCCTGATTTAACTGTTAAGGAAAGAAATGCAAGTAGGCAGTGCTGGGGAGAGGAGGTCTTGGAGTATCAGGGCTAGAAAGGGGAACCCATTCATGTATCTGGAGCACCCCATAATTATTTACTATGGGCCTTCACTACTTTTCTAATTAAAAGAAAACAAGCAATAAAACTATTTCCATTTTGACAACATAAACCTCACAGTCTCAGAACCTCCAGCTGGAAAGTGGTCATCTGCATGAGGCCGCTGAGGATCTCCCTGGACAGGAGTGATCTCCCCACTTGGGAGCAGGCCCAGAATCTCTTCTCCCTCCCAGTCCTTCTCCCTGTCAAGAAGCGGGGGAGCAAAAGCGCCTGGTGGAGTCAGACAAACCTGGCTTTTGCTGCTAAAACAAAGTTTCAATACCACTGGCCAACATGACCTTCCTTATTCATTCATTCATTCATTCATTCATTCATTTGACAAATATTTATTGAGCACCTACTATGTGCTAGACTAAGTGAGGAGAACACAGCAGTGAGTGAAATAGACAAAAATCCTTGCTCTCATGGAGCTCCCATTTTAGTGAAGGCAGACAGACAGTAAGCAAGATAGATACTATAGGGATTCTATGGGATGGTGAGAAGCACTATGAAGAAAAAGAAAACAACAAGTGAGAAGGGTGAATGTGATGCTGGGGTGGAGGAGCAATGCAAAATAGAGTGGTCAGGGAAGGCCCCCTTGAACAAGTGAAATGGAAGTAAACACCTAGAGCAGGTGGAGAAAGCCATGTGGAGAATTTGGAGGAAGAGCACTCCAAGCAGAAGGAATAACCAAGTGCAGTGGCCTTGAGGCAGGAGGGGTGTTTGGTGTATTAAAGTAGAAAAAAGAGGCCAAGCAGGCTGAAGTGGGAATAGTGAAGGGGAGAGGAGGAGTAGATTAATTTCAAGACGAAACATGTATGAAAGTAGATGGGACTTGGTAAGCCATGTTTGGCGTTTACGCTGACTGCCATGTGGGGCCAGGACAGGGTTTTGAGCAAGAGAAATGACAAGGGCTAAACCTAAGCAGTTTTTAACAGGATCGCTTTGGCTGCTGTCCTGAAAACAGATGGAAGTGGGAAGGGCCAAAGAGGGAAGCAGGGGACCAATTAGGAGGCTAAGACAGTAATCCAGGTGACAGGTGGTAGGTGCCTCACACTGGAGTGGCAGTGAAGGTGGAGAGGGCTAATTGCTACCGTAGTCGCTTTCTATTCTATTCTTTCTGCTCTAGTCTGCTTTATTTATATTCCCCCTCAACTCCACAATGAGCTGTGGCAACCAGTCTTCTGTAGTAAGAATAAGACATTCAGCATGTCCTAATATAGAAATACTTTTCTTAGCCCTGCTCCACCCCAACCTGCTGCCAGGTCCCTGCCTGCTCTTGAAGCTTAGGCTTAGACAGTCACCTCCGTGAAGGCAGGGACTTTTGCCTGTTTGGTTTACTGCTGTACCTCCAGTGCCTACAACAGTGTCTGGTGATTACTTGGCATTGAATGGAGTGATGGATGGATGGATGGACGAACAGTGCAGTGGAAGTCTAAAGGAGGGAGCAAGGAATTAAGCCTGATGGTGGGAGGAGTAGAGGGGTGGGGATGGGTGGACACATCTGATTTGCCTATTCAGCCAAAGCCCTAGAGAGCAATCCTTAGCCTCAGAACATACCCGCAGGCACAGGTGGGCCCTTCCTCTCTCAGCCTGGCTGACTCAATATGGGTGTGAATGTTAGTCATCTCATTGTTTGGTCACAGGAAAATAGAGATCCCACTTGGGCAGGATCACTTCCATCTTAGAAGAAGGGAAGCAACTGTAGGGAAACGGAAAGAGTCAGTGGTACTGATTGAGGGACAGGAATTAGGAACAGAGAGAGTCCAAAGCTTGAGCCCATCTCAGTTCTGGAAAACCAGAAGCAATATTTTTTTCACTCTGCCCTCCTGGCACAATCCTTACCTCCCCCAGAAGGCTCATTCCCATTCAACAACATGCTTTCCCAATCTCTTTGTCATCCCTCCTGCTGATTCTTCCCCAAGCCTCCCCACCAGCCCTCTAGTTCCTTTGGAACTCTTGCTTCATTCAGTGGAAACTCTCCTTAATCTTGAAACTATCTATAACCTCCTTTCTTAGCAATAACCTAATTCCCTGCAGGGTCTATCCCCTTCATCTCTGTAGTCTGCTGCAGAAGCCTCACTTTCCCTTTAACTCAAGAAGAGGGTACATTGGCTGACTCAGTCAGATCACAGCTACACCATTTCCTTCCTATGTTATCCATGAGTATGCCATGAGCCATTATTAATGTGATCTGGAGCAGGTCTTACAAAGACTTATCAAGTATATTACCAATAAGAGGGGTAAGAAACTATCTCACTCTACTGTTTTGTTTTGCGTTTTCCTATTCATTGGTCATTCAGGACTTCTAGTTATACATAGCAGATTGAACAAGTATATTTAGTGCTGTTCCCTCCCCGAGTACCACTAAAATGATGGTAAAGAAATTTAGAAAAGGGATTAGATTAGATGGCTAAGAAAATAGGACTGGAAATTACTGCAACAAAATGGTGGCAGCTGGAAAATAGATGGAAGAGGACTGGAGGAAGGGGAAACTCACACTGGCAGTGAAGAAAGTCCAGAAGCAGACCAATTTACTCCACAAACCTCAGAAATGCCCAGGATTAAGGCTCACCAGATACCTCTGGAAGTGGGGGCATATTTGGGCCGAAAGCAAGTGGACTAGTTGAAAGTCTGTATGAAAAATATTAGACTGTCAAATCTTTCTTTTTTCATATTAGCAGAACACCAGAGGTTTACTTGCCAGAGAGGCTAGATGCGAAGACACCAAATATGTTCCAGACATCACTGGAGCAGGAGAATAAAGTGATAATCTACATACTAGACAGCGAGGCTCTCCGTGTCCTCTTTCCCCACTCAGCTCCAAGAACATAGGCAGCCATAACACTGTATTATCTCCCTTCCCCTGCAGGACATTGAAATCTTCCTCTCTGGAGAATCTGATATTCGGGTGTCCCCTAAAAAGTCCATAAAATGCACTCTACTGTGACCAGTTAAAAAACCCAGAGTTCCAGTAAGCTTTTTAGTTCCTCACTCTAAGAAATGAGCAGACAGCCCAGGATTACCAGACATTTGAGGAAGTCCTTTAATGTGGAAGATAAAGACCAAAGCAACCAGAAAAAATTAATCCAGAGGAAAGAGAGGCAAAGTGAAGAGCAAAAGAAAACCAAACACAACAAACCACAATATCTCATTAACTTGCAACAACAAAGGGCAATCTTTTGCTCATGTCATAAATTATCTGCGCGTCGACTACAGTTCTGCTGTATGTTGTCTTCGTGTCAGGACACAAGCTGAAGGAGCAGCTTCTATCTGAGGTATCATCAAACTCATAGCAGAGGGGAGAGCAAGATGTGGGATCAACTCTCAAAGCTTAGTACACTTGGCAAAAAAATCCTAAAATATTGCAGAAAGAAAAAAGAACAGGTGCATACAAAGCCTCAAGAATGAAAATAGCATCAAACTTTTTGACCACACACTGGAGGCTAGAAGATACATAGATCAATGTTTTTAACTTTTTTAGGGGAAATGATTTCCAACTTAGAATTTTATACTCAAACTATGAATCAAGTGTGGGGGATAAAGGAAAGATATGTTCAGACTACACAGTTGTCAAAATACATGCTTTGCATGCACCCCTTCTCTAGAAGCTACTGGAGGATTCAATCCAACAAAATGAAGAGTAAGCCAAGAAAAGAGGTAGACAGAAAACTCAGGAAACAGAGAATCTAACATAAGAGAAAGGTGGAGCTGTTCCCCAGGATAATGGCAAAAGGGATGTCCCCAGACAATAGACAGCCAAGCAGCAATCCTAGGACCCAAGCAGGCCAGCTGGAACACGATCATGGAGGATTCCAGGAGAGATGGTTCCAAGAAAAAGATGTTTGAACATATTGAGATGAGATTTACTCTCTAGCAAACAGTTTGGGGATAAATTACGTATAAGTACACAGAAAACAAAGCAAACACACACAAAAAGAAGACAATTATTAATTCTGGGGAACACAGAAAGTATCCAGGAAAGGACAGGTAACCATAGGACATCTCAGGACTCATAGTGACATTAATGTAAGCACTGAATATTGATAGACCTACATCAGGACCATGGGAAGAAGGAAATTGCTTGTATGGATTCAGCTGGATGATAAGAGAGCTACATCCTTGTCTTCTAGAATGGGAAGTCAGATAATATCTGAAATTGGAGAATCAAGACATATCAGTACATAATTTAGAAATATAGAGGAAAAGATTTTTCAGCTAAAAAGGATGAAAATGTTTGGCTCTAAAGTGTTAAAATTGGGTGTAGAAAGTGCGAAGGCAGAAACCTGGTTTTTATCATAAATCTTACAAACTATGTACATTGATTAAAAATATCTTTTAATATTTTATTTTCCTAATTAATTGTGAGGTTGAATACCTTTTAACATGTTTATTGACAATATTTGTAGTTCCTCTTCTGTAAATTCCATGTTGATACCCTTTGCCTATTTTTCTTTTGGGTGGTTCACCTCATTTCTAGGAGTCTACTATAAATTGATTCATAGATTAATTCATTCAACACATGTTTATTGAGTACCTATTGTATGCCAGGCACTGCTCAAGGTGCTGGGGATACAGCAGGAGACAAGACAGACCAAGTCCTTGGTCTCCCAGAGCACACATCCTGGTGGGGCCAAAGAAGTGGTGAAGGAATGCACAGACACACTACTTGCTGGTAACAGTCAGGGCTCTGAGGAAAAGGGAAAAGGATAACAGGATGAATTCTGAAAGATGGGGAGTGGCTGCCTTGGATTGGTCAATTTGAGAAGGCCTCTCTGAAGAGATGAAATTGGAGTCGTTCAGCCCTGGAGAGGATTTGGGGACAGATGTAGTATTTTAGACGCTAGGAATAGCAACTGTACATGTGCTAATGTAAAAAAAACAAACAACAACAAAAAAACAAAACAGGAGGGGTGGTGGAAAAACAGAAGGAAGGCCACCGTGGACAAAAGTTGCCAATCATTTCTCCCAATCTGTCACTTGTGTTTTAACTTTGTTTGTGGTGCCTAATGTCATATAGACGTTTCAGAATTTTGATGCCATCGAATGTATCAATCTTTTCATTTAGAGCTTTTGCTTTCTGTAGTTTCCTTAAAAGGAAACTTTCCCCACATCAATATTATTACCATGCTTTTCAGTATTTTCTTATAATAGTACCATATTTTGTATTTTATACTTCATGCTATTAATTTTTTATAATTTCATTTTTAAATGGTGTGAAGAAAGGATTTAAATTTTTTCCCAAATGATAGCCAATTGCCTCAATACCATTTATTGAATAGACCATTCTTTCCCCACCAATTTGAAAAGCCGCCTTCATTAAACAGCAGATTACCACACACACATGGATATGTTTCTGGTCTCTATTCAGTTCCATTGTGCTATATGTCTAACCCTGTGCTAGGTCTGATTATTAGGCCAGTAATCCTGCCTCAAGCCAAATTGGCTATTTAGGGCCCTTGTCCATTCTGATTGGTCTGAGTTTATGGCATACTCATTGTTATCTGTTTTGAAGAGAGCTTTACCACACAGTTTTTATTCCTAGAAATGTATAAAATATTTTGATGTATGGTAAAGCAAGTCTCCCTTTTCATTGTTCTTCCCTTTCAAAATTGTCTTAGCTATTCTTGCACATTTTCTCTCACACGTGAATTTTCTAATCAATTTGTCAAGTTCTGTGAAAACTCCTGCTGGGAATTTGACTGTGATTGAATTAAATTTATGGATTAGCTCAGGAAAAAAAAACTGATACCTTTACAATATTGAGTTTTCCCATCCGAGAACATGCATATTTCTCTATTTATTTAGATCTCTTTCAATATTCTTCAATAAAATTTTATAGTCTTCTTTTTATATGTCTGGTTTTTCTTTATATGTTCTTTATATGTTTGGTTTTTCTTTAGGTATTTTATAGTTTTGTTGCTTTTGTGAAAGGATCCCATCTATCTATTTTGTTTTCTAATTGCTCATTGCTGGTTTCTATTGATTAATTTTTAAGCAAACTTTTTATTTTGGAATAGATTTAGATTTATAGGAAAATTCCAAAGATAGTACAGAGAGTTCCCACATACTCCACGCCTTATTTTCATATTATTAACAACTTACATTACTATGATACATTTGCTATAATTAATAAACCAATATTGATATATGACTTATTAATAACTAAAATCTATAGTTTATTCATATTTCCTCAGTTTTTACCTAATGGCTTTTTTTTCTGTTCCAGGATCTCACATTAAATTTAGTTGTCATGTCTCCTTAGGCTCCTCATGACTGTGACAGTTTTTCAGACTTTCCTTGTTTTTGATGACCTGGACTGTCTTGATGAGTACTGCTCAGGTATTTTGTAGAATGTCTCTCAGTTGGAATTTGTCTAATTTTTTTTTTTTGTCATGATTAGACTGGGGTTATAGGTTTTGGGGAGGAAGCCCACAGAGATAAAGTACCATCTTCATCATGTCATATGAAGACAACATACAATCAACATGACTTGTCACTGTTAATGTTACTGTAATCACCTAGCTGAGGTAGAGTTTATCAGACATTTCCAGTGTAAAGTTATTTTTCCCGCTTTTCATAGTGTACTCTTTGGAAAGAATTACTCTGGGCAGTCCACACTCAATGAGTGGAAAGTTATGCTCTAACTTCTTGAAGGCAGAATATCTACATAAATAATTTGAAATTCTTGCACATGGGAGATTTGTCTCTCTCCTCCATGCATTAATTTATTCAGTCATTTATTTACATCAGCACGGACTCATGGATATTTATTTCTCTACTGTGGGTTATAATACAATACTAGTTTATTTGTTTTGTTGCTCAGAGTTCTAGCTTTGGCCAATGAGAGCTCTTTTAGTTAGTTCCTGTGCTCCTTTAATATACCCCAGCAACGTGTGGTTTATTTTTGTTCATTGTTTTTGTTTTTTGAGTACTTCTTTACCTTTTCATACTACAGAATGTTCCAGGCCTATCTTGTATAGCTCCTGCCTTGGTCCTAAAATCAGCCATTTCTTCAAAAAGCCCTGGTTCCTTTTATTGAAGGATGATATTAGAAAACAAGATCTGGGTGTGAGGTGTGTTCATTGCTACTGGGGTGTCATTGCTTCCAGGACCTCTCAGTTGACAAAGCAAGGAAATATCTGTGTATACTAATCCATATATATGCATATGTTGACAAATATTTCTATGAATAACTGTCTATATCTATATTAAACTAAACATGGGTTTGTACTAATGCCTCCAACTCTAATCTGTTACCATATGGATAATTCTAGTCTCCTCCCCTTGCTTATCTATAAACTCTCACTCCAACAGTGAGAAACCAGGTTCCCACCATCTGCCATCCATTCACTTTAATTGTTCACTTCTAGTATAGATGTATAGTGGTACAAGAATTGTTAACTCATACAACTGTGGGAAACAGCTTCAACTAGAGTACAGTACTTAAGTACAGTTTACTTTATCTTTAGTCTTACAGACTACTGATTTCCAAAGTTACTTAGGTCAATACCTTTTCTACTCGCCGCCCTTCAGTGACATTGTTTCATATATTTACAATACAGTTAGATTATTTTGTCACATTCTGAATTTCATCCTGGGATCCCTAATCTCCTAAATAATTTTCAAAATTTGATACATTAAGGTTCCCACTTTGTGCTGTAAAGTTCTATGGATTTTGAAAAATATAGTGTCATGTATCCACCACTACAGTATCACACAGAATAGTTTCACCACCTGAAAGTCCCCTGTGCTTTACCTAGTTATCTCTTACTCCTCTGCCTGCAAGCCCTTGGCAACCACTGATCTTTTTACTATATGATCATCACTATAGCTTTGCCTTTTCCAGAATGTTATACAATTGAATTTATACAGTATGTAACATTTTCAGATTAGCTTCCTTCAAGTAGCAATATGCATTTAAGATTCGTTCATGTCTTTCTGTGGCTTGATAACCTCATTTCTTTTTAGCACTGAATAATATTCCACCATATGGATGTGCCACAGTTTGTTTTACTCATTCACCTGTTGAAGAATAGGTGAATCTTTGTTGCTTCCTGTTTTGGGCAATTATTAATAAAGCTGCTATAAATATCTGTGTACAAGTTTTTCTGTGAGCACAAGTTTTCAAACAGTTGAGTAAATACCTAGGAATGCAATTGTTGGATTGTATGTTAAGACAATGTTTAGCTTTGTAAGAAACTGCCAATTGTCTCCTGAGGTAGCTGTACCATTTTGCATTCCCACTAGCAGTGAATGAGAGTTTCCATTGTTCCACATCCTCACCAGCCATTAGTATTGCCAGTTTTTGTATCTTAGTCTTTCTAATAGGTGTGTAGTGTTGTTTAAATTTGTAATCCCTAACGAAAAGTGATGCTGAACATCTTTTCATGTTTGTTTGTCATTTGCACATCTTCTTTAATGTGGTGTCTTTTTAACTCTTTGACCTGTTTTTAAATTGTGTTGTTCTCTTATTTTTGCAGTTTAATTTTTTTTATATTTTGGATATAAGTCCTTTATCACATATGTATTTTTCAAATATTTTCTCCCAATATGAGGCTTATCTTTAGATTCTCCTAACAGTGTCTTTTACAGAGTAGATGTTTTCAATTTTAATCAAGTATAACTTATCCACTTTTTCTTTCACGAATTGTGCATTTGGTGTTATATCTAAAAATTCACTACAAACTGAAGGTCACCTTGATTTTCTCATATGTTTTCTTCTAGAAGTTTTGTAGTTTCGTGTTTTACAATTATGTCTATGACTTATATTGAGTTAATTTTTGTGAAAGGTTTAAGGTCTGTGTTTAGGTTTTAGGGCTATTTTTGTTTTGGTTTGGTTTGGAATTTTTATTTTTATTTTTATTTATTTATTTATTTATTTATTTTTTGCTTGAGGTCATACAATTGTTCTAGCACCATTTATTGAAAAAACTATCGTCTTTCTATTGAATTTCCTTCACTCCTTTATCAAAGATCAATTGACTATATTTGCATGGGTCTATTTCTGGGCTCCTAATTCTGTTCTATTGGTCTGTGTGTCTATTCTTATACCAATAATACACTGTCTTGATTACTATAGTTTTATAATCAGTCATGGAATTGGATCATGTGGATCCTTCAACTTTGTTCTTCTTTGGTATTGTGTTGATCATTGTAAGTCTTTTGCTTTTTCATATAAACTGTAGGACCAACTTGTCTATACAAAATACCTTGCTGGGATGTTCATTAAGATTGTGCTAAATCTACAGATCAAATTTGGAAGAATTGACATCTTAACACCATTGAGTCTTCCATTCAATGAGCACAGCATACTTTCGAAGTCATTTAGATCTTGATTTCTATCATTAATTTTGTAGTTTTTCCACATACAGATCCTATACATATTTTATTAGATTTATACCTAAGTATTTCTATTTTTGTTGCATTGTAAATGATATATTTTATTTCAAATTCTAATTGTTTATTGTTAGTATATAAGAAAGCAATTCAAATGTGTATATTAACCTTGTATTCTAAAATCTTTCTATACTTACTAATTTCAGGGGGACTTTTTGGGGGGTCACTTCTTTGGAAATTTTCACATAGACAATCATGTCATCTGTGAGCAAAGAAAGTTTTATTTATACCTTCCCAATCTCTATACTTCCTATTTCTTTTTCATGTGTTATTGCACTAAGACTTGCAGTACAATGTTGAATAAGAGTAGTGAGAAAGAACATCCTTGCCTTCTTCCCAATCTTAGTGGGAAAGCATCTAGTTTCTCACCATTAAATATGATGTTAGCTCTTGTAGATATTCCTCATCAAGTTGCAGAAGTTCCCCTCTATTCCTGGCTTACTAACAGTTTTCTTCTTCCTCTTCTTCTTTTTTTTTTTTTTTTTTTTTTTCCATGGAGTCTCACTCTGTCACCCAGGCTGGAGTGCAGTTGTGCAATCTTGGCTCACTGCAAGCTCCGTCTCCCGGGTTCACGCCATTCTCCTGCCTCAGCCTCCTGAGTAGCTGGGACTACAGGTGCCCACCACCTAGCCTGGCTAATTTTTTGTATTTTTAGTAGAGACGGAGTTTCACCATGTTAGCCAGGATGGTCTTGATCTCCTGATCTCTTGATCCGCCCGCCTCGGCCTCCCAAAGTGCTGGGATTACAGGCATGGGCCACCATGCCCGGCCTACTAACAGTTCTCTTCTAATTATGAATGTGTGTTTGAGTTTGTCAAATGCTTTTTCTGCATTAATTGATATAATCATATGATTTTGCTTCTTTAACTCGTTGATCTGGTGGATTAGATTGACTTTCGAATTTGGAAACAACCTTCCATACCTGGAATAAAACCCATTTGCTCATGGCATATAGTTCCTTTTATACATTATTGAATTCAGCTTGCTAATATTTTGTTGAAGGTGTTTGCATCTGTGTTCATAAGAGATATTGGTCTGTAGTTTTCCTTTCTTGTAATGTCTTTATCTCATCTAGTTTTGGCATTAGTGTAATACTGGCCTCACAGAATGAGTTAGGAAGTATACACTCTGTTTTTATTTTCTTGAAGAGATTGTAGAGAATGACTATTGTTTCTTCATTAAGTTTTTGGCAGCATTCACCAGTGAATTCATCAGGGCTCAGTGCATTCTCTTTTTGGAAGGTTGTTAACTACAGGTTCAATTTCTTTAATAGATATAGTCCTGTTCAGATCATCTATTTATCTTTGTGTGAGTTTTGGGGGTTTGTGTTTTCCAAGGAATTGGTTCATTTCACCTGAGTTATCAAATTTGCGGGAATAGAGTTGTTCATAGTATTTCATTATTATACGTTTAATATCTAAAAAGTCAGTACTAATGGCTTCTCCTTCTTTCATTTCTGATATTTGTAATTTGTGTCTTCTCTCTTTTTTTCTTGTTGGTCTGGCCAGAGACTTATCAATTTTTTGACCTTCTTAAATAACTGGGTTTTGGTTTTGTTGATTTTTTCTATTGTTTTTCTTTTTAAATTTCATTGATCTCTGTACAAATTTTTATTATTTCTTTCCTATTGCTTTCTTTAGGCTTAAGCTACTCTTGTTTTTACTAGTTTCCTAAGGCAGAAGCTTAGATTACAGATTTTAGATCTTCTTTTCTAATACAGTCATCTGCTTCATAACGAAGTTTTGGTCAATGATGGACTGCATATACGGTGATGACCCCATAAGATTACAATACTGTATTTTTGCTGTGCTTTTCCTAAGCTTATGTATGTCTGGATACAAGCATACCTACCCATACACTCTTAATATATATACTAAAGCATATGCGTTCTCTATCAACATTTAGCATTAATCTGTATGTCTTTTCTCCCTCCAAACAAGGCAATCAACTCAGTATGCATTTTCTTACCTCTGCTCCTTCTTTGCAATCCTACACTCCACCTTCTGCCCAATACTGCCACTCCAATCATTTCCTGTGTTGATATACTCTCTTACAGGTTTATTCATTTCTTTGTGTGTTGTTTCTTAATTCCTCTTTCTTGTGCTTGAACTCATTTTGCTTCTTAGAGTAATATATCTACTCTAGGTTATTTCAGATAAAATTTGTAACATAACATTTTTGAGTGCTTGAATGTCCGAAAATGCCTTTCTTTCATTGTCTTTGTTGTCTCTTGGTTATGAATTTTTTAAAAATCTTAATATGCATCACTTCTAGAGATTTGGGCTATGAGATAGAGTCTATTATGTGTACTCAGTTCATCATTTTACTCTCTTCATACCCATTTCTTAAGCCAGGACTCACCAATGTCTATGGCCTAGGTCTAAGAAAACATCCCTTCTGTCATCCCTTTCTTTGCTCTCCAGCCCCTATAAGGAAGATCCATCAACCATCAGGACACTGATTGGGCCACCTTGAATTAATGGGTCAAATCACTACGCACTAAATATCAGGGTAAGACTGTGGATTGCTCTTCCTTTTCTCTTTCACCCACATGGCTAGAACTATAATGCTGGTTTAGAAATAGCTTTTAACCAGCCATTACTCTCCCTTTTGTCTCTTTATCCCATGAAGTCGATAGGAGTGAGCTAATATCTGAAATTCAGTTTTGGCCATGTGGTAGGAAGAGATCCCTCAGGACTCAAGGCTAGGCCCCACAACCCTGCCCAGTGTATAAGAGCTCGCATTGAGGTTTGAGGCCCAAAGCCCAGCTAACAATGAAGTGTTACTTTGCTTTCCTTTGCCATTGTTCTGTGTGCATATTTCTCTCCTGGGAGCCTTGTGGGGAGAGCTGGCTTTGGTCTGGGGCAATATTTTGGTATTCTCAGGTCCCTTGGCCACACTTGAACATTAATTGCACCATATTTCCAACAATAGCTTCATATTAATATTATTCTTGCAATTCCAATTCTTTAAAGGTATAAAGAGTAAAACAATGTGCCTTCGGTGAATAAGACAGGGGTGTCAATTTCAATGTGCCACAGCCTTAGGGCTACCATACACATTTGCAGAAGTTATGAATGATATAGTTCTAAGATGCTCACTTCTCATGAGAGACCACGTACATGAAACTCCCCAGAGTTGTGCATAACCTATACAACCCTGTGAGGTGTGCCTATGACTTCAGTCTCAACTGTCTCTAAGGATGCTTGCCAATCCCTTTGCCCTTAGAAAATGGTCTTGTAAATATCTACTGTCCTAACATTCCAAGAATTGTCATTTTTCTTTATCCCATCCCCTTGGGTTAGACCTGTTAGCTTTTTGATATCTGCTTGGGTTTAACTTGAGGCATAGAGAGGGAGCTTGCCCCAGACTATATAGATGGGAAGTGGAGAAACCAGTGTTCAAAGCAAGGTATATCACTCCAAAGCCTATATTCTTTGTCTGCTATAGGCAAGGTGGCTGGAAGAATGCAGCTGGCAAATGTCTGAGGTTTTATATTAGCCCACAAAGGTCATGATTATCTCAGATACTTGTTTATTCATTCACTACATTTTCTCTAAGTCTCTGCCTCAGGTGATTACCTTCCAACTCTACCATTCAGTGATATATCCAATCTCTATTATGTAAGTGAGGCCTCTTGCTATTGCAAATGGCAGGAATCCAACCCAAAGTAGTCTAAGCCAAAAGGGGATCTTATTAGTTCACATAAACGTTAGAAGTACAAGGGTGGTCTGGTCAGGCAATGCTAGATCCCAGGCTCAGGTGAGGTCTGTCCGTCTCTTGGATGCCCATTTTTCTTTGTAGGCATCACTGTGGGGCATGCTGTTCTCCTAGAGCTCCTGAAACTCTAGGCTTGTATCTTCTAGCTGATCAAATCCCAATGTCTCTTTCCCTACACTTTTATTAGAAGTTCCAGGGAAGATTTGTATTGGCCCAGCTGGGGTCACATGACTTTGCATATAGTAATCACTCCAACCAGCATGATGGAATGCTCTAGTTGGCCAGAGTTAGATCATCTGTCAGCCCTTGGACCTGATTCACACATACTCACAGTGGTGGAAGGGTAATCTCCCACAAAAATGTTGGCGGCAGTTACAGAAAAGAAGGAATGGATGCTGAGTGAATGAAAACAATGGGCCTCTGCATTTCTTATTTCATAGATGAGGAAAGTGAGGCCCAGAGTAGGGTAGGGACTTGCCCATGATTATATAGCCTCTGTAGCAAGCAATGTTATGTGATTTTTGCAGGCCAGGAGTTAAGAGACCCTGCTTCCTGCTTTTGTCCCAACATCAGAAGTGCTAGGCCATCTTTGGTGGCAATTTCAAAGTTTATAAGGTCAAGAGAAGTTCTGGGTCTGACAGGGCTGCAGATGTGTGCTATGAAATTAACTCTGTGGGCTAGAGATCAAGACACCTGGGTCCTGGTCCTAGCTCTGCCACTAACTTGCTGAGTGAACTTGGACAAGGCCATCCCTCATTCTAGGCCTCAGTTTCCCCATCTATAAGCTGAGAAGATTGGATTGAATGGTCTGAAAATAGACTACAAGTTACTGCTTTTATTCCACTCTTGGGGAGGGAGGGAGAGAAGGCAGGAGGCTGAGAGTGAATTTCTCCTCTCCATCTGGAACCATGTGGAATTTCTGCAGTGGAGACATTTAACCTGACTTTAATTTGAGTTGAAATGTCTGATATTTCTGATAGTAATAACATGCCCTGGATGGGGCAAGGGGGAGTAAAGCCCCCTGAAAAGAACACCAAAAAGCCCTCTCTGTTCCTTCTCTTGAAGCACAGCCCCCAACAGGCAGGGGTCCCGGCACCAAGGCCCAGGGAAGTGGGTGTTCCTGAGAAGCCGAGGTTGGAGGAATCTATCTCCAGCTGGCAGGCAGCCATGCTGGCTGCATGGCAGGCTTTCTGCACCCCCTTCTCCCTTCAACCTGTCCCATCCTGCCCTGTTAGGTCTGTTGGCTGGCTTTGGGATGGGCCAGGAGCCGCGGAACACCAAGGAGAAAGGCAGACGGTGGGTGGTGCATGAGGTGCCACCTGGGTTGTCAGGCACGTGCCCTGGCAGAGCATAGAAGCATAGTGTGAGCACATGTGTGTAGTGGGTGAGGGGGATGTTGTGCTGGTGGGGCAACAGTCATGGTAGCCACCACTGGGTGTGTTGGTCCCTCCCTAGGTATCTATCATCCTTCCCCCACTGAGTCCATCCCTCCCTTCCCATAAGAATCTCCTCCTCAATGGGAGGCCCTCTCAGCTGCCACCCCATCCTCTCCTACCCTGACACAGATGTTTAACCCTCCTTCTGCTGCAAAGTAAACCCCAGCCCAGATAGGTGTTGGGGAGTGAGGTCATTCATTCATCAGGGGATACAGCTAAAATTTCTCAACTCTTTTCACTACTAGGCCAAGTACATTGTGTTAAACAATGAAGGTGGAAGTCCTGCCTTATGTCTAACTTTGCCCCCTCATACTGTATTTATTCTCCTCTGGAGATAGAGAACTGCTGGCCAGTAGCCACTACATAAAAAGTGCCTGGAGTCAAGGAATACGTGGTGCCCTTGCTGTCCCTCCTCCAGTTTCTCATCTCACCCCCAGCCTGTTTTCTTGCCTTAATGATCCTTCTGTGATGAGGCGATGAGTGGGCACTGGAGAGCCCATGCTGACCGACTAGCCCAGAGCAGGCAGCCCTCCAATTACCCACAAAGCTCAGGGGAAGGGCTGTCGGGGGTGGGGAAAGAGTGCTTTCTTCCATCCTTTAAATATATATATTTAAGCAAGGAAACAGATTTCACTTTCAATCTTCTTTTCAAGAGATTGTTATAAACAAAAGCAGGTCTGGGGCAGGAGGAGGAGGGGGAAGAGAGGAAAATGATTTGGAAGATTAAGGAGGCAGCCACGACAGCGTCCCCTTTTAAACCTCAATAAGGTTGTTTTTCTTGGTTGTTTTTTCCTCCTTCCCTCTCCAGCCAACATCACTTAAAAGGAACATTATGTTATCACAAATCAGATTTCCAAACATCATCTCCAGGTCACTGTGAACAGCTCAGCAATTTGGCTGCAGATTCCTGGAGAAGGCATCCCCTTTAACCTCAAACTCAGGAGGGAGCTGCCCCCATTGCAAATGCTGGGGAAGCCCTCCCTGCAGAGACTGAGCGAGGAGAGCAGTCAGGCCAGGTTGGGCCGGGCGTAGTGGGCCGGGGTGCTGCATCTACAGGCAGCAGGCAGTGGCACATGGCTCCTTGCCACCCCACCTCCACTGTGCCCTGAAGGGCAACTGGGGCATCTTGTTGCCTCTTGGAGGACATCCCTGGCTCTGCTGTTGGGGCCTGGACCCTGGCGGGGTAATGTGGGTTTCATTTTTCCTCTGCCATAAACATGGGGCTTATCGATGCCATGGAGCTGCCAGGGAAGATTAAAGTCAGGGCTGGCGCCCTAGTTCCAATGCCAATGAGATACTACAAGTATTCCAGCTGGAGCAGTGCAGGGCAGAGTGACATGAGGGTGAGGCAAAGGGTATGGGACAGCTGAAGGGCTTATGGAAGAGTGATGTTGCTCCATAATCTGCTCCATCTGGCCAAGCACGAAGCTGCCCTTTGCCCTCCACCTTACTCTTTCCTCTGGGGACAGGTCAGGAGTCGAGGAAGAGGAAAGAGAAGCCAGGTTAGGAGGTATCTGAGATGTATAGGCCTGAAACTGCAGCAAGAAGAATTTGGGCTAGATGCAAAGGATTTCTAAACAGTGAAGATTCAGCACCCATGAGGCAATTTTTCTCACAAAGAATTGAGGGGAATGAATGAATTATAAAGAGTTGGTGATTTTGGCATGTAACCAATGGAAACAGCTGAGGGACAACAATTGGGATTGGGGTCCCCGCATGTTCTGTGTGTCCTCTATGGGGCCCAGAATTGAGCCAAGCCAGAAGGTTCAATTCCAGGTCCTTGAGCCAAAACATTCTTTCAAGGATCCTACTGCCATTAATGTTTGTGCATGTCCCAGTAGCCCTGGGATGCAAGAACTGGACCTCCATTTTATAGATGGAAAAACAGAAGTTCAAAGAGGAAATGGCTTCCAAAGACTACATAAGGAATGAGCTGAGGAGTTGAAACTAGCCCTGAGATCTCCTGACCTTCACCTTCAGGCTCTTTTCTTTTGGCCCTTGCCACTGTGGGGTGGACATTTGCAGACCAGCCCTTGCTCCATTGACTTTCTAAATGAAGCAAGTGACAAAGCAGGCCCAAGAGTGAGCTCTTGGCCTTGAACAGGGTGGAGGTGGTGAGATTGTCCAAAAAGGCAAAGAATGGCCCTGAAAACTCTGGAACTCAGAGAAAGAGTTCCACGGGCAAGGCTGACACTCAGTCAGAGAACTGGCAGAGAGGCCTGCCCAGTGTTGTGGGGAGGGCCATGTGCAAGGCTGAGATGGCAGAGATGACTGGAGATAAAAGGATGGCCCAAAGACTTACGGGTCTGTCCGGGAAGAATCTCATTCAGGAAAACTGTGCCTGGAGGGTCAAAGAGCCACTTCTGCCTGGCCCAGGTGGCAAGAGGCTTGATACCTCCATAGTCACTCTATGACCTTGGGGTAGGAGGAATCAGTGGGGATTCTTTGGAGACTACTCAGGAGTAACAGCTGGCCAAGAGCTCCTCCCTCCAGAGCACTGTAGGATCATGCCTCAAATGGCAGCCTGGGGCCCACATCCAGTGCAGAGAAGGGCAAAGCAGCTCACGCTTACCAGGTGCCTGGCCCTTGCACGTGGTTACCTCATTGACTCCCGCCAACAGTCTTGTGAGGTGGAGATTTGGCTCTCCATTTTAGGATGGCAAAGTAAGGCTTAGGGAAGGGAAGGGGTTTGTCCAGTACTTGTCAAAAATACAACCCAGAAACTAGATTTGAATTTGGGTCTGTTTCTCTCAAAATTTATACTCTCTGCTAAGCCATGACCTCAAGGATACAGCCTGGCCCCCTCAGGAGTCACAGTGAAAGGTGCCTGGTAGTGGCCCTCAGGGAACTCTGAGTTTGGGGGATTCTGGGCTTTGGTCCTCCCGGTTCCCCACTCTGAGGGCCCTCCAACTCTCTGAGCTCAGGAAGTGGACCTGGGGAGACCTAGGTAGGTCAAAGACAGGAAGCACTGGGGGCCAGGGGGCTGGTTGGGGAAATCTTTCTGCCACTGCCCCCAGCTACAGATTCCCCCCTCCTCCTAGGTTCCCTAGCCCTCCCTCCAAGGCCTTCATAGACTCAGCACCCCAAGAAAGCTCTGTTCCATGAAGGGGGCACTGCAGGCAGCTTCTGCCTTGCTCCTCATGCTACTGATTCCTGGGCACCTGGCCCGGCCACTCCCTCCAACACAATCCTTTGGGAGGAGGGTTATAAGGCACCCAAAGCAACCTTGGGTAGACTGATGCTCAGCCCTCCACCCCCACTACAGGGGCAGCTTAGCCATCAACACTGAGCATGCAGAGGCCTCTCCCTTGCTTGCTTTATTTATCTTGGCCCAAGGACGATGAAGCCCGGATCTGAGGGGAGGATGGAAAGGCCATTTCCAATATTTCCTCTCAGCCTCTCCATGCCCCTGAATTGCCCCTTAGTACCCGGGAGGAGAGGGCAGAGGTCTGTGGTCTGAAAACAATGGCTTGAAGCTGGGGGAGGGGGGCAGAGGAAGGAGGGAGAGGGAGGATTCAAAACCCACAAGCCCTGTCATGGACTTGCAGGTAATGCACAGCATGCTCCAGGGGGGGCTCTGCAAACTGGTGGACCTCAGACTCTCGACTGAGCCACCTAGATGCAGCCTCAGACAGCTATAGGTAGATGGGGAGAGGCTGGACTGGTTCCCTTCCTTCCCAGGGCCAGGACTGCATAGAACTGCCAGCCCTAGGAAGCAGTGTGGAGAGTCCTCTGTCTATGCCAGTAGGAGGAAGGGGCCTGCAGGCCTGCCTGGGTCTCCAAGAAGCTCCAGGCTTGTATCTCAAGAGCCCATTTGCCTGAGCAGAGTGGCCCCACAACGATGGAGCTCCCAGTCCTCCCCCTCTTTGGCTTCTTTGCACTGCTAGAATCCCTGTCTCCAGTTGTCATGTCCTTCGCCACACCCAGTGCTGTCCTTCAGCCAAGCCACACACATGGAACTGCTTTCATCTTCCTCCTCAGCTGGGCCTGCCCTTTCCCAAGGGCTCAGGGACCTCGCTCCTCTGAATTCTCTCCAATTTGTCTCCATCACCCCCATGTGCAGGGATGTTCAGCTGCACAGTGGCCTCAGAGGAGAGGTGGGAGGTTTGGGACTGCAGCAAGCTGGCCCGCACCCTAGGCCACAGGGACATCAGGGAGGGGAGGGCATTTCCTGTTTCTCAGCCTCCCTCCTTCCTTCTGGCTCTGCAGGGACCTGAAGTGTCAAGGAGCGGGTAGCCTCCATTCAGTCAGCAAATGTCCAGTGTGGGTGATACAGGGATCTAACTTGGTTACTGCCTGTAAGGATCTGTCAGATCAGTAAAGGAAGTCATATTACTAATCTATTATTAGTATTATTTACCCATAACACCAATATAGCACTTTCCCCATGGCAGGCACTATCTCAAGGACAGTATACAGATTAATCATTTCATCCTCACAGTAACTATAACTATCTCCATTTTACAGGTGAGGAAATGCAGGCTCAGAAAGGTTATGTGAATTGCCCTAGTAACTGGGATTCTAGAGCTGGGATTCTGTACCCAAGAAGTCTGACTCCAGAGCCTGTGCTCTTAATCACTATGCTTTATAAACCTGTACAGAAAGCTCACAGAATGTTTAGAGGAGAAACCAGTTATTTCCAACAGAGAGGTTCAGGGAAGACTTCTCGGAGGAGGAAGTGTTGCCGATGGACCTCTCAGGGAACTTGAACTTACAGAGAGATGAGAGGACATTCTAGGTGAAGGACAAGAGTAAAAGCAATGATCAGGGACTAGGATATTATAAGTCAGGTTCAGAAAACTCTAGGAGCTCAGTGTGGCAAGGACTGAAATGGCAGCCTTGGGAGGCAAGACTGTGAAGGCAGTGTGTCCTGTAGGCCATCAGCTTTAAGGAAGGGCAGAACCTGATGCAAGCTCAGTTTGAAACTCATTCAGGCTATGGGAGAGGCTACTATAATTGTCAGGCAAGAGATGATCCCGTTCTGTTCTGGGGTAATGGCAGTGGGGCTGTTTTGAAGATGTCATGAGGTGGCATAGGTAATGGATTGACAAGACTTGGTCCCCAAATGAATGCCAGGTGTGAGGGAAAGTGAGGAGCCCACTGAGTGGGTTGTTATGCTATTCCTGAAGGAGAAGCAGAATGGGTGGGTTGGGGCGTTTTGTTTAGGACATGGAGGGTTTGAGGTGCCTGTGGGGCATCCAGCAAAGACCCTTATTTTGGAAAATAAGAGAAGCCCCAAATGCCTTGAGTGCAGAGTTCAAGAGCAAACGGTGGGAGGTGATGCTGAACAGAAAGCTAGAGCCTGGACTACCTGGTTAATTAGTTAGAACTTGATTCTACAGCTGCAGAGAGCCCTTAAAGGGTTCTTGAGCAGAGGAGTGATGCAGTTAGATTTGCGTTTTTAGGAAGGTAGATGCGGCAATATTGTGAACAGGCTGCTTGGGAAGAAGATTGAGGGGAGATGGTGGGGATGGGGATGAGGGAACAGATAGGAGAGACATTTTGATGGCAGAAAGGGTGGGATCCAGAGAGAAGAAGCAAGGTAAAAAAGAGTGACCCAGCTGCCACATGGAGAAGGAGTAAGCCTGAGAGTGAGGCAGGGAGTGATGGTGTGGCCGGCAGTGGTGGGAGAAGTGAGAGTGAGGCCAGTTTCTTCCTCCCTGCTTGTTTGCTCCCCTGGGTGCCCTAGCCACAGGCCTTTGTTTGAGGACAGAAGAAATGCTTCCAAAGGCAGCGCCTCCCTCCTGCTACAGGTTATAAATCTCCAGGGCCAGACACCGACACACACACCTGCCGCAGGATGGGGCTCAGCAGCTGGGCCGCCAGGGTAGGGGCCAGTGCTTCCCAAAGATGGGAGGATTTCCAGGCTACATTTCCAAAGGAATTCCCGGCTGGTGAAACACCAGAAAGGAGGGAGGAGAAAGAGCCTGTCCATCCCTGAACAGGGCCCAGCATTTCAGTGGGGGGTGGTGGTGGGGTGAGGGGCCAGGGAGGGAAGATGGAGCCAGATGGAGGGAAGGCTCATAAGAGAGAGTGGGGGCTGGCTGGGGAGCCAAGCAAGGAAGGGACGCACAGGAGGAGGGGCTGGGAATCGGGAACTGAAGCAGCTGGGAGTACCACCTTTAAGCCTCAAGCATCTGACTTGGCCTTTCCCAGGGGCCAGGCCAGCCAGAGTCAAGGGAGCTACCAGTGTGGGTGACAGTCAGGTGTGGGGCACAGTGATGGCCAGCACACCCCACATGCACACACAGAGGGAGCTCATCTCAGAGCTGGAAGAATCTTGGCAGATGCCAGGGTCCAATCTCAACATGTGATTGGGGGAGCAGGGAGCTCAGAGAAGTGTAGCGGCTGCTCAAAGCTGCACAGCAAGGCAGTTACAGAACTGGGACTATAGATGGGACTACAGGGCTTTCTGGCACAAAGCTCTACTCTCTTGAGGGAAGCCATAATGAGAGAGATAAAGATATCTTGGGATTCGTTTGTCACCACATGGAGAGAAGTCTTTCCCTCCCTAATTTGCGGGGGACAGAGAGGATTGAGAGCTGACTGCAGCAGTGGTAACTGCCAAAGCAATTAGACTTTGGCAATCTTTGGATGAATTGAACATGGGAAACATGGAGGAAGTGTAGACAGAAGGCCAAGAGGTAATTCCGAAGAGGTAGAGAAAAGGTGGCAGGAGCCACCTAGAGAAGCTGGGGCACCAAGCTGGAAGACAGCAGGATGCTTGGCTGTTGGCTGAATGCTGTTGGGAATGGTTATTAGTTGCAGAAGAGAAGAAAGGAGGAGAAGGTGGGAGGGGGACATGGAGGGTAAGATTACTAGGAGCCCTGGAAAGGGACACACTTTGTTTCAGGCAGTAGCTGTGAGGGGCCACGGGAGGCCAGGAGTCCCCAGGGAGCTTAGTCTGGTCTAAAGTCTCTGCCTAGAGATTCAGACAGAAAGACTCTGCCTTCCTCAGTGGCCAGTAGGGTGGGTGGCCACACTAGGGGCCATCTTCAGAGTAAAGGCTTCTGAGAGGAGGTAAGCTTGGTGTTGGACTGGACAGGCAAATGGTGGCATCTGTACACTCTCTTCATCTCTGTCAGACTCTGGAGGCTGCAGGCAAGGGCTAGTTAGCTGCCCAAGCCCCTTTGGTGCATGGACAGGAAATTGGCACATGCGTTGTATGTGCTCACTTTTTACCTACACAGGCTCATGGATAGAGCTGGACACTCTCTGGAAAGAAAGAAACCTCCCAAGCCGCTGATGTCAGAGGCTGGAATGCCTCTAGGGTACTTGTAGGCAAGAGTCCAGGGGCCCTGCCTGGACTAAACTACACAGGCCCCTCACTGAACTGGCATCCTGGATGCCACTTCTGCCATTGATGCCACACTGGCAACGAGAGGGAGGAGGACTTCCTACTTGCCTCCTCAGTAGCCCAGGGTAAGGAGCAGCCTCCTCTGCGGAACCAAACCAAATGGTCCCTGCCTGGGGCCACCCTGGCCCATTTTCTTAGCTCCTTAGCAGTAAGCCCACCGCCTAGGCCCTTTCTCTACCTGGAGAGATTTCCCTTAGATTTCCTGGTGCTTATGCATTTTCTACCCTCTCCGCCAAAGTTCCTTAGAGGCATGCAACAGGCACTCAAAAGAAGCTCCTTGATGGTGTAAGAGACAGAAATTGAAAAGGCCAAGTATCGCCTGATCCCCAGCCCTTGAATGCTGACAGTGAAAGTTTTGCAAGGGGCCAAGAGCTGACCATATCCCCTGGCCTTGGCACATATGCCATCCCTGAGGGTGGTAGTGCTTAGGCCTCATTTGGAGGATGATGGCGGATGAGGGAGCACAGGGAAGGGACAAGCCACAGAACAACTTGCCATCTTCTAGTGAACAGCAGGAGCAGAGACAAAGCCTCCTCCAACTCTGACACTTTGTTTCCAGGCCACCAACTCTATCTCAAGGTTATGCTCATAGTTAGAGGCAGCCACAAGCCCAGCCAATCATCCTGCTTTGAAGAACCATCTACAATTTTTTTTGAAGAGATAACAATGTGGCCTTTGTCTTTCTCCTCCTCTCATTCTCACTTTCCCTGTCCTCTAGTCCTCTATGTTGTCATTTTATGGACCTTCTCCAAAAAGGAAAAAAAAAGGTTGCCACCAAGCTAGGCTGAAGAGATGATTGAGGCAGACCTGTTCCTCTTGTGAGCTGGCTGCCTCGTGGGGCCTGGTAGTGAGGCTGAGACAGCAGATGGGAGTCCCTCTGCCTCCTCCTTCCTCGAGGAAAGGTTTACAAAGCTTTCTCCCTCCCAAAAGTCTTGGGTGTACCCACTGCAGGAGCTGATGAAAGTGGATGTGATCCCATCCACCACCTGGATACCGGTACAGGCCCTAAGTGGGCAGACACACACCATGCTGGTAAGGGTGCCACTTGTCCAAAGCAGGTGGATGGATTCAGCAGCTGCCTAGGTCACCTGCCAGGTCTGGGCTGGGCCAGGGGGCTTTTGGCACCAGTTTCAACATCTTGGACCCTTTCTCAGGATTCTGAGCCAAGGAAAGTTCTCCAGAAACTGAGAACCCCATCCCATCCTCTTCCCCAAGCTTGACACTAAGAGAAAACTTTCAGTCAAATATTTCTGTCATGACAAAGACCTCCAAAGGTCATCTTATCCATCCCCCAGGCTCCGGACTAGAAGATTTTTCTTTCAACCTGGTTAGTCAACACTTTCCTACCATGCTTATGCGTTCTGGTCTCAAAGAAGGCACCGCGAGTCCCTGTGCTCCAGTGGTATTGGCCTTGGATGCTGGGAGCTATGTGTGCCGGCTTCTAAGAGCAGAATGGGGATCCTCCGGGGAAGGTGAGAATGGAGTCACATGGCAGAGCCAGAAGGGCAGGGGGCACCCAGGGGCCCAGGGCCTCTCTCCTGCTAAGGATTGACTGCCTCTGCCTTTCTGGCCGCCTGCCTGCATCTCAGTTTCTAAGCAGAGCCTGGAGCCTGGCCTCGGGAGCAACGCGAGTCCCAGCCCAAGGCCTTCTGAGAGCAGCAGAGTGGAGCAGCCCCAATCAGCCTTTGGCTGCCTTGCTTCCTGCAGGTGGAAAAATCATCCTATTTATCCCCAAATGGATTTGTCGACTTGAACAACAAACAGACATAGAAACACATATGGAGTCATAGACATATGTTCAAAAATGGATCCAGAGATGCACATACAGTCTTTCTCTCTGCCTCTCTCTCTCTGCCTCTGCCTCTCTGTCTCTATGACTTTGCCTCTGTGTCTCTGCCTCTGTCTGTCTCTGTCTCTCTTTCTCTCTCTCTCCCTCTTTCAACTCTTTCTCTCACTCACCCTTTCCCAAGGCCCCTGCTGCCTGCATTACAGCATTTATCAAAGTGGCCTGACCTCATGTTGTAAAAATATACAGCATGGAACAAAATCCACCTTGAACTCTCTTCTAAATATATTAAAATAATAGGAATTCTCATCTGCCTGATTGAATTTGCTGCTTGATATTAGAAGCATGCCAGGCCCTTCTGGGCCCAGTCAGGGGCGGGGAGGGGCTGGGATTCCCTGCCTGACTCCTCGCTCTTGGCCAACAGCTCTGTTCCTTTGGGTGGGCGGGGCCAGAGTGAAGGAGTTGGAGCTGTGTTCTGGCCAAGAGACCTTGGGCGGCCACCTCAGCCAACAGCCAGCAGCTAGTACAATCCACTGAGCACGTGCAGACAAACACTGTGATTTCTCTGGCCCACACAGCACCCCATCTTGGTCTGGAAGCTGGGAGTCCCTGCCCCTGCTCCCATCTGCACCAGCGCTCACAAGCCATCCTGGAGTGACTCCTGGGTTTCGCTAATGGCCACATCTGTGGCCCATGGGACCAGAAGCTTCTTGAAGGCAGGGGCCATACGTTGTTCTTTTTTGTATCACCAGGATCTAAAATGGCCTGGTACAAATAAAAGCTTAGGGGAAACATTTGTTGAATAAGCAAATTAATTCATTTATTCATTCAACTTATATTTATTGAACACTTAGTAAGGGCCCAGCACTGATCAAAGCACTAGGAACACAGCAAAAAAACAAATAGATGTCAAATCCCGCCTTCATGCAGCTTTTATTCTAATGAATAAATAAACTGGCCCACCCAGCCCACGAGAGAAGACAACCACTACCCTGGGTCATGCTTCTCCTCCAGGTCTCTTGCTCCCTCATGCAGCAAACCATCCAACTTGCAAAATCTTAGACTCTGCTTTTCAGAGGTACAGCAGCTGCCTCATCATGGCTTGCTCGGGACTCGGATACCAGCCTGCTGGGGCTTTAGGGCAACACTGTGCAGGCAGAGGAGAGGAAGGGGCAGGGTCCTGGCATGAGACTCCCATACTTGCTTAGGATGGAGGCTGGGCAATAGGTCTGACTAGCAGTGAAGGGGGCTCCCTGGTGGACAAAGTTTGTTGCCAAAGGGCAGGGGCACAGTCAACAGTGGGTCTTGAGGTTCCAAGAAGAAGTAGTCACAAGATATTACTCAGATGGGGCAATCCTGCTGCAGGGAATCAGCTACAGTTGGATTTAGTGTCTGGAAGAAGACCAAGTGTCATGTAGAGAAGGGCCCCAGGGTGGAATGTGGAGAAATGAAAGGTTGGTACAAGTAATGTTGTGCTGGTAAATATTTAACAACTTGCTCACTGGGAGGGGAAAAAATCTCTGATTTGTAGTGTTGCCAATTGCCATGGTATAAATACTCCCACAGTGGCTGAATTCAAGCTATGAGTATGACATCACTGGATACAACTTTGTAAAGAGATGCACATGCAGTTCTCACAAGCCAATGTGAGCCTTGGCCTGGGCTGGGGGTCAGAATCAGAAATTTATTAATTGGAGGGGGACTGGCCAGTAGATGGAGGATGAGTGGTGACTGAGGTTGCTTGTGTCATACGGCCTCTGCCTGCACTGGCTTGGAGATCTGTAGGCTGATGTGACACCTGCAGAGGAAGGAGAATACGAGTGGTTTTTTTTGTTTGTTTTTTCGTTTTTTTGTTTTTTTGTTTTGTGTGTGTGTGTGTGTGAGTGTGTGTGTGTGTGTGTACGTGACTGGGGGGTCATGGAGAAATGCTGGTAAGTTTGATCCTTAAAATGATAGCCAGTCGAGTTCAGTGGCTCATACCTGTAATCCCAGAGCTTTGGTAGGCCAAGGCAGGTAAATCATTTAAGCGCAGGAGTTCAAGACCAGCCTGAGCAACATAGCAAGGCCCTGTCTCTACAAAAAAATTTAAAAATTAGCCATATGTGATGGCATCTGCCTGTGGTCCCAGCTATGTGGGAAGATAGCTTGAACTAAGAAGGTGGAGGCTGCAGTGAGCTGTGTTCGCACCATTTCACTCTAGCCTGGGCAACAGAGCGAGATGCCATCTCATTAAAAAACAAAAACGATAACCCTACTTCTATGTAGTGCTTTTCCGTGGAAAATGAGGCACAGACAGATTAAGTAACTATCACACGTCACATAGCAGTCTGGCTCCAGTCTGCTTTCAGTTGCTATGTTGCACTGCCTCTTGTCTTACTTCCTTAATGGAATCTTCTTGATGCAGACCTCTTGCCTGGGCCCATAGTACCCAACAGGGCTCTCTGACCTGGCCTACTGCTCCTAAAATGCTTCCTCCCACCCATTTCTCTAGAACCCTCCTGTCAGCTGGGGCAGCTGCATGTGACCTCTCTGAGCCTGATGCCACCCACACCCCAGCAGACTCAGCTCTCAGCTTTATTCTTTGTGACAGTGAGACCTGGGACGATGATATGTGTGTGTTGAGGTGAGGGGTGGCTAAGCATGGGTGGCCTTTTGGAAGAGGGAGGCAACCCTGTCTGGGAGGAGGAATAAGAAAAGGAAAGAAAAGGAGCATGAAACCAGGGGAGGAGGGGTGGAAGCTCCAGTCTTGCACTTGGCCCATGCTGCTCTCAGCATTGCTGTGACCCGTACACACACTCAGAGCAACGTGAGGTGGGACTCGCTGAAATGTAAACAGGATGAGAAGATATGGGCTTCTGCAGGAGGCTTGTGGAATTGACTCATCATTTATAGCATGTGTGTATGTGTGTGTACGTGCACAGGCCTGCTTACACACCCATATTCAAAAGAGAGACTGTAGCTGAGTGTGATCAGCCAGGTACATTTGTGGGATGCTGTGACTGTGTATGTCAGAAACATTGACATCCCTGACTCCTGGAATTTCCCTGGACCTCTGGAAAAACTCAAGCAGGGGAGGTTTGGCAAGAGCTCCAGAGAATGGCTGAGAGGTTGCCGAGAGGGCCAGACTGGCTCTAGGAGGGGTTTTCCTCTGTGCTGAGATCACCAGCTCTCCTTCTGCCCTATGAGGCACCAGTCCTCAGCCTCCAGCACATGCCTGGAGAGTGGTGAGGCATTTCCTCTGAGCCTTACTCCGCGAAGGGAAGAGACAAGACGTCTGAGGAAAAGCTTGTGAGGAAGCACCTGGGGTGAGCACCTGGCCTGGCCTGGCCTTGACTGTCCCCGTTGTTGCCTAGAGCCTCAGGAGCAATCCCAATGTCCCCCAATGCTCTCTCCCAACCATGTGGTGTAGATGAAGGAGCAAGGCCTTTGCAGTCCACTGGGATCTGGATTTTAATCCTTCCTCCATCACATACCTGTCTTGGGACCTTGGGCCACCTCCTTTACAAGACTGAGCCTCTGTCTCCTCATCTATAAAGAGGGATTATCTGTGTCCATAGAGAGCTTTCTAGGTGTGAGGACAAGAGATGTTGGGTTAATCTGAAACAGTGGGTATGAATAAGGAGGACCAGTACTCAGGCATTGGGTTGGGGGCCTGTCAATCATCTATTGATATGTAAACAAAGAAGAGTCCAGGAAAGGGTCAAGTGCAGGATGGAGGACCCTTTCCCATCCTTCTTGCCCTAAGAGAGAGGAAGAGCTTCTGGAAACCCAGATTCTTGGCCTAGGAAGAGGTTGCTTTCAGTATCTGCTCACAGAAGGGGAAAGAGGAAATGAGTATAACTGAAAGCTCTTTGAGACCAGGGACTGGCCCTCCTGTTCATTTCTGTGGCCCCCCCTCCCCACAGTTACCTAGCACTGGGCTTGGCAGAACATAGGTGCTCTGGCCACATTTATGAACCAAATATACAATCTCATTTGCATCCTCACAGCAACCCGATGGGATAGTTACTGTCATCCTCCATTTTACAGTCATAAAGTGAGGGCCAGAAAGGCAAATGCACCTGCTCAGGGTCAAACTAGCTGTAGCAGCACAGCAGGGTTGCAGTCCGTGTAACACAAGTCCATTCTCATTCCATTGCACCACTCTGCTGTCTTCACCCTTAGCTCTCGGTGATGCTTCCCTGATCAACACTGTGGCTGGTGGGGAAGGCCACTGGGTCAAATGGAGAGCCCAGCAGGCAGAGATTGGTGAGGGGTGTGGGTGACAAAATTTCAGGCCACTCCTGGCTTGAGCTAGATCCTAGCTGTTCTGTTGCCACAAGTGTCCTAGGATCTCAGAGTGTACTAGTAGCGAGCAAGACCACCTCTGGTGAACACGCACAATGAGGGAATATGGGGCAATGAGATGTTGGGAAAGGAAACGGTGTGGGAAAGGACAACTGCTGAAAATAGCAGAGACAGGCACCCTGGCCTTCTTGGCTATCTGTTGTATCTAAAGATACAATAAAGTACTTTGAGGTTCTTCCTGGAGTCCTTCCTGCTGTTATCTAAACCCATTCTTTCTAGCTTTATTGCATCTGGGCTTCTGTACAAACAACTTTTTACTGTCCTTTAAATAACATCCTTTCAGGGGCTCTGGCCAGCAAAGAAAGCTCCTCTACTCAAGCCAAGAGTAAGGAGAACTTGCCACCAACTCAAGGAAATCAATTGCCAAACTCATTGCCTAAAGGGGTCTGAGTAAAAAGAGCCCTGGACTCAGCTTCTGGCTCTCCCAGTGACTATCTGTAACTTTGGACATGTTATTTGGCCATTCTGTGCCCCAGTTCCCACATGTAGAGTAGGTACTATCCATTGATCTCCTATCTTAGGAGCCTGGCAAACAGTCGCTGCTCAATAAGCAGAGTTGTGGTCTGGTGATAACGTGAATCTGCATCTTCATGCCACTACGCTCACTGATTCCTACGCCTTTGACTTGCCTGGGTTGGGAGTTTACAACTCAAGTCTAGCCCTCAGCTCCGGCCCTTGGCTTGTACCTGCACAGTCCTGGGAGGCCTGCATAGTGCCCTGAGCAGTATCTCCTCCCAGCCTTCCGGCTCCAAGATTTTTCCCAGTGGCCGCCCCAACTTCTACAGCTCCCGCAGCTGCTCTCTGTACAACATGGCTGTCCCATCTTCTGTTTCTCTGAAAGCTCCTAGGATTGCTTTTTAGCCAAGGACCCCTGAGTCACATACCCAGGCCTCCAGTGTTCAGAAGCCATGTCAATGCACCCAGCTCTGAATTTACATTTGCATTTCCAAAGCCCAATTTACATTATAATTATTCCTGTCTCGCCATGCAGGGGAACTCCACACATATTTGGGGCGAGGCCTTTCGGCCAACTCTAAGGATTGGCAATCACATCTTCTTGGGCCTCATTCCCCTAGCACTAGGGCTTTTTTTCTTGGTTTCTTAGAGTAACCACACAACCATATCTTTCATTCTTACTCCTTTTCCAGGTAGGAAGTGTATCTGGACCACTCTAACCTACAAGGCTGAACCCACTTAACAGTCCGTGTCATGGTACTCTGTCCCATTCCTGACTCCAACCAGTTGGAATATAAAGGATATATATTTTGTTCATCAATTTAGCAGAAATTTAAAATAGTGGTCAAGGTTGCGGTGAGATGGGCAATCTCATATACTGTTGGTGGAAGTGTAAATTGGTATAGCCTTTTTGGCAGGCAATTTGGAAATACGAAGACCCTTAAAACCAGGTATATATTTTGACTCAGTAATTACCCTTACAGACACCAACACTAAAGAAATATCTGCAAATTTGGATTAAAATATATGTAAAAGCAATTCATAAAAACAGTAATAAGCTAAATGTCCAACATAAGAAAATTAAATACATACAATTATCTACAATTTATAAGGATGTTATCGAGGAAAAATTTGCTCATGCTATAACATTAAGTTAAAATATGAAGAATACCAAGTCACAGATACAGCATGATCCTGACTTTTTGTTTTTACCAACAGTAAACATTCAAATAAAAAGACTAGAAGGAAATTAACCAATCGTTAACAGTGTCTGACTATAGGTGGTGGGATTATAATGGATTATAATAATAAAAGCCAGCACCTGTATAGCGCTTTTCTCAGTACTTTACATATATTTATATACACTTACTCCTTATAGCTACCCTATGGGAGAAATACCATATTATCCCCATTTTGCCGATGAGGAGACAGAAGTGGAGAGAGGTGAAGTGACTTGTTCAACATCACACAGTTGGTAATTTTCTTCTTTGTAATTGTCATTCTCCAGATTCTCCACTATGAGTATGTTTGGCTTTTATAATCAGAACAGAAATGCACAGGGATAAGCTTTGTTAAGAAAAATCAAAGGGTACTGTGACTTACAGGGCCTCCTTGGCCCACCTGGAGACAGCTCCACTGAGCAGCTGGTTTTTCTGTGGCACTCCAGGTCTTGGGGTCTTTGTGATCTCCTCTTGGCCTATCCTGTCTGGCCACAGCCCACTCAGGGCCTGCCCCTCTCCTGCTTGATATGCCTCATGGCTAATGCCCCACCTCCCCACCTACTGGCCTTTGTCCCTTTCAGGGAAAGCCTATGTCGCTAGCTGGATGCTCACCTCTACTGTCCATCCCTGGAATAGCAGAGGCTGGCAGTGGGCTGGCTTTGCCTGCCAGCCCCATCTCAGGGACATCACCAAGGGGGATGTGGAGGGGGACATTTATCTTCAGGCCCCTGTCCCTGGGATTCTACAGAGATTTGTTTTTTCAACTGTAACAGAGAGGTGGCATTGTCTAGAAAGGGGCTGACCTCCTTACCTTGGCCCTGGGCCCTCTTTACTCTGCAGAGGCCACCGCCCCATCTTTTCCTGGCTTGACCACTGCTTACGCAGGTCACAAGCACTTCTGTGTGGGTGCAAGCATCAGCCACCCAGCTTCCCTGGGGTCATACCTAACTGCAAGTAGGTTCAAGTAAAAATGGAAGCTCTCTGGAGGGGAGAAGTAACTGCAGCTCTGTCCCTTCTCGTGCCTTCTTCATGCCACGCCCTGGCCACTGTTCCAAATCCAGATTCCAGGAATGTTTAGCAAGAGCTGTGGGGTGGGATGTGGAGCCTGGTCCCCAGAATATGGGGAGCAAGAAGATGGCAAGAGGGTGCTATGAGCTCTCTTGCAAGCTGGAGAGGGAGCAGCAGATCCCACTGTAGGCAACTCTGCTTGTTGACCCTCTGGAGGGCAAGAACAAAATGGGGTTGGGGAAAAATAATTGATAGGATGCCTGGGATCTTGTCCTGGCTTGTCCTCTAACTGTCTGTGTGACCCAAGCAAGGCCCTTCCCTTCTCTGGGCCCCAGAATCCTTCTCTGGAAATGACAAGAACAGTGATCCATTTCACTAGGCCGTCATGAGAATCAAGAGACACCTACACAGGATGGGAATGCAGTTTGTATAGTAGAAAACAGGGTGGAATCATGAGCTGGTTAGGAAGCTGAGAGATTCTGAGTCAGTATTTTTCCCTCTCCAAGGCTCCATTTCCTTATCTGTGTAAGTACACTGGGGAGTGCACGTTCTTGAACAACTTTGTGAAAGCAATGAACCCATTTCCTATAAAAGTGCACAGCAAAGTGTTGCACATGATTTCAGGAAGGCCTTTAATTTCATGGTCCCTTTCGTGGGCCACTTCCAGGCCAGAAACCCCTGTCCTAGGTGAAGGCTTTAACCCCTTCTCTAGCCAGCTTTCTGGGTGTTAGACAGCCTCTGCTCACACACCTGTAGTGATAGAGAACTCACTCCCCGCCAAGTAACTGGTTCCACTCTTGCAGATCTCTGACTTTCCTTATGCTCAGCTAAAATCTGCCTCCCTGGAGGCTTCTCAGAGGCTTCCCTGCCTAAGGAAGCTGAAAAATGCCTGGGGCCAGGTGTGCTCTGGGTTCTGGGTTATCTGGGCAAGAGGGATGGGATTTCCTCCACTCAAAGCCAAGTCAGCTACTTTGCTGCTGCTGCTCCCAGAGGTGGATGCTGGATTTTCTGCCTCATAAAGTTTGTCCACCAAGTCACTCTGGAGCCAGCTTGTGGCAGGTCCTGGCAGCCAGCTGGTCTGCTCAACTTCCCCCAAGGAAGGGGGCAGCTGGGGGGTGGGGGCTTGACAACACCTCTTGCACTAGCCTGCAGCACTCTCAAAACCAGGGTTAAAGGACCTATCCCCACCCCCACCATCCCTCCAGCATGGAATGATGTCCTGATGTGAGCTCAGGAGCTAGAGAGAGCAGGTTTCAACTCAGAGATCCTAATAGTAAATACCTAAACCAGGAGCAAGGAGTGTTAAATGAAGTAATGAATGTAATGAACATCAGTTCCCTTCCTCCTTCTGCTCCTCTCCCTAGGCCTGTCCATTTCAGTGGGGCAGAGTTAGTGTGAAGCAACTAGATTGAGCACTTCTTGAGTATTTAGTATGGCCCATGTTCTGGGCATGTTAGATCTTGAGAAGAAACCCATCAATACGTTCAACTCGATTGTCCAGGTTCACACAGCTGGTAAAGGATGATGAGGAATTTGAACCCAGGTCTGGCTTCCCTAAATACACATTCATAACGTGGTATCATCCTGCCTCCAGGCAAGGGGTGAGGATGATACTCTCCCACATACAGCAGTTTCTTTTTTAAGGTTCTTTCAGGACCACCATTCAGATTGTTCTAGGGGAAAAGGAAGCAAAAAGGTTAATGGATTCCCTTAGCCCCCAAATCCTCACCAAATTGTGCGTGGAGTAACTTCTCCCTCTCTGCTGATGCCAGCCTTCCCACGTGTGTGAGACCATTGCTGTGGAAAGAAGCCGGGCCTTACTTCAGGGATCTGCTGTGAAATGACCGGACCCATGCATTCTGAGTAAACAAGAGAGCCCCTTCTGGCTTCTCCGGGAGGAACCAAATGGCTTGAGCATTCAGGTAGGCAAGAAAGGCCCATGAAAGGAAGTTTGTTCAGCTCAGATCAAGAGAAACAGATACTTCTTGGGTGGCAGGGTGAGGCATTTGGTGGCCTGAGCTGAGGGTAGGAAAAGGGTGGAGTACCAGAAAAGCCTGGGGAAGAAGGCGACACAGAGCTGGAGTAGGGCTTGCCCAAGGCCTCTGGGGCCCTGGGCTGAGCGGGAGATGGGGCTCCTGTGCCTGTCCAGTCTACCTTCTAAGTTAGCCTCTGCCTCCCTCAGGGCCCACTCCCAGCCTGGCCAGAGCCTAATTCCACCTCAGGAAGGCATTCCTGGGCTTTCCCAAGGCAGACCTGGCAGGCCATTGCCATGGCAGCCAGGGGTTGCTGGGAGGAGGAGCAGGAGAGGAACGACCTGGGGACTGTTCCTGCAGGAAGGCATTTCCTGGGTCCTTCGGTGCCCAACCTGAGGGGATGTTGCTGTCTGTGGCTCATGGCTGGCAATTGAGGCTATGGCCTTCCTCAGCCCACCCAAGGCCAGTCTCCAGTCTGAATGTGGTGTGTGCGTGCATATGTGTGTGTGTGTGTGTGTGTATCTGTTAGTCTGTATATGTGTGTGGGTATACAGAACGACGGGGGGCCACGTGTGTGTATGAATAAGTGTGTATGTGTACACTCATGGGGGTACACAGAGGCCCCCACAAGAGCAGGGGCCCTATATGTATGTATGTCTTTGTGAATGTTTCTTAAACAGTAGGGAGAGGAGGAGAAAAGACAAAAGCCCTAAATGACTCTGGCTTTTGGAGGAGCCAGCCCGGTGTGGCGGGTGTAGGGAGAGGGCCGGCCAGGGGCCTGATTGGAACCAGACTCAGCAAGGAGGGACTGTAAATGTTTTTTGCTGCCTGTCCTGAGAAATTTATGTCACACCCACTCCATCATCCTGGCGGGGGCAGCCTCTCCCAGCTGCCTGTGGTTCTGGGCTTTCCAGCATAACCAACAACCACTATGGGGGTCCCTGAGCCTCCCTCAGTCCCAGTCTTGGGTGGACCCATCCCGTAATGTCCTGAGGCTGACAGGGATGTTCCAAGCATGGGTGGATGAGGAGGAGGAGGAGAGAGCCTTCCCACAGAGCCTGAACATGGGGTCTGGGACACATTGTGGAGGTATAGGAAGGAAGAAGACAGGAGAGGGGGCTGTGCTGCATTCAGAATCTCTTCCCTGCCCTCTTCCCCTCTTAATGGGGGATACAGACCGAGAGTAGACAAAGAAGGACAAGATGGCCGCTAAAGTACGTTTCAGAGACCATTTGGTATACGATGAAAACTGAAGCCCAGAGATGAAAAGGGACTTGCTCAAGGCCATGCATCAAGGGAGACAACAGCAGGGCCAAGACTGCAACCCAGCCTCTGCCCATCCTACTCTATGTGGCCTTTCTCTCCACCTCACAGCCAGAGACATGTCTCAACCTAGGATTTGGCCCTGTCTTTTTCTGATCATGTTACTCCATCCTTAAAATCCTCCCCTGGTTTCCCTTTGTTCTTAAGAAAAAGGCAAGACTCCTGACCACAAATTACAGGGTCTGCCTCGGTCTAGCCCCTGCGTACCTCTCCAACCACATCTTGTACTAAGCTCCCAAGTTCCCTCCTACCTCTGGGCCTTTGCACATGCTGTGCCCTCTTCCAGAGATGATCTTCCTTCTCTTTTTCGGTTATTTGACTCCTACTTCGACTTTAGAACACAGCTCAAGTGTATCTTCCTCAAGGAAATGTCTACATATGTTCCTGGCTGGGACACAATTTTTCATTTTGTACTCTCATGGCACCATGGACCTCTCCTCCATGGCACTTTTCACTGCTGCGGTTTTCCTTTTGTTGTGTTACTTTGTGATGAATGGCTACCTTCCCTGCCAGACTCAAAGCTCCACGAGGACAAGAACCACAGCTGCTTTGGCTTGCCGATACTATCCTAGTGCTCAGGGCAGGCCAGGCAAATAACCACAATAATGACAAGGACATCGGGAGCTAATATTTGAGGCTTACCATGTGCCAGGCACTCTTGCAGTTGCATTACTTAGAATAAAAAAATTTAATCTTCACAAACTATTTGAGGTAGTTATGATCATAGATGAGGAAACTGGGACACAGAGAAGTTAAAGAACTATACCGTGGTCACACTGTGAATAGTGAAACTGGGATTTGAACACAGGCAGTGTGGCTCCAGAACCTGTGTTTTGACCTCTATCACCATAAGTGCTCAATAATAAATATTTGTTGATGACATGTTTTTGTCTGAACCTCCATAACTTCAATCCTTGAGGGAGTTCCAACCACTGAGCACCTCCCTGGATCTTGGAGTGGTCCCACCCTAGAACACCTTGCCACCTCCCTGGGGTCACTTCTTCTGAGTCCCCTCTCCTGGCTTCCCCTGTACACACTGCTTGCCTCTGCTACTCCCTGGGATAACATAAGAAGTTTCTAGGGCTGGGCAATGTCCCTGGGTTTGGAGAGGAACTTTCCCACGTTGAACACTGGCTCTGGTCATTACTTCTCAACCCAGAGTCCACTGACTTGCTCTCAGCTCTCCAGGCTCAACCCCTTCCCAGCTGTGTGCCAAGCTGATTCACCTCCCTGAGCCTCAGTCTCCCCTTCTGTGAAATAGAGCTAATCACAGTACTGCACAGTAGGGTTTCGAGGATTCAGTGAGTTTGCTTGTGGGTAGTTGGTATCTGCAAAGTATAAGACCCTTACTAGTTATCACTTGTGTCATTGTTATTAACGATAAGTAAGATGTAAACTGAAACTCTTTCGTCATCATTTCTAGCTCCAGAGCCCAATGGAGACCAAGAGTGATGCACTGTACTCATGGTAGGTGTTCAATGTGCCCCCTTTTTGCTTGCTCACCCTCACCACACCCTAGACAAGCTTAGGACTGGTTAGGAATCCCCAGCCCTGCGTGGGGGACGGGGCAGAGCTCTATCCCCCCCCACCGTTTCCCCTCTCTGTCAGCCCCCCACCGGCCTTGCTGTTTCTCTGCCAGGCCAAGGGCAGGGAACACACCGCCTTCACCAGCCCCACCCACTAGGCCCCAAGAGCCCTGCCCCCTCCCCACCATGGCATCTTGAACAGAGCTGAGTCTATGGCTCTTGGTGGGGGGTGGTTGTGGGATGGGGGGGCACCGAGAGAGGAGGGTTACAAAAGCTGTGCCTTGCTTTCCCAGTGGCCTCCTGGGGGCCAATGAATGCACAGAGCCGCAGCCTGGGGGCAGCCAGAGTGTTTTCATTTTGCTCTGTTTGTTTTCTGTTTAGATCAACTGCTCAGTTCTGGTTTGGGCCTCTGTGGGCTGATGGGGTTTGGCAGGTAAGAATTTCTGGGGCCACCCATCTCTGCCTTCTACAGGGCTATGGGCTCAGCTCCCACCAGCCCCTGCAGGAGCAGGGAGCCAGCCTGATCTACTGCCTTCCTTCTTTCCTTTTCTCTCTCTTTCTTTTTTCTCTTTTTCTTCTCTTTCTTTCTTCCCCCCCTTTCTTTTTCTTCTTTCTTTCTTTTTCTATTCCCTATCCCAACTCTCTCTTGCTCCCTCTCCCCTCTGTCTCTCACATCTCTGTCTCTCTCTTTCTCTCTCTCTTGCTGTCAGAGTTTGTTCCTGTCTCTTACTGACTCCCTGTGCAGTAGCTTTTTTCTGTTTTGCCATCTTTCTCCCTTTTTTCTTTCTATTTCTCCCATTTCTTTTTCTCCAAAGGAGAAAGCCAGGGCTTTAAGAGGCCTGAGTTCTGGCTCAGCTTCTACCCTAGCTCTCTCTGAGTAACCTTCAACAGTAGTTCTTTCCCCTCTCTGAGCCTCAGTTTCCCCATCTGCACACTGAAGGCTCTAATTTATGTGACTGCTGGAATCTAAGCTAGAAGATCTTGTGAGTATTTACTCCTTTCAGGGGGTAAGAGGGAGGGCATGGATCAGATTCTCTAGAGAGCAGGACCACACAGTGCAGCCTAGATGGGAGGAGAGAGGGAGGTCAGTGGAGTGTCTCCTTGGGCAGTGAGGGCTCATGGGAAAGGGCAGAGATGGAGGAGACCACCCTTGCTGGTACCAAAAACCCAGTCTAGAGAACCCAAGGAACAGACAGGGACCTGAGGTCTGGAAAGGTAGAGGCGCCCACCCAGCAGTGGCAGGGGACAGGGCTTAAAGAGCGGCACACTGGTCTTGATGTTTGGTGTTCCATCTGCTTTCCATGTAGCCTGGGATCAGGCCAAAGGCCAGGGGCCCTCTATCTTCCAGCTTACCTCTCTTCTCTCTGTGGCGTCTACCCGATACTCTCTGGTGACTTGAGGGTGGATGAGTAGGGGCTAGAGAGTGTCACCCATCCTTGCATGGCCTTCTCCTCTGGTCTCACCAGCACCTCAGACCTACTGCACACCAAACCAAATTCCTTCTCCATTTCCACCCATGCGTCCTCATCCTCCTTGCTTCTTTTCCTGAACAAATGGTGCAGCCATCCTCCCAGGAGCTCAGGCCCTGGCTCTGGCTTCCCCTCACTTCACACATCCAATCTATTTCTAGTCATGTGGCCTCTACCTCTTTCCTCTCCCACCCGCCGCCCACCCCCACCCCCGGCCTCTCCAGTGCCCTCACCGACTGCCATGGCCCCAGTCCTTTCGACCACCATTTCTCACCCAGCTCTTTCCACAACCACCTCTTGCGCCCATGTCTTCTGTCTCACCACCCCTAGTTCTGCCTCCACACAGCTGCCAAGGTCACCATAATTCTGGGACCTAGGAGTAATTTCAACGGTTTGGTTGTTACATATATAGCTGTTATAAACATTTATGTGCATGTCTTTCCAAATGGAATTGCTGGTTCATGGGTAAGTATACATTCAGCTTTCACAGACACTGCCTCATAGTTTGCCAAAGGGTTGTACCAATTTACACTCCTGCCAGCAGTGTATGAGAGTTTTGGTGACTCTCATCTTCACCAAAATTTGGGCATTTGTATTTTCTTTCATTTTATTCATTCTAGTGGGATGATGACATCACATTATGGTTTTAATTTACATTTTCTTTTTGACTAAGTGGAGCACCTCTTCATATGTTTACTGTCTATCTTGATACTCTATTTTTGTGAAGTGCCTGTCAAAGTCCTTTGCACATTTTTCTATTGGGTTGCATGATACATTCCGAATTATGACTCTTTTGCCAGATATATCTATTGCAAATATTTTCTCACATTCCATGGGTTGTCTTTTCATTCTCCTACTAAAACCTTTTGATGATCAGAATGTTTTTATTTTAATATAGTCAAAATTATCAAATTTCCTTTCCCTGGATAGCATTTTTAAAGAAATATTTGTATACTCCAAGGGTACAAAGTTGTTCTCCTATACTTTCTTCTACAAGCTTTATTGTGTTGCCTTTCACATTTATATTTGCAATCTATCTGGAACTGACTTCTGTGTATGGTGTGAGGCAGGGTCAAGATACAGATTTTTGTTTCCCCATGGCTATCCAACTGATCCAGCAGCATTTATTTATTTATTTATTTATTTATTTATTTATTTATTTTTCTTTTTAAAAAGAACCTGCAATGTACTGCAGTGTCATTTTTGTCATAAATTAAGTAATCATATGTGTGTGGCTTTGTGTTTGAATTTTCTCTTCTTTCCATTTGGCAGTTTCTATATCCTCGTGCCATTACCACAATGTCTTAACTACTATAGCTTTCTATGTCTTGATATCTGGTAGTAAGAGTTCTCCAACTATGTTCTTCTCCTTTAAGATTACCTAGGAAATTCCTGGCCCTTTGCATTCCCATCTGAATTTTAGAACCAATTTGATCATTTTCAATTTATAAAAAGCACTTGCTGGGATTTTTGCATGAAATCACATTGACTCTATGGATTAATTTGGAGAGAACTGACTTCTTACGAATATTAATTTTTCTAAATCACAGATATGGTTTATCTCTTAATTTATTTATGTCTCCTTTAATTTCTCTCCACAATGTTTTATAGTTGTTGGTGTCAAGATTTTTCCCATTATTCATTAGATTTATTCCTATTTCATATTTGTGCAATTACATATGATAAGGTTCTTGAAACCTCATTTTTCTATTTTTTGCTGCTATATGGGAATACAATGAATCTTTGCATATTGACCTTCTATCCAGTGATCTGGTTAAATTCACTTATGAGTTTTATTATTTTGTCAATAGAGTCTTTGGATTTTCTATGTACACAATCATGTCGAATGCAAATAATGGCAATTTTACTTCCTCCTTTCCAATCTTTTATTTCTTTTGCTTGCCTTATTGCACCGATTAGAACCTCCAGGACAATGTTGAATGGAAATGGTGATAGTGGGCATCTTGTCTTGCACTCAGTCTCACTATGTGGAAGCTTCAATATTTCATAATGAAGGCCCAGCATGGTGACTCACACCTGTAATCTCAGCACTTTGGAGGGCTGAGGCGGGTGGATTACCTGAGGTCAGGAGTTCAAGACCAGCCTGGCCAACATGGTGAAACCCCATCTCTACTAAAACTGCAAAAACAAAGCAAAAAAAAAAAAAAAAAAAAATCAGCCGTGGTGGTGCGTGCCTGTAGTCCCAGCTACTCGGGAGGCTGAGGCAGGAGAATCACTTGAACTCGAGAGGAGGAGGTTGCAGTGAGTCAAGATCGTACCACTGCATCACTGCATTCCAGCCTGGGTGACAGAGCGAGACTCCATCTCAAAAAAAAAAAAAAAAAAAATCACAATGAAGTATGTTGTTTGCTGAAGGTTTTTCATAGATGCCCTTTGCCAGGTTGAGGAAGCTCCCTTCTGTTCCTAATGTGTTGAGACTTTTATCATGAATGTGTGTTAAATTTTGTAAAATGCTTTTTATGCATTTATCATGATTTTTCTCCTTTTTACTGTTAGGTGAATTACAATGATTGGTTTTTGATTGTTAAACCACCCTTGAATTCCTGGATTAAAACTCATCTGGTCATAATGAATTATTCTTTTAGTATTTTGCTGGACTCCATTTGTTAGTATTTTATTATTTTACTTTATTTTATTTTGAGAAAGGGTCTAGCTCTGTAACCCAGGCTGGAGTGTAGTGGTGCAGTCATAGCTCACTGCAAGCTCAAACTCCTGGGGTAACATGATCCTCCCACTTTGGCCTACCAAAGTGCTAGGGTTATAGGTGTGAGCCACTGTGCCTGGCCAGCTAATATTTTCAATCATGCTTTTTTGTGATAATTGTAGATTCACACACAGTTGTAAGAAACAATTCAGAGATATATTGTATCCTTTGCCAAGTTTCTCCCAATGTTAATATCTTGCAAAAATACAGTACAGTATTACAACCAGGACGTTGACATTGATTCAGTCAAGTTGCAGACCAGGCTAAGCTCATGCCTGTAATCCTAGCACTTTGGGAGGCCAAGGCAGGTGGATCTCCTGAGGTCAGGAGTTCGAGACCAGCCTGGCAAACATGGTGAAACCTCATCTCTACTAAAAATACGAAAATTAGCTGGGCGTGGGGGCAAGTGCCTGTAATCCCAGCTACTTGGGAGGCTGAGGCAGGAGAATTGCTTGAACCTGGGAGGCAGAGGTTGCAGTGAGCTGAGATCATGCACTCCAGCCTGGGCAAAAAAGCGTGACTCAGTCTCAAAAAAAAAAAAAAAAAAAAAAAAAAAGCTGGGTGTGGTGCTGCGTGCCTGTAGTCCCAGCTACTTGGGAGCCTGAGGCAGAAGGATGGCTTGAGCTCGAGAAGTCAAGGCTGCAGTGAGCTGTGATCATGCCACTGCACTCTAGCCTGGGCAAAACAGCGAGATCTTGTCTCAAAAAACAAATAAATAAATAAATAAATAAAGTTACAGAACAGTTCCATCACAAGAATCCCTCCTATTGCCTTTTATAGCTATGCCCACTTCTTTCCTGCTCCCACCTCCTCTTTAAACCCTGGCAACCACTAATCTTTTCATTTCCATAGTCTGTCATTTCAAGAATGTTATATAACGGAGTCACACACTACATAACCATGTGATATTGGTTTTTTTACTTAGCATAATTCTCTAAAGATTCATCCAAGCTGTTGCATGTATGTTTGTTCCTTTTTATTGCTGAGTAGTATTCTGTGGTATGGATGTACCAGTTAGCCAGTCCCTCGTTGAAAGACATCTGGGCTGTTTCCAGTTTTGGGCTATTACAAAGAAAGCTGCTATAAACATTCATGTACAAATTTTTGTGTAAACATTAGTTCTAAATTCTCTGGTATAAATGTCTGAGTACAACTGCTAGGTCATATGGTAGTTGCTCATTTAATTCTTATAAGAAACTACCAAACTGTTGTGTAGAATTACTGTACCATTTTACATTTCCAACGGCAATGTATGAGTGACCCAGTCTCTGCATTCTCACTAGCATTTGTTATTGTCACTTTTTTTAAAGCCATTTGACAACTATGTAGTGATATCTTATTGTGGTTTTAATTTGCATTAATTTGCACCGATGATGTTGACTAACTTTTCATGTGCTTATTTGCCATCTGTGGATCTTCTGTGGTGAAATGTCTCTTCATGTCTTTTGCCCATTTTCTAACTGGATTGTTTGTTTTGTCTTGTTTTGTTTTACTGCTGAGTCTTAAGAGTTCTTCATATATTCTAGATACAAGTCCTATGTCAAATACATGTTTTGCAAATATTTTCTCCCAGTCTGTAGTTTAACTTGTCATCAATGTTATTGCAGAACATAAGCATTTAATTTGATGAAGTCTAATTTATCCATCTTTTCTTGTATGAATCATGCTTTCGATATCAAGTCTAAGAATTCTTCACCAAAGCCTAGGCCCTGAGGATTTTCTCCCATGTTTTCTTCTAAATAATTTGTAGTTTTATATTTTGTATTTAAATCTATGGCTCATTTTCAGTTAATTTTTGTGTAAAGTGTAAAGTCTAGGTCAAGGTTTATCCTTTTGTTTATGAATTTCCAGTTGTTCCAGCCTAATTTATTGAAAAGCCTGTCTTTCCTCCATTGAGATGCTTCTGTACCTTGGTCAAAAATCAGTTGGGGGCCGGGCATGGTGGTCACACCTGTAATCCCAGCACTTTGGGAGGCTGAGGTGGATGGATCGCTTGAGCTCAGGAGTTTGAGAACAGCCTGGGCAATATGGTGGAACTTTGTCTCTACCAAAAATACAAAAAACAATTAGCCAGGCATGACGGCACAAGCCTTTAGTCCCAGCTACTTGGGAGGCTGAGGCAGGAGGATCACTGGAGCCTGGGAGATGGAGGTTGCAATGAGCTGAGAGCACACCACTGCACTCCAGCTTGGGTGACAGAGCAAGACTCTGTCTCAAAAAAAAAAAAAAAAAAATCAGTTGCGCATATTTGTGTAGATATGCTTCTGAGTTCTTTATTCTGTCCATTGATCTATGCCTGTCTCTCTCTCTCTCTCTCTGCCAGTGCCACACAGTCTTAATGACAGTAGCTATGTAATAAGTGTTAAAATCAGGTAGCGTGATTCCTCCCACTGTGTTCTTCTTTTGCAAAATTGTCTTAGCTATTCTAGTTCCTTTGCCTTTTCATATAAATTTTAGAATAATCTTGCCTATGTCTACAAAAAAAGCTTGTTGGAATTTTGATAAGAACAGCACTAAGCTTGCATAGAAGTTTGAGAGAACTGACATCTTTTCTATGTTGAATCTTCCAATCCATGAACTCCTGGGTATATTTCTCCATTTTTTTTTTTTTTTTTTAGCTCTTTGATTTCTTTCATCAGCATATTGTGATTTTCAACAGACAAATCCTTTGCATTTTGCTAGATTGACATCTAATTTTTTGTTGAGATTATAAATGGTATTGCATTTTTAATTTTGATATGCACATGTTCATTGCTAGTATATAGAATACAATTTATTTCTGTATGTTTGTCTTGTATCCTATTACCTTGCTGAACTTGCTTGTCAGTTCTGGGAGGGTTGTTTTTTGTAGATTCCTTGAGATTTTCATGCCTTCTGCAAATCAGAGCCAATTTATTTATTTTCCAATCTGTATGCCCTTTTTCCTTTCTTTGTTCTTTGCTTTGCTTTCCTTATTACATTGACTAGAACTTCCAGCATTATTTTAAAGAAGAGTGATGAGAGCAGACATCCTTTTCTTGTTCCCGATATAAGGTGAAAAGTATACAGTCTTTCATTATTGAGTATGACCTCAGTTGTAGGATGTTGTAGATGGTCTTTATCAAGTTGAAGAAGTTCACACTCCCTCCTTTTTCAAGTGTTTGTCTTATGAAAGAGTATTGAATTTTGTTAAATGCTTTTTCTGCATCAATTGATAAATTAATGTGATTTTTCTTTCTTAGTCTGTTAATACGATGAATTACATTGATTGATTTCTGAGTATTGAACCAGCCTTGCATTCCTGGAATAAACTGCACTTGGTCATGGTGTATGATTCTTTTTATGTATTGCTGAACTCTATTTGTTTTTTTTTATTGGGGGTAATTTTTCTATTTTTCTAAGGGATATTAGTCTGTAGTTTTTTTGTTTGTTTGTTAGTTTATTTATTTATTTATTTTTGTATATAGTCTCTTCCAGTTTTGGTGACAGGGTAAAACTGACTTCCTAAAATGAGTTGAGAAGTCTCCCCTCCTCTTCAATGTTCTGGAAGAGATTATATAGAATGAATTATTTTTAAACTTTTGGTAGAACTGTCCAGTGAAACAATTTAGGCCTAGAAATTTATTTTGAGGGAGGTTTTTTAAATTACAAATTCAATTTATTTGATAGTTATATGACTATCCAAATTTTCTATTTAATATTGAGTGAGTTATGGTAGTTTGTAATTTTCAAAGAATTGATACATTTTATCTAAGTTGTAAAATTTATGGGTGTAGAGTTGTTCATAGTATTTCCTTACTGTGATTTTGATATTCACAGGATCTGTATCAATATCCTCTGTTTTATTCCTGATATTGGTGATTTGTGTCTTCTCCCTTTTTTCCTTTGTCAGTCTTGCTAGAAATTTGTCAATTTTATTGATCTTTTCAAAGAACCAGCTCTTTTGTTTCATTGATTTCCCACTCTTGAAGTCCTGGAACATACTTCACTTGGTCATGACGAATTATTCTTTCAATGTATATTCTGATTCCATTTCCTAATATTTTGTTTTTAGATTTTGCATTCATGTTTACAAGATGGATTTGTCCAAAATGTTCCTTTTTTCATAATACCATTGTCCAGTTTTGGTATCAAGGTTTGTCTAGTTATTTGGCTAGCCTTATAAAAAGAGTTGAGACGTATTCTTTCTTTTTCTTTTCTCTAGAGAGATTTTTGTAATACTGGTGTTAATAAACACATATAGTTTAATGCACTTAGATATATTTGTTGTAAATAGTTTCACTTCTGTGCATGGAGCTAAGTGAAGGAAGGTAACACATTTTTTATTTTTAACCATGTGCCAGATACCATGCTAGGTATTTTACATTCATTATTGTATTGTTTCTTTATAAAAATCTCATTGAGGAAGTATTTTTATACCTGTCTCTGAGCTCAGAAATTGAGATTCATTGACTTGATTAAGATCATGCATGTAAGAATCAAAGCTAAGTCTTATATATTAACCTCCTACTATTTACCAGGCTCTGTGCTCCAAGATGGCCATCTACTATAGCAGCTCAATGAGATGGTAATCATGTTTTCCATTGTGGAGATGAGGAAGCTGAAGCTTAGAGAGGTTGAGGAACGTGTTCAGAGCTGCACACCTAAGATTTGGACAAGCTGGTCTCCAGGTGATATTTTGACATTCTTCAGCTGAAGAGTGTGTTCTTTGTGCTGTAGTCAGAATGTTCCTCATGTGAGCACATTCTTGTGTTTTAGTCACTGCCACAATTGTTAGCAGCAGGGAAGAGTCATGATGGTCAGGACAGCTGCTGGCCTCAGACTCCAGGTGTGACAATGAGTCAAGGCTGAAGATAAAGTTGGGAAATAGGCTGCTGGGCAGCTGGAAGTAAAGGGCTCAGGAATGTGGGCCCTGAGACTGGGGAGCAGACCAGGACATGGACTGAGGATTAGGAGATCAGTGGGAGGCTGGACTTTGACTGGTTGAAGTACCCACTCCTCTGTCATGGGATACAGCTTTTCTGGGCTAGGTCTGGCAGGACTGAATTTCTTCTGCCCCTGCAAAGCCCAGTCTTGAACCTGTATCAGTTCACTCCTAGGAAAGACACTGGGGGTGGAGGTGGGAGAAGAGGTGCCCTAAGGCCCTGGCTCCCAGCCAGAAGGATGGGGGTAACTAAACTGGGGCTAATGATATGGCAGAGCTGTGGGGGCTCCTTAAAGATCACCTGGTCCAATCACCCCAGTGTCTAGGGGGAAACCAAGGCTCAGAGAACTGAGGATACATTGATGGATTTGTCCAAGGTCACACAACCCTGAATGGGCATCTCGGGGAAAGCAAGGAATGAGCTGTGGGGGTGTGGGCACACAGGGGATGTGTGCACGTAGATTGGCTTTCTTTCTATAAGGCCAGTCCTTTATAACACCTGTTGTATACTGCGGTGGGGATGAACATGAACCAGAGTTCATTAACACTCAAGTTAATACATGAATCAGAAGGGCTGATTCCATGTATTAACTTGAGTGTCTAGAAACAAGTTACTTGAATGCTCTGGACTTCAGTTTCCTCATGGGCCCCTCATTGTAGTAATTGCCTCATAATATTGTTGCACAGATTAAATATATATATATATATATATATCACCTAGAACAGTGTGTGCCACATGGGATGCATTGTGTAAGTGCAATTGTTATTGCCAGAAGCTCTGGGGTGGAGTGGAAAGAACAGAGGCTCAAGAGTCACCTACCCAGGTCCCAATGCAGACTCTGTCACACTGGCTATGTGACTTTGAGCAAGTCCTTTTTGTCTCAGAGCCTCAGCAGCATCGTCTACAATATGTGTAACATGGGATTCATAAGACTCCCTGGAGGCCGGATGCAGTGGCTCATGCCTGTAATCCCAGTAGTTGGGAGTTCCCCATTTGAGGCCAGAACCTCGAGACTGGCTTGAGCAACATACGGAGACCCCATCTCTATATAAATAAATGAATAAATAAATACATACATACATATTCTGGCTACCAGGGCTGTTGGACTATCACATGGACAAATCACCTGTCTTACAGAAGACCTTAGAGAAAAGATGGTTGTTATTATAATGCTAGTGAGACTCACTGGGGATAGACAGATATCCTTCATGGTTTCTGTCCCCCCAGGCCGTGGTCTTCCACACCCTTCAAGCTAGCCCAGCCCTCCCCAGCTTTGAGCTGGATAGGCCCTGCAGCCTCTCTGCTCCTGCTCCCAGGCTGGTTCACTGGCTTAACAACTTCCTTTCTCCTCACAGCACTGAGGGTTGTGAAGGCAATTCTGAGGCAACTCTGAGGCAGGGAGGGAGCTGGCTGGAGCCCTGGATACCCCTACATATGGTGGCTTGCAATGGAGAGACAGGGTCTAGCTGCAGATCTCCTTCCACCTTGGTAGGGTTTGCTTGCCTCAAAGCCTCCCATCCATCTGACCCTGGTCTGGGGCTCAGTGGAGCTGGAGTAGTCAGTTAGAATGAGAATCAGAGACTCCTAGGCTTCTGAGTAGAGTTAACTTCAGCTCCTCAACTCTCCATCCTCACATATTTTAGTTTATGGGAGGGAGAACTAGACCTAGAAAGAACAAAGAATGCAGCCAAGGTCACACAGCAATGATTTCCATATTACAGAGTAGGTAGCTGTGGTTTAGACATGTTCAATGCAGAGTTAGGATCATAATCCAGATCTCTTAAATGCTATCTTTTCTAGAATCAGAATATGTAGAGCCAGAAGAGATCTTAGTTTGAGGGACATCTGAGTCTAATCCCACTTTGTACATGAGTAACATTGAGGCCCAGAGAAGAAGAGGGATTTACCCATGGTCCAAAAGGAGTTAGTGGCAGAGGTGGCACTCGAACACAGGGTTCCTGATTTTTTTTGTCCAGGGGCTCTTCCCACACCCACGAGCTGCAGGAGAGGTGGAGGGCCCAAAGGCTGTGTGCCAGGGTGTAAGGTGCCTGGCTCAGTACTGGAATGCTTTTAGCCCCTGCCCAGTCAGAACTATTGTTTTCCTACCACCTTATAGCTCTGAGGACCCTCTCTTACCTTCTTGATTGGTACCCTGGGGAAAGTGTTCCCACATGGCTGAGCCCTACAAAGAGTTAGGAACCTGAGTTCTAGGCTGCATGTCCTCAGATGAGTCCTTTCCTCTCTGTGAACCTGTGTTTTTCCAGCTTTAAAATGATGTGTATGGAATGTGGAGCAAAGGAGGACTAGTTGAGTCTGAGCAGTAGAATTAACTGGACAGCTGGGAAAGATCCTGATGCCCAGGCCCTACCCTAAACCCATGAAATTAGAATTTCTGGAGGTGGGCCCCAGGCTTGGGATGATTTGTCCAATCCCCCAGGGAATTCCAGTGAGCAGCTGGTGTCAAGGCGATCTCTAAGAGCTCCTCTACCTGACTGTAGCTGAAATTCCATGTCCCATTCAATGTGTCTTGGGTTGAGGGGAAGGAGGACTCTGACAGCTCCCCTCCCACAGCCTCCACACTGAGCATGCCAGCCCAAACCGTAGGCCATTTCTCCAGGGTTAGAAAATTGCTTTGTGCTTTCTGGAATTTTCTGAATTCCTACTGGGACACTGCTCCTGTGGTAGGAGTCTGCTTGTCCACACCCCTCCACCTCCTCTTTCCCTGAGATCCCCCCTTCCTTGTCTGACCAACTCCATGTGGACGAGAAATAATGCAGGCTTTGAAATCAGGACAGACTCAGGGCAACATCCCTGCTTCACCATGAGTAGCTCTACAAATCATTTCACCCTCTCTAAGCCTCAGTTTTCTCATTTGTAAAGTGGATTGTATTGTTACTTAGCTCACAGCACTACTGGGAAGATTAGCTGAGCCAATGCATGCGGCATGCCTAGCACAGTGTCCAGCACGAGGGAGCACTCAGTGAATAGTAACAGCCCTGGGGGCAGCCTGGTGCCTGTCTCCCTCAGAAGAACCTCAGGGAAACTGACTTGCTCTCAATTGAAAGACTCAACATCCTGAATGAGGCCCTATTCTAAGACAAGGCTCTCAATCTGCTTTCCGTGCTTGCTGCTTTCTAGTTCATGAGACTGGTCCATTCCACTTGTGCCACCTTCCCAGCAAGCCCATGAGAGAGGAATTCTTATCATTTCTGCTATACAGGTGACTAAGCTGGAGCCCAGAGAGGTTCAGTCATTTGTCCAAAGTTACTCAGTTTAGAATTGGTATTTGAAGGTAGAATTTGAAAGCTGGATTAGAAAGCAGAACCTTTATTAACATCCATCCACCTCAGTATGGGTGCAGATGCCCACTGAAGATGCTTGTAGAGTCAAGGTGGCCAGACACTAGCCAGACATAAACACAAACAGAGTCGGGGGTGCTGGGGCAGGCTATAACAAATATCACAGGGTTGGTGGGCTGGCAAGTTTAAAGGAGGCTCTCCACACCAGCCACAACTGAAGGAGGTTGACAAGTTGATATTTGCTGGGAAGGATGTTAGGGAAAATGATGAATGATCCCCCCATACCCTGAGCAAATGAACAGCTTCTTACACACATACACACATGCACACATGCGTGATAATACAACTAGCAATAGCCACCCTTTGTTTGTGTCTAGCTTTACAACATATGCAGAAAAACTTTCTCCTGTCTATCACCTTATTTTTCCCCCACAACACATTCGCTTTATTTCCCTCAACAAGATATTCATTTGACAAACATCTATTGAGCTCCTACTATGTGACAAGCACCGTTCTAGGTGCTTAAGATACACCCATGAACAAAATAGCTAAGATCCCTCTAATCGTAGAGCCTGTAATCTAGTGAGGAGGCAAAAAGTAAACAAGAGAAATAAACATTTCATGTGGTTGATGGTGATACGTGCTGTGGGGTAAGAAAAAAGCAGGAGGAAAGAGGGTCAGGATGTGTGAGGGGAGGCTGCAGGTGCCCAGGTAGGTCACACTGAGAAAGTGACATTTGAGAAAGCTCTGAAGGAGGGAAAGAGATGAACCATGAAGATATCTAGACCATTCTAAGCGGACAAAACAGTCCACACAAAACACCTGAGTTGGTTGTGTGCAGGAATTTCTTGAAGAGCTACAAGGAGGCCAGCGCTGGAGCTGACTGAGCAGAGAGAGGGAACGGGACGTGAGGGCAGAAGGTAATGAGAGACAAGATCTTGGAGGACCTTGTGGCCACCATGATGACTTCGGCTTTACTCTTAGAGAGATGAGGAGCCATAGGAGGGATGTTACTTGGGTTTCACCAGACCCCTCCAGCTTGCATCCTTGAAACGCAGAGAATAGGCTGTGGCAGGCAGGGTGGAAGGGTAATCCTCAGGGTAGAGGCAGTGGAGGTGGTGAGAGGGGACCAGATGATAGGACAGAGGATTCGAGACAGATGGAATGTGGAGCGATAAAGAAAGAAAGGAGGCAAGGAATACCTCATGTGCTATGAATGTCTCCACAGTCTCCACTTCTGTGGTCACCACCCTGGACCCCAGCAATGGCCTCCACACAGGGACTCCTTGCTCTAGACCAGCCCCCTACAATCTACTCTCCCCCCAGCAGCAGAGGGGTTCTTTTGAAATGTAAATCAGGTCCTGTCACTTTCCTGATTTAATCCTCCTGTGGCTTCTCATGATACTTAGATAAAAGTCCAGGGTCCACATGAGCTGGCTCCATCTGCCTTTCCCGTGACTTTTCCCACCTCATCCCCATCCCCCACTCGGCTCCAGCCTATTCTGCTGTCCCAGGAATTCACCAAGCTCATTCCCACTTCAGGACCTTTGCATTTGCTGTTTTTCCTGCCTAGAATGTTCTTTCTCTACTCTGCAAAGTTGGCTGTTTCTCATTCTTCAGGTTGCAGCTGAAATGTCGTCTTCTCAGAAAGATCATACCCTATAACACCACCCCATCAAAGTTAGGTCCATCATTCTGGATTTTCTCCTATAGCTCCTGGGTTTTGTTTTTTTTCCTTCACATCACATTCCATGGGTGATATGTTGCTTTCTGCAACTTTTGTCCCCTTCACTCAGCTTCCTGAAGGCAAAGGCAGGGGCCACACAGACTTGGCTCAGCCCTGCATCTCAGTGCCTGGCTCCAGGACAGGCACTCAGGGTAAGTGTGTGTGTGGCAGTGCATGATAAGTGTTTTATAGGCATATGCTCATTTAATACCTACAGCAAACCTGTGAACTAGGTGTTGCTATTATCTCCATTTTACAGATGAGGAAAGTGAAGAATGGAGAGGTCATAACGTTTCCAGTGATAGAGCAAAGATTCCAGATCTGTCTGACCTTTTATAATCACACACACACACACACACACACACACACACACACACACACAAAATGGGTACTCTGGAAATATTTTTTAAATGAATGAAGGATTGCAAATGTTAAAAAGTTAGACTTAAATTTAGGTCCATCAGACATAAAATTCATATTCAACCTCCACCGCCTCAGCTGACATAATGGGGAACCCCATGCTATTTTTGATGTGAGATTATGGAAAGAACATGAGCTTTGGAGCCACGCAGGCCTAGGCTTTCAATCTCTGTCTCACGGATTACTATGGGACCTCAAGCAAGTCACTTCACATCTATGAACCACTGTTTGCTCATCTGTTTGTAAAATGGAGATGAAAATCACCCCTGATTCTTGGGGTTCCTGTCAGAAGTATGACTTTGGACAAGTTTAAGTCTGTTTCCTCCTCCAGTATTCTCTAATTTAGTAATCTCAATCTATACTGCTGTATCTTGTTTCATTCATTCAACCTATTCATCTGTCCATCTACCTACTCCTCAGTCCATCAATCCACCAATTCATCCATCCATCTACCCACTCATCCATCTATCCATCCATTCTCCATCCATCCATCCATCCATTCATGCATATATCCACCCATCTATCATCTATCCTCCATCCATTCATTCAATCTATTGATATGAATCAAGACCTCTGCTATATACCAGACCCTGTGTTACACCATGAGCTACAGAGAAGAGTAGGATACTAACAAAACCTATAGTCTAATTGTTCAAATAGTGGTTGACGTCTCTATCATGTCCTGTGGTACCACACGGAGTGAGTGGCTAGTGCTGCCTGTTGAATGAAAGCATGATAGCTGGCCTAAAAGCTGTAGCAGGCACCCTCTAAGGGCTGAAATTGTGTTGACTCCTCTTTTGGTCCCAGTGCTTAGCATACAGGGACTTACTATGTACTGACCTGCTTCTGAACTGTGAGCACTCCCTTGAATATAGTGTGAACTTTAGTCAGTGGGCCACATAGTTTCAAGCAGGGGTATGACAAGATCAGATTTGCTTTATAGAATGACTTTTCCAATCCCTGGTGTCTTCTGGGTTAGAAGAGACAGAATCGAAAGCAGGGGGCCCAATGTAGAGGCTGTTGCACTAGTAGCAGTGAGAGATAATGGGCAACTGACTTTGGCAGCAGTGGAGCTGGAGACAAGCAGAGAGACTCGGGAGATATTGAAGTGGTAGACTCACTTTGTTTTAATTGCATGGATGCAGAGGTGAGGGTGAGAAAAATGGAGAAGATGGCTCCCAGATTTCTCCTTTGGACAGTTGGGGACCTGACTGGAAGACTCCAAGTGCTATACTACGGAGGCTTGGGACAGGGGACAGGGGAGGGGATAAGAACACGGTGGCTTTAACTTTCCCGGAGCAGTTTGCTTGGCATTCACATTTATTACCAGCAAATATTTTTCTTTCCTCAGAGCTACAGCCCCTCAGCTCTGTCCTGCTCAGTGACAGATGTAAAAGCACACTGACAGATGCCAGTTGCTAACACACCTTCATTTAAAGGGATTAATCAGCCCCTTGGAAACCTGGGAAATTCTCACTCCTGACAGTCTCTTCTTTCTCTCTCTTTTTTCCTTTCTCTCACTTTCTCTCTCTTCTCTTCTCTTTCTTCCTCCACTCTTTTTTCTCTGTTTCTTACACAGATACTCTCACATCCACCCTTACACATACTCACACACCCTACGCAGACTTGGGAGGATGTGTGTGTATGTATGTCTGTTTGTGTGTGTATACACAGGAATGGGGTGTGGGAGGGAGTGGGAGCTTGAAACGTGAACTTTTTAAACATTTTTGGTCTCAGACCAGACTCTTAGTTAAGGCCCAAAAGGGAGCCCCATAGGTCATGTGTTTGCAGATGACATGATTGTATATTTAGAAAACCCTATCGTCTCAGTCCAAAATCTCCTTAAGCTGATAAGCAACTTCTGCAAAGTCTCAGGATACAAAATCAATGTGCAAATATCACGAGCATTCCTATACACCAATAACAGACAGAGAGCCAAGTCGTGAGTGAACTCCCATTCACAATTGCTACAAAGAGAATAAAATACCTAGGAATCCAACTTACAAAAGATGTGAAGGACCTCTTCAAGGAGAACTACAAACCACTGCTCAACGAAATAAAAGAGGACACATACAAATGGAAAAACATTCCATGCTCATGGATAGGAAGAATCCATATCGTGAAAAGGGCCATACTGCCACAGGTAATTTATAGATTCAATGCCATCCCCATCAAGCTACCAATGACTTTCTTCACAGAATTGGAAAAAACTACTTTAAAGTTCATATGGAACCAAAAAAGAGCCCGCATAGGCAAGACAATCCTAAGCAAAAAGAACAAAGCTGGAGGCATCACACTACTTGACTTCAAACTATACTACAAGCCTACAGTAACCAAAACAGCATGGTACTGGTATCAAAACAGAGATATAGACCAATGGAACAGAACAGAGACCTCAGAAATAACACCACACATCTACAACCATCTGATCTTTGACAAACCTGACAAAAACAACAGGGAAAGGATTCCCTATTTAATAAATGGTGCTGGGAAAACTGGCTAGCCATATGTAGAAAGCTGAAACTGGATCCCTTCCTTACACCTTATACAAAAATTAATTCAAGATGGATTAAAGACTTAAATGTAAGACCTAAAACCATAAAAACCCTAGAAGAAAACCTAGGCAATACTATTCAGGACATAGGCATGGGCAAGGACTTCATGACTAAAACATGAAAAGCAATGGCAACAAAAGCCAAAATTGACAAAAGGGATCTAATTAAACTCTGCACAGCAAGAGAAACTACCATCAGAGTGAACAAGCAACCTACAGAATGGGAGAAAATCTTTGCAATCTACCCATCTGACAAAGGGCTAATATCCAGAATCTACAAAGAACTTAAACAAATTTACAAGAAAAAAACAAGCAACCCCATCAAAAAGTAGGCAAAGGATATGAACAGACACTTCTCAAAAGAAGACATGCAGCCAACAGATACATGAAAAAATGCTCATCATCACTGGTCATCAGAGAAATGCAAATCAAAACCACAGTGAGATACCATCTTGCACCAGTTATAATGGCAATCATTAGAAAGTCAGGAAACAACAGATGCTGGAGAGGATGTGGAGAAATAGGAACGCTTTTACACTGTTGGTGGGAGTTAAATTAGTTCAACCATTGTGGAAGACAGTGTTGCGATTCCTCAAGGATCTAGAACTAGTGATCTTGACCCAGCAATCCCATTACTGGGTATATAGCCAAAAGATTATAAATCATGCTACTATAAAGACACATGCACATGTATGTTTATTGTGGCACTATTTACAATAGCAAAAGACTTGGAACCAATCCAAATGTCCATCAATGATAGACTGGATTAAGAAAATGTGGCACATATACACCATGGAATACTATGCAGCCATAAAAAGGATGAGTTCATGTCCTTTGTAGGGACATGGATGCAGCTGGAAACCATCATTCTGAGCAAACTATTACAAGGACGGAAAACCAAACACTGTATATTCTCACTCATAGGTGGGAACTGAACAATGAGAACACTTGGACACAGGGCAAGGAACAACACACCCCGGGGCCTGTCATGGGGTAGGGGACAGAGGGAGGGATAGCATTAGGAGATAGACCTAATGTAATGATGAGTTAATGGGTGCAGCACACCAACATGGCACATGTATACCTGTGTAACAAACCTGCACGTTGTGCACATGTACCCTAGAACTTAAAGTATAATAAAAAATAAAAATAAAAAATGCTGCTGTGAATATTCATGTAAAAAAAAATGTTAGTTTTTTTCATCCTTGCTAAGGAATATCATGAGGCAGTTATGGTAAGTGAAGTATATCTCTCGAGGGCAGAACAAAAGTAAATAACATTTTTTTAATTGCAGCAAGATGAGTTGGTATATACCCATATATTTCTCAGCTATGTCAGCTGAGACAGCCAAGAAGCAATGACATCCTAGTAGCAATGACTGCATCGAGTGCCCACAGCTTGGTTTCTTCTGATACCATCCTCCAATAGAAGGAACCAGGGCTCCTTGAAGAAATGGCTGGGTCAGGGCTAGGGCAGGGAAAATCCAAGATCAGCCTGGACCATCTCGTGGTGCCAGAAAATAAGGAAGTGTTCATAAAATAAAATAAAATAAAATGAAAAAATAATGGGAGCTTGTCTAAGGAGCACAGGAGCCAACCTGCAGGAAGTCCTAATAGCCAAAGTAGGAACAATTTGGGCAGAAAATAAATATAGTATTGGATTTTTAATAACTTATTTTTATTTTAGAGTGGTTTTTGATTTACAGAAAAGGGACAAATAAAATATTAAGAGTTCCCATATATTCCACATCCAGGTTCTCCTATTAACATCTCACATTAGTATGGTACACTTGTTAGAACTAATGAGCCAATATTGATACATTGTTATTAATTGAAGTCCATAATTTATTCATATTTCCTTAGTTTTTACTTAATGACCTTTACCTGTTCCAAAATCCCATCCAGGATATATCACATTACATTTACTCATCACCTCTCCTTAGGCTCCACTTTCTTGCAACAGTTTCTCAGACTTTTCTTGCTTTTGATGACTTTGACAGTTTTAAGGAGTATTGGTTTGGTACTTTGTAGAATGCTCCTCAATTTGAATTTGAAAAATCATGATTTTTTTTTTCTCATGGTTAAAATGGGGAATGGGTCCCGGGAGGAATATCACAGAGGTGAAATGCCCTTCTTGACACATCTTATCAATGGTACAGGCTGTTAGCTGATAATGTTAACCTTGATCACCTGGCTGAGGCAGTGTTTGTCAGGTTTCTCCATGTTACTTTGTTCCCTCTTCTGTACTCTCTGGAAGGAAGTCACTATGCACAGTCCATATTTACAGAATGGAGAATTATACTTTACCTCCTTAAGGGGGGAGATAATACTGGATTTTAACCCACAGAATAAAATAAATATCAACTTAAGGGTGGAGGGTTGGAGGAGGGTGAGGGTTGAGAAACTACCTATGCTTACTACATGGGTGATAAAATAATCTGTACACCAAACCCCCATAACACACAATTTACCTATATAGCAAATCTGCACATGTACCCATAAAACTAAAATAAAAGTAAAAAAAAGAAACTGAATAAATAAACAGGAGAGAAGGGGGAAATGGTGGATCCACTGACGAATGCCACAAATTGTGGGTGAACGTTTGAGGAGAAATAGGATTTGCATAGTCCCAAGATATTTATCAACTAAAAAAGGAACTATAGTAACTTTATAGTGGATAAACCCTGCAGACATCAACTTAACCAAGTAATCAAGGTAAACACCACTAGTCATAAGACACATGGACATTATGAGCCTCTTGCTATGGTGTGCTGAGATGGACCCAATACCATTTCTGTGATATTCTTGCCAAAAACCGTAGCCTCCCTCGGGTCATGAGAAAATATCAAGCAAATTTGAATCAGGGGACTCTATAAAACACCTGACTGGCACTCTTCAAAAGTATGAAGATCATAAAAGATGACGACAGACTGAGGAACTGTCGTAGATTGGAAAAGCCTAAGGAGAAATGACAACCAAATGCAATGTGGGATTCAGGATAGGATCCTGGAACAGAAAATAAGATGTGAGGCGGAAAATGGGAAATTCCAATAAGATCTGTAGATCAGATAATAGTGTTGAGCCAATGTTAATTTATTGGTTTTGATCACTGTACCATAGTTATGTAAGATATTAATATTAGGAAGCTAGGTGAGGGGTGTACGAAAGCAATCTGTTCTATTTTTTGCAATATTTCTGTAAGTCTAAAATTAGTTCAAAATAAAAGGTTTTAAAAGTTGCAATATAAAAGATTTAGGGCAGATACCTGGAAGGCCTCTGGTGGCAGAAACTTGAGATGTTTCAGATGTTTCAGTGGATTTTTGAAGGGTGCTTGTCTCAGGCAGTTAAGGAAGAGCCTGGGTGTTTAGCCCTTGGGTCCTCAAACATCCTGGTGCCTCTCTCTGCATTTGGGGCTGGGAGACCTCCTCTCCTCTGGGCAGTCTCCCATGAAGATTTGTTCAACATAGTGGCCTGTGGTTGGTCAACTCCCCTGTATCTCCAGACCACCCCTACCCCCCCCAACCTTGTGTCACCGGCTGAGACTCCAATCTCCACCCGTTGTTTCTCCTCTCTAGTATGGTGCTGGTGGGGGGAGGGGGTGGGGAAGCAGCCGTGTGTGTGTGTGTGTGTGTGTGTGTGTGTGTGTGTGTGTGTGTGTAGCAGGAGAGCTGGGGATTCCCATCCTAGAGAATGGAGGTGGCCGAGGTGAGGCTGAAGCAGTTGGGGGAAGGCTTGGCAGGCAGGCGAGTGGCTGCTCCAGAGAGAGGGCGGCTCAGACAGTGGTTAGCTGCAGAGTGGGGCTTAGCAGAGGGAAGGGGGAAAGGGAGGGGGCTCTCCTTCTCAAGGGGCCCTTTCATGTTGAAATCAGCCAGCGTGAATGCTGGCGGCCCAGGAGCCCAGCCGGGGGAAATGTGAGAGCCCCCTTATCTCCCCTCATGTCACAGCGCCGTCTGCGGTTCTCAGCCGGCCAGAGAGGATGCATTAGGAGAAGTGTCGGTGGGGGGATGGGGGAGAGAATGTTCCCATCAAGACCCTGGGCTGGGCCCACTCAGTTAAGGGGAGGTTGGAGGAAGCAGGTTCCAGACCGTCGTGCCGCTGGAGGTGGGGGTGGACTGGAGCGCCCTGCATCTCAAAGCAACAAGCGCCAGCGGGCTTTGGGGCCTAGGGTTGTGGATTTGGCAGGAATCAGAAAGAAGGCCTCAGGTTCCACCCCTATCATATGCCAGAATGCCCTATATAGAATGCCTCTGGTCTGCTCTGGGAGTGCAGTCCCTGCCCACACACCTGCAGGAGCAAGGAGCCCACTCCCTCCTGGGAGATCTGGCAGAGTCAGGCCATGGGTTCCACCCCTGGATTCAGTTCTTGTTTCTGGACAGGAAACCTGGAATATTTCACTAGGAAAGCCACGGCCTCACCTTTCCCAGGACACTCTCAGCCCAGGAGTGACCCCTGCTGTTCAAACAACCTTGAAGGCAGAGGACAGAGCCGCTAACTTCCCATGGATTGGACTGGGTGGTCCTTCCTGCCCCTTCCAACCCTGCAATCTTGTTTCTCTGAGATGGGCTGTGTGGTTCTTTGTAAATCTGCTGTTGCAGGAGGGAGGTGGGTGAGGCCACATCTGGACTGTGGGGGCCTTGTTGGCTGGAGCTGTCAGCAGCCAATGTTTTCACAGACACCATTTGTCCGTGCAAGTTCCTGGCCCCCAACACACTCCCACTGCCTAGGGCCCCAAGCCTCCTCCCTGCAACAGCACAGGGACCCAAGGGAGCCCCAGTCGACCTCTGGGATGACCTAAACCTTTAGGTCATCCCAGAAGCCTCTGCTGCCCAAGAGAGGAAAGAGCTGAGATGCCATGGGGTCATGTGGAGGTGTGGGTACAAACAGGACAAGGTGAATGAGACAATTTGAGGAGCCCCTGGAGACAGCTCAGTGCATGGGGCTGTAGACCTCTGGGATCTGCCCCTCGTTTTGTTTGTCTGTTTGTTTGTTTGTTTTTTGGGGGGGTTCTTTTCAGACAGAGTTTCACTCTGTCACCCAGGCTAGAATGCAGTGGTGAGATCGTGGCTCACTGCAGCCTCAACCTACTGGGCTCAAGCTATCCTCCCACTTCAGCCTCCCAAGTAGTTGGGACTACAGGTGCATGCCACCACGCCTGGAACATTTTTGTGTTTTTTTGTAGAGATGGAGTTTTGCTACATTGCCCAGGCTGGTCTGCAATTCAAATGATCCACCCGCCTTGGCCGCCCAAAGTACTGAGATTACAGTGTAAGCTGCTGTGCTCAGCTTGTCCTGATTTCTGCCAGAACCTTGCTGCATGACCTTGGATCACTCTGTTCCTCTTTCTCTCCAACTGTCCAATGGGAAGAATTCCTCACCACCCGATTGAAAATAGCCTTAGCTTCTTCTGTGAAAATAGCTCCTTCACAGCACATACCTCTATTTGAGCTCTTCTCTCTCCCCCACTAAAGCACGATCTCCATGAGGGCAGGGGCCCTATGCCCTGGGCATCCAGAACAGGGGGGCAATGGGTCTCAAAGGCCTTCTCAGTGCTGGACACTCTCATTGCATTTGTTCCAAGCAAGATTCGGAGTTTGAGCCAGGGAGGAAGGAACCATGTTCTGGGGATGGCAGATGAGAATTTTCTCCTGGAGCTGTGTCAGCATAGTGGGCCACATGGTGGGCTCTAGAATGCAAAAGGCTAGACTAAGCACCCCCTGGAAGGGGAGACAGGCCTGAGATAGCTGCCAGGGCACAAGACCTACCAGAGGCGGATCCAACCCAGCCAGGAGATGGGCTGTTTGGGGATGGGCCCTGTGATTCCTCCAGGCGTCCTCAGCACCAAGCTCAGGACCTGGCAAGGGAAAGGGACTCTGGCAGTGTTTGATGGTTAGCAACAGTTGACTACTCACCATTTATGCCTGCCTTGGCACCTCCCAGATTTGCCTCTGGGACTTTCTAGGTGGGCCTGGTCATCTCCTACAGGCTGATTGTGCTTTATGCACCATTACATTGCCCTCTCGCAGCACTGTGGTAGGTACTATAGTACTATCCCTGTTCTACGAATGTGGAGACAGAGACACAGAGAAGTTTAGTGACTTGCCCAGGGATACACCACCACCAAGGTACAGAGCCAGGATTTGAGCCTAGGTCTATGCTGTCTTCTTTACCCTGTTGCTTTCTGTAAAACTTGTTCAGAGATCCAATTTGACCAGACTCAGAGCACGTGGGTCCCACACTCCGACGTTTCCACACATTTTTGCTATCTCACTGCATTCTTACCCCTAGCCTGTGTGGTGAACAGGGCAGACACTATCGTCCCCACTTCACAGACAGGAGAATGGCTTGTGGTCACCCAGCCAATAAATAGCAGCACTAGGACCTGAGCCCAAGTCAGCCTTGTGTTAGAGTCTTGCTTTTTGCCTTCAACCAGGCTAGGCCTATGCTCTCAGACCCCACTCACTCCCTAGGGCCCTCCCAGCCTGCATTCAATACCACTGATGCCACAAGCACCCCAGGAACCTAACCCTCGGTAGAACCTGCTCTTTTCACCCTGGCCACAAGGCCCTTTCAGCAACTCCTGCTGAACCTTCAGTGGGGAAGCAGGTGATGGGGGGTGGGGAGCAGGTGGCCATGTCATGGAACAGACAAATAAGGCAAACTGTGGGGCCCTACAAAGGTCTCTGCAAAGATCTCTGACCAAAGGCAGCTGCATCTTAACTTTTGCTCAGAATCAAGCCTCAATTCAACGAATATGTACTGAGTATCCACAATCCACCTGGCATTTCAGAAAATGCTTTTCTAAACAGGCAGTTGCCATCAGTCAAGCGCTTGCTATATGACAAGCAGGCATTGTGCACAATCCACTGAATCTTCACAGATCCTTTGAGGGGTGCTATGAACATGGACCCCATTTTGCAGGTGGGTAAAGTGAGAGTCAGAAAAGCCAAATCACATGCCCAAAGTCTCCAAGGTAGAAAGTGACAGATCTGGGAACAGATCTAGGCCTGCCAGATTAAAACATCTATGTTATTAAGCCCTGTGTTATCTGTCTCCAAAGGGGAGTACCCTGCCTGGGAAGCACGAATGACAGCCAACTGCATTAAAAGAAGGAAAACAGGGCAAGAAAGAGAGCCCTAGTGAGGGTCCAGCTTACTTCCCGAGGACACAGGGGCCATGGGGAGATAGGGATGCCTCCCCTCAACATCCTGCCACAGATTTATCAAGCCTAGGAGCCCCAGGTTTGGCTGAGGTGGGGGTTGCTGAGTGTGTGAGGGCTCTACTGATGCTACCCATGTGGAGCTGAGGGGCCCAGAGCGTATGGATGACAGTGCAAAGGGCCCAGAGAGAGCAAAGGAGGTGCGATTGGGGAAGGGGGATGTTCAGAGAAATTCTCAGGGGAAATCATGGGAAAAGCTTCCAAAGCAAAGAATGATGCCTTTTGCTTTGTAAATTAGGACACACTTGTAGGACAGAAGCGAGAAACTAGAGGGGCAAGAGCCTGACTCAGCAGAATGCTGGCAGACAAAACGAGTCAGGCCTCCCAGGCTTTGTCAGGCAACTGACACAGACTCTTGATGAGGGTGAAACTGAAGCTCTCAAATGGGACCTGAGGGATCTGAAATTGCATAGTTAGAAAGGGGGCAGATTTGGGTTGTGAACGACGGCTTAATCTGGTTTCAGAGCCTGTCTTAGTTCAGGCTGTGATAACAAAATACATTAGACTGAGTCATTTATCAATAATAGAAATTTACTACTCACAGTTCTGAAAAGTCCAGGATCAAGGTGCCAGCAGACTTGGTGTCTGGTGAGGGCTCACTCTCTGTTTCCAAGATGGCACCTTCTAGTTCTAGTTGTGTCCTTACATGGTAGAAGGGCAAAAAGCCTCCCTCAAACCTCTCTTAAAAGGGCACTAATCCCATTCATGAGGGCTCCACCCTCATGCCCTAACTACCTCCTAGCAGCCCCATCTTTTAATACTGTTGTATTACAAATTAAGGTTCAACATACGAATTTTGGAGGACATAGCAGAGCCCATGTTCTGAAATGTCCCAAAAGCAGACTATCAGGGAGAAAAGCCCTGGGTGGTGGCAGCACAAGGAGGCCCAGAGCCCAGAGCTGTATGCCTGAGGCCTGGGTATCTCGGCCCCCATAATCCCTTGGACAGCAATAGCCGCTTCCTAGAGTTCCCTGGCAAATACAAGACACTCTGGGCTGGGAGGAAGGTGGAGAACATCTAGTCCAAACCCCTCCTTCCATCCATCTTATACTGAAGTCATCTCTGCAACATTCACGTTGAGTGGGGTTTCACTAGGCAGAAATAGGAAACAGCACTCCAGGCTGAGTGCACAGCCTGAGCAAAAACGTGGGGCTTAGAGAGGCCATGGTGGCTGCAGGGCAGATGACATTAGTGTGGCTGTAGCAAGACTGCTGGGAGGGATGGAAAGGAATGTGGGAAGCCAGCTGAGTCTTGGGCTGAAAAGGGCCACCAAGATTCTCTAGACCAGGCCCTCACTCTGAGCCATACCATCAGTGTCTGCTCTCCCTGCCCCCAGCCACCCTGCAGGATTTGAGAAGCTAGCAGATTCCTAACAGTTCATCTAGCCTGGTTCCTTCTTTTGCAGATGGAGAAATTGAGGCTCAGAGAGAGACAGTGACTCATGCTAGGGCCCACAATCAGTCAGTGGAAACCCTGGAGCAGCCCTTTTGTGGACATTCAGTAAATATCCATTCATTTGAAGCTTAGTTCTGAGCAAAAGTCCAGAAAGCCTTTAGTCAGAGAACTTTGTAGATGTGCTGTACTCTTTGCTCCTTCAGAGCAAGCATCCCTAGCTTCTGGGGCCTCTCCTCAAGACTTAGAAACTGCCTACATATGGCACATAGTAGGAGCTCAATTCGCATTTATTAAATGAATAAAAGCTTGATTAAGTCAATGGTAGGGACATTGGGACAGCCATGTGGACACCCAGCCAAGTGGGCAGTGGGAGCTGAAATCAAGCCCACGCTGCACTCACTAAGCCATGTGCCCTGGTACAAGGCTGCATGCATCCAAAGGAGGTGCTTTTTGCCACCTTGCACTATGACACTGTATAGGCTGGTGACAGTGCTGGGAACTTCAGAAGGCCAAGGAGTCAGTCTCCTCTGTAGCCTGCTCTCCTCTAAACAGACATCTATTTGGCCATGACCCACCCACCACACCTCCAGAGGGACACCCAGTGAGTAGAAGAGATGCCTCCCCTGCACCCAGCCCCCAGCCATCAGTTGATGCAGGAGCTCTTCGGGCCACCATGTCCTGTTGCTGACTCACTGAGTTTCCAGTCAGCTAATCCCAAATCCTTTTCTGCTCACTCCCTCGCTCACCGCCTCATTACACACCAGCCTCTGGTGGGAGTTCTTCCCCTGACATCTCTTCCAATTGCGTGTACTTAGTAGGTACTGCCCTCCTAGAGCCTTGAACAGTGAGAGAGCAGGGCATTGATGGGTGGGGAAATTGAGTCTTAGAGAGGTTAAGTAACTTGGCCAATGTCACCCAGCAAGAACATCCCAATGTGGATTTAAACTGAGATCTATCTATTCCAAGGCTTAAGCTTTGCCCAAGGCTCTCCCTCCAGATGCCAGGGTGGGGCAGTCCCACTGGAAAAGTGCCTGATGGCAGACGCTTCTCCATCCTCTCTGGTACAAGGCACCTGTGTCAAGTTGACATCAGAATGTCTGGCCGTGTGTTGTACATGCCACCTGTGTGACTCTAGGCAGGAGCTCCCACCTGGCGTTTTAGTAGGGCACAGATGGACTTTTGTTCTGCCCACCGACCCTGCTACTTAGAGCTACGGCAAGACTTTTGGGAGCAGCGCTGGGCTTGGTTGGGAGGGTCCAGGGCAAAGAGTGGGAAGCGTATGCAGGAGCCAGGCCCTGATGGTATGCATTTCTGTCTCTAACCTGGGCAGGATTTCCCTGGGTAGGGGGTGTCTGCAAATCGAACCCCTTCACTGAAATGAGTGTCAATTCTAGTTCTGCGCTAGGCTTTGCTTGGCAAGGCAGGTGGGCAGAAAGGAGGAGCAACTGCTAATGCCCTGTCTCAGAGCCATGTGGGGCTGGTGGCCTGATCTGATGTCAGTGTCTCCTGGCTGAGGGGAGAGTAGGAGGCTACTCCAGAGAAGATGGAACCCCCACATGCAGGCCCAGCCAACAGGCCACTCATCTTTGGCAGCCCGGGGCAGAGGGGCACTAAAAGAAGTTCCAATTAGTTGAAAGTCTTAACTGCTCAAACTCTTGTTGAGGAAGGAAGAATGCATTACATAGTGAAGGAGGGAGAGCGAAGGGCAGAGGCAGATAAATAGATAACAGAGGGGACAAACAGAAGGGGTGAGAGAACACAGAGCGTGAATGAGCCAACGAGCAGGGGCGCACTTGGAATGAACGCATGGCTGGGAGTCAAGAGACCTGATTCTAAACCCAGCTCTGTCACTGACTTGCAGGGGGTCCTGTAGCCAGTCACTCCCTCTCTTCTAGGCCTCTAAGTCCCATTTGTCAGGCTGTGGGGGCAGGGAGAGGGAGGGAGGACTGACCTAGGTACCCTCCAAGGGCCCACCAGCCCTGACCTCAGATTCTGTGAGATAGAAATTGCTCCTCTTAGGCTGGCTCTGGCAGTGGGTGTTTCTGAAATTCACAGCAATGAAAAATAGGAAAAAACAAACTTTGGGAATTCCAAGTTTGGCTGGGGCTGGAGGATGGGGCAGGCAGAGCTGCAGAGCTGTTTGTCTATGATTCAGAGCCTCTTGGGAGGTAGAGCAAATGTTCTTAGAGGCAGGACTGCCCACCACTACCCCCCCCCCCCCCCCCGCCACACACCACTCTGGACTCCCCACCCAGCTCAACCTCAATGAGGCCCTTGCCCTGTCCCCGCCGCCACTGCAGCCACCACCTCACTCCGACTGACCCTCTGGAAGAATCAGGGATGAAGCCAAGGCCCAGAGAGCCTCACTAACTTGTGCACAGACACCCAGCAACCTTCAGGCTAACCCTAATATCAACAGCCCAAGTGGGCAGGAAGGTGAAGGGAAGGAGGAGTATCCCACGCAGCCAACTCCTCCTAGGTACCCAGGACAGTACTTGTACCTTCCATACATCATCCTCTTTTATCTTCAAAACCATCCTTTGGTTTAGGCCTTAGGGTACCTGAAACCAGTGCTGAGAGAGGCACCTCTGCTAGCTCAAGATCACATAGTCACTAGGTGTAGAGCTAGGATTTGGAATTCAGATACCAGATTTGCACCACTGCCCAAGGGTCCCAGCATGGCTGCAGCATAGGCCTTCCTGACAGTTGGGCCTTATCACTTTGACTAGCAATTTCCTGTCCCACACAGGCCTGACCATGAGGCCAGGTACAGGCTGCAATCTGAGCAGCTTATGGGAATAAGCTTAACTGAAGGAGGTAGCCTGGGGAGGTCTTGGGGAATATTGTGGGGTGATTTGCCATGGGGGTTGTGCCTCTGTCTGCCTGTGTCTCTGCCTCTTCCCCTAACAGGGGTGGCAGGCACTGCTCTAGCCCCTGGATCCTGAGCAGGCCTGAGTGAACCCACTGGGCCATGGAGCCCTGCAGTTTGGGCTTCCAGATGATTCTGTGAGGGGACAGTGGGAGTCACCACCCTGCTTCCAGTTTCCAGGAGCTGCCAGCCAGGCACAGGGAGCAGAGCAGAGCAGGTCTCACACACACAGAGTTGAAGGCAGAGCAGCTGTAAGAGGCAGAGAGAGAGAGAGAGAGAGAGAGAGAGATAAAGGGAGATAGAGAAAGGTGGAGCCAGTGAGAACCAGAAAGAGGGAGATAGAGACTGGGCAAGAGAAACAGACTCGGAAACAGAGAGATAGGAGACCAGGAGATAGGACAAGGAAAGGCCTAGAGGCATAGAGATGGAGAAACAGAGACAAAACCAGAGACAAAGGGCAAGGGAGACAGGGCAGACATGGAGAAAACCAGCAAAAGACAGAAGGGCACAGAGGAGGGGCAGAGAGGGGGCGGGAGCAGGATGGGAGCTGGGGCCAGGGATCTGGCCTGAGGCGTCCCAGCTGTGGCTGACTCCTGGTCCCCACTTGCTCCTCCCTGCCTTTGTCTCCCTCTCCCAGCCTTTTTCGTTCAGGGCCCACAGAGGAAAAGCAACATCATTTATATGGCAAAGTTGGGGGAGGGGCCCTGGAGGCTAGGGCCCCCTCAGGCCTCACTTTGTCTCCCTGAGGGCTGAGGGGGTTAGCACCCCCAGAGACCTATAACACATGTGGCACAACAACAGTTGGGAAGCTCTGTCCCCAAACACTGCTGTTTGGGATTATCCCAGCATGTTGCTAGAGCAAGTCCACAGCCAGGGAGGGCTCCAGAGTCCTAGTTTGGCCCTCGCCTTTCTCCTTGGGTCCTCAGTTTCCCCAGGGTTTTATTAACGGCCCCGCATGCCTAGCCCACTAGCCGGGAAGCCACACGGAAAAGGACCCAGGGCCATTGTGAGGCCCATCAGGCCCCTTCAGTCAGCTCTGAGTACAAGTGGCCACCCTTCCCCACTTCCTCCCAGACCTAGCTGCACACCTGCCTCCCACACCCTCTGCCCTGTCCTTACTCTCACTGAGGCTGCACCACCCTGACATGCTGCCTCCTTCCGGCCACCAGCTGTCCATCAGCCCCAAGTTCCAATCCCTCCCTTCTCAGCCAACCAGGCCCAGGGAAACCAGGCTTCCGGGCAAGAGTTCAAAGCCTCCATAGCTGCCACCTGCCCAACCCCAGGGAAGGGTCCTCGGGCCCACCAAGAAAGCCTCTTCCTACCATCCAAGCTTTTCCTACTGGTCAGGCTAGGCTGCACAAGGTCTGCTGAGCCAGCCTTTCTCTGCTCTCCGTTGCAGGCCTGGATCAGGCAATGGCCAGGGTGAGGGTGCCTCCCTCCAAGATACTTCCCACATTTTACCCAGCAATCTGGGAGCCTCTTGCCATATCTTCTCCTCTGGGCCCCACAAATCAGGGGCAGTGCCAACTCAGCCACCAGCCAGCAGCCCTGCCCTAGACTCTAGATAGGACTCTAAAGCTCCATGCTTTAGGGAGGTAAGCTTTCAGGTTCCAGGCCAAAGTGTGTGTGTGTGTGTGTGTGTGTGTGTCTGTCTGTCTGTCTGTCTGTCTGTCTTACATCCTAGCAGTAGAGCACTCCAAGAGCCATGAGCTTTCCATTGGGAAGGAAGGTGACAGGCTCTGCTCTCAGAGGGCCTGAGGACAATATTTGGCCTGGTTAAATGGAACAGCTGCTTCAGACCCAGAGGAAAGAATTCTCTATCCCAGCCAAAATGTCTCTGTTTAGGGGGTTGTAGGATGTGAGGAGAGGTCCAAAGCCCATTTACTCACTTCCTGGGAGGGCAGACAGACCAGAACATTCTTCATGACATGGGAAAAGGGCTGCCTCATCCTAGCCCCTCTGCCCTGTAGAGGCTGGCATGGTCGCCCTCCTGGATGGTTAGGTCACTCAGGGATGGCATGGAAGGGAGACAGGCCCCAGTGGATGCAGAGAAGTGACCTATGCCAGCCTCTCTAGAAGTTGGGGCCTTCTACATGTTTTCTGCCCACTGCCAGCCCATATTTGGTCCCTTGGCTGGCATTTGTTTCCCAGTTTGAGCTGTAATCCAGTCACCAAAGGAGGCCCCATGCAGTGTGGTCACCAAGCCTAAGTTGAAACACTATTCCCATTCTTTCTATGCATTTCATACCTTGGAACATCGAGGCCCGGTCAGTAGGAATGGCTGGGTCAGATTTCACTCAGTAGAGGAAAGGCCTTCAGCAGCCCCAGGTGACCAAAGCCTTCAGTTTTCCCAAATTAGTGTCACCAGCAGTGGAGAGAAGTCCCCCAGTCCCATCCCAGGACTCACTCAGCATGGCTATGGCCTTTATATTTGTAGCACATGTACCCACAGGATGCCCATGTGGCACCTGCCTGGCAGCCAACTCACTTTCTTTCTTTCAAAGAGGCAGTGTAATATTAAAAAATAAAATCAAGTTTGTGACTCCTGGGTTTGAATCTAAGATCTGCCATTTCCTAGCTGTGTGACATTAAGCAAGTCCTTTAACCTCTCTGAGCCTCCACTTTCTCATCTACCAAAATGAAGGTAATTACTACTGCCTGCCTTCCCTGTCTACCTTGCGAGTCCCACATCAGGGAGGGGGTGTTGGTCATTCACTTGTCCACTCAAAAAAGACCAATCAAGCACCTACTATGAAAAAAGACTAATCAAGCACCTACTATGTGCCAGACACTGTTCTGGGGCCTTGGGGTGCTGCAGTGAAGAGAAGAGACAAAGTCCCTGCCTTTGAAGAGTGCCCTTTCTAGAGAGAAGAGACAGTAAACAACGAACATCTAATATAATATCAGCTGTGATAAGTCCTATAAAGACATGGCCAAATGAGGGGGCAGAGGGTGATGGTAGTGGTGCCCTGGCTCTGACTGCCCCATCTTTCTGCCCACCGGATGCTGACAGAGCTGCCCTCTCCAGTATCCACATGGCTCCTTGCTTATGAGTGGCCTAGCCAGGCAGGCAGAGCAGGACTGATCTGGAAACCCACTGGCCTGGCCTATTTCTGTCCCAGGGCCCTGGCACTGATCCAGCCCAGATCCCAGCCTCCCTCGCTTCCCCAGCTCCAGTTGAGTTGGGCTGAATCCCATCTCTGCTTTCCCCTCCCACCAGTCTCTGCAGCCACCTCCCAGAAGCCAGCCTGGGCAGTCTCTTGGGCCTGGTTCCCTGCCCCCAACTCCCCATAGATGCGTATCAGCCCTCACCCTCTCTCCTACACTGGGTGCAATTGGGGCTGCCGCCCTCCTCCACCCACGAGCTGGAAAGCAGCCCCTCAGAAGCAGCTGGGGCTTCACTGAGCTGGTACTAATGCCATCTCCTACAACCTGACAGGAGAGGAGAAAGGAATGAAATGCTCTTGGCTTTTCAGAGGCCCTCAAGAGCTCAGCCCTTCCTCCACCAGCCTCTTTGCCAGGGCACTGTAGGACACAGTGGTCTGGTGGGGGATGGGTCACTCCAGGCAACAGAGGGACGGTGGGATGTCCTCAAACTAAGGAGAGACTGAAGTGGCAGAGAAAAGGGATTTCTCCACCGGGCCCCACACCTCTCTGGGCCTTCCCTAGGCAGATATGTCCTGGGACTAGGCAGCTCTTATTGTCCCTTTTAAATGTGTTTACATTTCCACTTTGATGATTTAACATTGATGAGGTCGCTATGTACTGATGAAATTTTTGAGAGGTTTTTTTTTTCTGTTTGCAAAAGTTAATCAGGCTCATTACAGAAAGTTTGGGAGGTACAAAAAAGTGTAAGGAAGACAAAAATAACATTTCCCACACCCAACTATCCAGATATAATTCCTGTTCACATTTTGTTATTACCTGCTGCCGTTTGTCTATGCCTAGCTCTAGAGCCCTGTGTAGCTATATTAATACCTATACACACAGATACATTTTAACATACTTGAGAATATATATGCTAACAATAGTTAACACTTATTGTATGCCTACTGTATGCCAGACCCTATTTTCTGCACTTCACATATATTAACGAATTATTCTTCCCAACAATCTTAGAGGTAGGCATGATTATTAAGCTCACTTTATTTCTAAGGAGACTGGGGTGAAGGGAGGTTGAATGTCCAACCCAAGGTCATGCATCTAGTAAGTGGCAAAGCTGGAAAATTAACACAGACCATCTTGACTTCTGGAATCCGGGTGTTTGATGATAGACTGCCTTAATATTTTTAAATGATAAAATATATTATACATGCAAAAGAGTGTATGTAATGCTAGCACCGTTTAAAGGCTGGGAATAAGGTGAGCATCTGTGCTATCACTGACCAGGTTATGAAATAGAGCATTACCATGGGAGTGTTTTGTTTTCTTTCTGCTTCACCAGATATCAGGCACGTGTTTCTATATCCCTCCAAATTTTCAGATAATGTGGCTCATTACTGTCTAATAATGAAGTTTTTCCCCACAGGCCTCCAAAACCTCCCTGATAGCATCATCTGCCAAAGACTCCTGGTAAGACACTGGGGTGCACTTCTCTGGCACTTCCGTGATAGGCCCCAGGACACACAAAGGCTGGCGGGCTGGGATTGGTGGAGGCATAGGCAGCCCTCACATAGCCTGCCTCTCCGGGCATCAGGTACCGTCTCAACCCTGCAGGCACACTTTTTATCTTGCTGATGTCCACTGGCCAGTTGTTCTGACAGATGGAGGAGGACAGGAAGAAGGGGTGAGGAGGAGAGGAAGGGAGGAAGTGTGAGCTCACTGAGATGGGGCCTAAAAGGCACTGAGAGCGCATAGGCTGGCTGTTCTCTCCGGCTCAGCAATAGGACCCAACGTAGGAGTGTTTCCTTCAAACCTTAGAGATAGATACTAAGCACCCCCATCCCAATGGCTGGAAGGCATTCATTCGTCCTTTCCTTCAACATTTTTTCCTTGGACATCTACTATATACAGTGCTGTGTTCTGGGGCACAGTGGCAGAGGAGACAGACACCATTGCCTCCCTCCTGGAGGATTTAGTCAGTGGGGCCTGGGGGGCAAATGTTCAATGACTAATAATCAAATAAAGATTTACTTACCGTTAGGATGAGTACTCTGAAGGGGAGGTGCAGGCTACTAGGAGGGCATATGACAGAGGTTCGTGACCTAGCCTGGGGGTCAGGTCTGGGTGGGGGAAGCCCTTAAGAACCTGGCCTAGCTCCTCTCCTGCAGGCAATGAGGGGATGGACATGGGAAGGGCAGGCACAGCTCCTATCCACCTAAAGTCACTTTCAAGAGCCAGAGTCTGCTGGCTGGTGGCCCTCAACTTGGGCCAAGCTGAACTGGGTGACTTCTCTCTTCTCCATTATTCTACACTCACTGCTGGGGGAAGGCTTGGCCCTGCTTCTTTGCTGTGTCCTCCACCCTAGTGGCAGATTCTCTGAATGAGCCTGCTGAGCAACCATCAAGGCACAAACTGCCTCAGTCAAGCACCACTTAGGTGACTGGGCACGAGGGTGCCAGGGCCTACCCACACTCAGGCTCTCCTGTGGGCCCGGCCCATGTGGCCTTGAGCCTCGCAGTATGCCAGACCCTATTTTCTGCACTTCACATGCATTAACAGAATTATTCTTCCCAACAACCTTAGAGGTAGGCATGATTATTAAGCCCATTTTATTTCTAAGGAAACTGGGGTAAAGGGAAGTTGAATGTCCAACCCAAGGTCATGCATCTAGTAAGTGGCAAAGCTGGAAAATTAACAAAGACCGTCTTGACTTCTGACCCAGGCTCAGCTTCTGCCCTACCTGGGAGCCTCTTCTCCCTACTCTGCCCCCATGTGAATGCCTGGGCCCTGAGGAGAGGACACTAGCCTTCTCTCTGTTCCTGAAGACACTGGGAAAAGAAAGGCTGAAAGGCTGGTGTCCAGGGCCAAGCCTGACTCACCTTTGGGGCCCCAGGGTGCAGAATGAGGTCTCTCCCCTCTCTTGCCCATCCAGCCATCCTTCTGGAAAGTGCTGAGTCCAATGTATAGTGGTTAAGACACAGGCTCCTTTGCCAGGTGGCCAGCATTTGAATTGCGGTTGTGCCACTTACTAGTTGTGTGGCCTTGAGCAAGTTACCTAATCATTCTAACCTCATTGTCTCATCTGTCAAATGGGGATGATGATGGTGGTAACTATATCATAGGGTTGTCACAAAGATTAAACAGATTGTTTGCAAAGTGCTTAGGACAGCACTTGACACTACAGAGTAAATATAATGATTGGCTGTTTGTAGTTTTGCTGTCTCCCAGGGCCTGAGGTGACAGACAAGTGCTGCTCTGAGTTCTGCCTTGGACATTTCCAAGCAAAGTTATTGCCTTTGAGTGTGGAGACTGAGAATAGTTGATAAATTCTTTTTTTTTTTTTTTGCCTTGTCAGAGATCCATAGAGCCTGCAGCTGAAAAAAAACCCAGAAACTATCTAGACCAGCGACTAACATCCCCCCACCTCCCACCCTTGCTCAATGAATGAGAAACTGAGGTCCAAGAAGGAGGCAGGACTGGCCCAATGTCACACAGACAGTAACAGCAAAGGGGCTATGAGCTTGACCTTTCAGTCACAGCTCTAGTCTAGCCTGGTTGCTAAGTAGTCAAGCTTGGATTCAAATCTGGGTTTTGGCACTCGAGAATACTTAATGACTGTGTCCCTTAAGCAAGGGACTTAACTCATAGGAGCCTCAGTTTCCTCATCTGTTAAATGGGGATGATAATATCTACCTCACAGACTTGTTGAGAGGATGAAGTAGAACAACACATGTAAGTGCTTGCTGTGGGGCCTGGCATAGAGTAATGCATGTTTGTTATCATTCTTGGCTCAAGGGCTCTTTCACTGCACCAGCCTGCAGGTGCTGATGCCCAGGTGATGCCCACTGAGCAGGCCAGGCAGACCCAAGGGCTCACCAACTGACACTGTGCCCCTCTGACCAGGCCATTCTTCCCTTCTGGTCACAGGCCTTCTGTGCCTGCTGTTAAGACAACCTGACTGGCTCAAATTGGACTTATCAAGGGCCAGACTGGCTTAGACACACTTGAGTCGAAGAACGCAGGCGATGCCAGGCAGTGGTGTGGTGGTTTCATTCATTCTCCCTGCCCTAGGAAGAAAACACGGCTTTCTCTGTGTTTGTTTGGTTTGGGGGTTTTTTTTGTTTGTTTGTTTGTTTGTTTGTTTTGTAGAGGCAGAGTCTTGCTCTGTCATCCAGGCTGGTGTGCAGTGGCATAAACATAGCTCACTGCAGCCTTGAACTCCTGGGCTCAAGTGGTCCTCCTGCCTCAGCTTACTGACTGAGACTACAGGCACATGCCACCATGCCTGGCTAACTTTTTATTTTTAATTTTTGTAAAGACAGATGTCTCTCTGCCCAGGCTGGTCTCAAACTCTAGGCCTCAAGCAATCCTCCTGCTTCAGCCTCCCGAAGTGCTAGGATTACAGGTGTGAACTACCATGCATGGCCAACTGTGTGTTCTTTTTTATGCTGGGGCTGGCTGGAGACCCAGCTTCCTCAGAGGCCCTTTCTGGGGTCCCTTTGAGCCAGTGCTGGTCCCCTCAGAGGCCAGCTCACAGGCCAGGAAAAGTCAGAGCCATTCGACCAAGAGGCAGACACAGAATGCTTGCTCCAGCAGTTCTCCACCCTGTATATTAGGCTCATCATGTGGGGAGCTCTGAAAATGCCCATGCGTGGGCTCTATCCCCTAGACTCTACTTTAATTAACCTGAACTGGGTCTGGGACACAGACATTGTGTAGAAGCTCCACACATGTTGAGTTTAACAGGAGTGTAGCCAGGGGAGTGAGCACCTGTGCAGTAGGTGATTCCAAGATGCTTCAGCTGAGGTTCTTGGCCTCACAAGGCACCCTGGCTAGTGGGAAGATAAGACAAGTAAGGAAACCATGACCAGACAAAAGGATGTACATACTAACAGGGATGGAAAAGCATGCTGCTAGCACCAATGTGCTTTTCCTGGGCTACCTCACAAAGGAAGTGATATTTGATCTTGACTTATCCATGCAGTCAACATTAAGGGACTATTTATTGGGCAGTTACTGTGCGCCAAGATGGTTCCAGGTGTTGGGGTGCACCAATGCCCTCCTGCAGCTTTTATTCTAGTAAGGATGTCCTGTGATGGGTCAGTGGGAATTTGGCAGGCAGGGAAGCTGGGGAAAGGTATTCCAGATAAATGAAATACCATGAGCAAATGGGTGGGAGAGAGGAGGCCTTGCTTTGACAACAAAGTTTGATATAGCCAAAGCCTTAGCATCAAAAGTGGAAGTGGTAAAAGAGAAGAAGAGATCCAGGTATGGCCCAGCTGCTGGGAGTGGGTATGCATAGGCTCTGCTAAGGAGCTGGAATTTATACTGCAGACAACAGGAGCCATGGCAAGGCTGTGGACAAAGGAGTGGCTTATGTTTAGAATCATGACTCTGGGGCCATGTAGAAGAAGCTAGGCCACTGGCCCATCCTAGGTGACTCTTCTGACCCTTCCTCAGTTAAGATCCTGAAGTGTTGATTTCCTCTTGAGGGAGGCCCCATGTGAGGCCAGGATCGGAGGCAAGCAGAAATGAGCACAGCAGGCATCTGTTGAGTGCACTCTTCCAAGCATTGTGCAGGCATTAGCTCATTTAATCCTCATGACAGTCACTCAGGTATCAGCCCCATTTTACAGATGGTAAAACTTAGGCTCAGAGAAGTTAATCCATTTTCCCAAGGTCACATAGCTGGTCAGTACCAGAGCCAGGATTTGATTCCAGGCAGTTCACACTTTTAAGCACTATACTATATCGCTTCATAAAACACCTATTAACTTCAAGAGCTCTCAGTCTTGAAGGAATGCCATGGGGGCATCACCTCAATTCCTCCAGGAAGGCAAGGGGTATTCTAACCTCATGTTGAGATTGGGGTTTGTCCCCTTGAGTGGAAAGGCCCTCACTGGTGAAAGGCTGGTCCTGACCTGTTGGTAATTTCAGGCCTGGACCAGATGAGATCCTTCAGGCTCTGACCACCTTGCCAGTCTTGCCTGACACCCTTATTCTAAATGACTTCTCCTCAAACCTCTCTGGGGTAGTTTGGAGAAATACAAGAAGGATGCATGGTCGTTCCACAACTGGCATGGTTCTTGACACAAAGCAGGGCAAGTTGGAAGTTAAATGAATAAATGAATGAACAAATGAATGAATGAAGAGCCCCCTCAGTGGCTCTTCGCAGGTAGTAGAGCATAGTGGTTACGCATTGGCTTCTGTGTCAAGACAGCCTAGGTTCAAATCCTGACTTGACCAATTACCAGCTAAGTGGCTGTTTCTGAATCTAGTTCCCCCACCTCCTTCTTAGAGCTGTTTGAAGGGTAGAGATAAGAGCTATAAGGCACTTAGGATGGTCCCTGGCATACAATAAGCACTTAATAATTAGTAGCTCATGTTGATTTTCTGGAAGTCTCTGAGAACCTAATAAACACTTTGGACCATCTCCCTAGAATAATGCACCAAGCTGCCCAATTTTCCATATAAGAGCAGCAGGGAACCTCTAAAGACTGGACCCCACATTTAAGAGTCTGGCTCCAGGTGCCCTCATAGGAATGATATTGGGAGACACGGTGGTATTTGCCCTTCCGCTTTGCCTACTTCTGCCCCCAAGACCTTTGGAAGGGGGCGGTTTGGGAAGAGGGGGTCCCAAAGCCTTGGGGACAAGGGGAGGGCTCCCTTGCAACAATTCCCCCACAGCCATTGGCATCTTGAGTCTGTCTGATTCCACCCTCTCCTCCTCCCTCTAAAAGCCAGAGATGGGGTGGGTAAGGCTAGGGTAGCTACCAGCTTTAGATCAGCTTGGACAGTGGAGAGAGGTGGGGGGTTCAGGAGAAAGTAAGGAACCCCAGCTGTTGAACAGCCACCCAGTCAGGCATGGGCTGGGAGACCTCCGCAACCGTCTTCTCCTTCACTGCGTAGGTAAGACTGCATGTGTCTGAGGAGTTAATAGCCCCGTTAGCAGATGAGAAAGCAGGCTCAGAGACAGGGATGGGTGTGTAGGGGGAAGAAGCGCAGGGCCCTTCAGCCCTTAAGTGATTGAGTTGTAAATGCAACCGGAGCCTGTCTCGCTCCAATGCCCTGTTCTCTTCTCCCCACCAGGTTGCCTCAGGGGGAAGGAATGTCTCCCAAACCAGCTGAGCTCAGCCTTGTCCTGTAGGTGGGCATTCAGTGTAAAGGGCCTCAGATACCTAGGCATGGGCACCCACCTCCTGCCCCATTCAGGTCTCAGGCAGGCTGTACTGGGAGCAGCAGCCACCCATGTGGAGCGGGTGGTGAAGCCACAGCTGAGTTTATGAAGAGCAAAAGATGACTCCAGCTGCACAGGAAACTCAGTAACCCTGATTATGTGTTTATTCTTTCCCTTCCCTGCCTCCTGTGCCCTCCCTCCCACCTCCTTCTCTTCTTTCTTCCTGCCTCCTCCCTATCTGCCTTTCCTCCTTCTATTGCCCCTCAAATCTGCCTGCTGCCAGCTGCCCTCCACCCTCCTCTGCTCTTTTCCCAGCCTCATCCCGGCCAGCTGGTTCTACATGGCCCCTTGTTCTCCCCCTCTAGAGGCAGGGGCTTCTCAAGCACCACAAGAAGAGGCACCAAACCTCCATCCCTCTGGTAGACAGCCACAAAGCTAGAGGCAACCCTAAAGGTGAGCTTGTCCAGCCCTACTCTCCCCTTTTTATAATAGATGAGGAGACTGAGGCCAGAGGGATGGAGTCAAACAGCTATAATTAAACAGCTACAATAGGGTCAGAAGTAGAATTCCGGATGCCCATGGCAAGACTTCAGGGGCATCAGTGACATGATACCGTGGGTGCTGGAGGAGGTGCCAGGGACTTTCCACCTCTGGGCCGTGCTGCCACCAATAAGTCTCATTACTAATGGACTCCCAGTCAACTCCTCCTGTTTGCCAAGATTCCTAGAGCTACAGACTATCAGAGGCCACAGGACCCATTGAGGTCATCTAGTCCAACCACTTGTCATATTGGATCCAGGGGCAAGTGGGAGCAGATATCAACTGGCCTTAACCCTTGGCCCAGGAAGGAACACGGCACCAGACTCAGACACAGGAGCAAGTCAGAAGTGTAGACACAGCATAGCATTCCAGCCAGCCAGGGTTCAAATCTTAGTTTAACAGCGCATAGGTGGTGAGGCCTTGGGCATGTTGCTAATTCCTGTCTCTTATTTTCCCACCTTACAAAATTGGGTGATCATAGCACTTACCCCATAGGGTAGTTATGAAGATTGCATGGGTTAATACTTGCGAAGCACTCAGAATAGGGTCTGGCGCATGGGAAGTGCCACATTACATTTTGGCACTCATCATTATTCAACCTCATAAGGAACTCTTATATCGCCAACAAAAAAAAAAGTGCCCAGTAAGAAGCCTCCATGGGCCTATTATAATGATTCACCAACAATCGAGGTTGCCCAGTAGCAGGGCTGAGAGTGCCCACTGTAATGATGCAACAGGAAGGCTATTGCCCGAGACAGTCCTTGCAAGATCTACTTTACTGATTCACTCAAAACAGTTGGAAACTATCAGGTTGAACTGTATGAAACTGTCAATATTTGATCATTTCTGACCTACAAAAATGGTTATTTCACATGGTTTAGCCTAATAGCAAGGTTCATTTTGGGGCGGGTAAGGGATGGTTCAGCCTCCACTTATTTCTTACCTCTTCAGTTGAGGGAAGGGAGTTGCTAAGCATATTTGATTCATTTCTATAAAGAGTCAATAGGTAGTTTCTAGTAGGTGTTTCTAAAGTGCTTAACAACTGCTTCCTTGAGAATTTGAAACTCCTCCTGGAACCAATTTTGCATTGTGAGAGACCTTGATAAATAAAGCCAAGAGGGGATTTTAGCCAAAAAAAAAGAAACCTTTATTTTTAGCTGTCTGAAGATGAGTGGTGAGTAATCAATGATACCGATGTCATTTCTGGAAGTCCTGGAAGGCACCAGGGGCCACTGGAGATGGGTTTGAGACACTGGGATACTGCCCAGGCAACAGAGTAGAAGAGAAGGGGACAGGGCCACTGCCATCTCTGCCCTGGGATGGCTTCCAGGTTTGTGGAAAATGGCTCAGGGCAGAAGCATGTGTAGGGTGCGTATACATCCTCTCTCATCTGTATCTTGCTGCTAGTTTTAGTAGTATCAATGACATGCTGTGTTCCCTCTGACCCTCAGTTTCTTCCCTATGAGCTCCAGGAAGTCAAAGACCACATCCATCTTGTTATCACTGAATCCCCAGGACTTAGCACATTGCTGGGCGCAACTAAGCATTCAATAAATGTTTTCTGGATTTATTAATTAATGAAACAATGAAGCAAGTGGATTCTGTCTCGCCTAGTGATCATGGTTTCCAGGTGGAAACAGTGACATACTGTGAAAATCCTTTCCAAGAACTTGAAGTGGCACCCAAATGCCTGGGGATTTTATCAATGCGGTGGCCGTGATGTTGATCAAAGCTCCCTGAAGCAGATGGGGACGGAGCTCTAAGAATGATGAAAGCCACAGAAGAAGAGGAGGCTGAAGGAGCAGGACACGGCCACTTTGGGGTCCACAAAATATTAGTCTGTGTCGGTAGCTCCACTGAAGGGTGACAAAACAAATTATCTGCAGCAAGAGAGATTTAGGTCAGACCTTCTAGACACCCTGGGGAGGTGAGGCAGGGTGAAGACTTCCCTCCCTGAACAAACAGAAAGCTTCAATTCTCATCACACCACCCCTAACTACTTACTGGCAGCGAGGCTCCAGCTAATTCCTTCCCCTCTCTGGGCCTCAGTTTCCCCATCTATAGCTGGGGGTGGGGGACAGCGGTAAACTCCATGGTCTCTATGGTTCCTTCCAGCTCTTAAAGTCTGGAATTCTGTCTGGAGGCTGGGCTGAGCTGGCATAACTTCAGAAGGCTGTAGACGGCCATAAAAGTGGTGGGATCCCTGGGGATGGAGAATCCTGCAGGGAAGCCCCCTCCCCCAGCCCTTCACCTCCTGCCCTTTTAACTGCTGCAACCACAACCCTCCCCTGCTCTCCCAGGTTCCTCCTCCCCAAACCCCCACAGCTCTGTCTGGAGGCCCCATTCTCTGACCAGCTTTGTTTGCTTTTAATAAAGTTAATCGCACTCCTAATTTGTATGTAATGAAAAGATAAAAGGGAGACATGGGGGCAAACCTTCCATTGGAGTGGGAGCAGTCCAGGTCCAGGGCCGACAGCCGCCTCCCCACCTCCGCCCTCACCACTGCCTTGCCCATCTGAGTCTGAGCAGGGGCTGCTGTCTGGGCGCCAGCCCGGCCCAGTTGTCCCTGCAGCTCCCCCAGGGAAGCCTCCTGGGGTCTGCTTGATCTGCCTTTCCCTGTGCCTTTCGTGGAGGACAAAGAATCCCCATGTGTAAGTCCTGACGGCACCCCACGGTTCACCTCTGTAGGATTCCCCATACTCCCAGCCGTTCAGTTCCTTGAAGGCAGGGGCTGGCTCCTGGCTAGGAACACAGCAAATAGCAGCAAAATTTAATTCCTCCACTCTTGACTGTGTCCTCATTTGGTCTCTGCGATTGCGTTGGATTCCTCAATGAGAATAAAAAAGAATATACTGTAGGGGGTGGAGGGTTACTGATTAAATTTTACTCACCTGTGGGTCAACACTTCTATCCACTCAGCCATCTCTTACCCCCTTACACGGCTCACAAGCCCTACTCAAATGGTTGGTTACCCCAGGGTCCTCATTCTTATCCCAGCCCTGCCACCTGCATGTGACCTTGGGTCCACACTTTTTGCTTCCCTGGTCCTCAGCCTCCCCATCTACCTCAGAGGCAAGTCAAAAGGCTGGCGGTAGATGGAAGGATGGCTTAAGCCTAAGATCAGGGTGCATAAGTCCCAGCATGCTGAAGCAGCTCTGGGGAGCTGCTCCCCAGGGAGGCCAATCCCCCAAAAAAGAAGCCTAGCACCCAGGGTTATTCCCCCTGCACCCACCTGCCCCCAAAGGCAGTGTCCATGGGAAACTACCCCCTGTGGTGGTGGTTTGGGGGATGATGTTCATGGGGAGATAAGGAAGGAAACCCAGGCTCCCCATGGGGAATGCTCAATGACACAATTCAGTGAGGACTGTGGCAAGGGATAGAGGCAGCAGGGGTCACCTCTATCTCCAGCCCTTGTTTCAGAGGCCCATGTCCCAGATCCTTGACCATTCACAATAGAGGGACAGAGGTGAGGCCGATGGGGATTGGGAGTGGCTTGGTGCACAGGGAAGAAGTCAGGCTAAAGAACAAGCAGCCCTTCTCCTGCCATCCCAGGTCTAGGTCAGGCAGGGCACAGGCTAACCTCAAGACCCAGATGGGGGTATGGAGTCAGCAGCACTGGAGGGGCTCCCAGCATGGCACGCCTGAGCAGCAATCTGGAAGCTATTGGGCTGGTACATTTCTGCCGATCCACCGCGAATGCCATGCCCAGTTCATTTCCTCTAAGGAAACACAACCTCGGGGGATAATTAGAGCTTCTTTGCATACACAATCCCATATTGTTTATCCAACACAAATTAAAAAACGTGGGCCCCGAGAACATGGAGCAGAGAGATAAAGGAACCTCCTCCTCCTCCTCCTCTTCCTCCTCCTCCTCCTCTTCCTCCCCCTCCCCTCTCGCTCCCTCCCAGCTGGATCTCATTACCCTGACCCTCCAGGCCAAGGCCAAGCTCCAGCCCCAGCCCCAGCCCCACCCCTATCCTGCCAGGTCCTGCTCCTCAGACCCGGACCCTCCAAGTCAGGGCCTGGGATCCTCCCCACCCTTGCCCCTGTGTCTGCCTGTAGTGAGAGGTGGCTCCGGCATAGGCTTCTCTGTCCAAGGGTGCTGGGCAGAGTCACCATTTTGTCCCTGTGTCCTCTCAAGGACCCTCCCACTGAGAAATGTGGGAAACACCAGCCCTGAAACGCAACTCAGCACCAAGAAGCAGAGGCAGGGCCTGTGCCCTGGGGCTTTCTGGGAAGGAAGGGCTGGCTCTCTTGGCCCTGGCCTTGGCCCTAGTTCCCTTCCACTGCCCAGATGTGCTCCACCCAGACAACAGGGAGCCCAGTCATCCTGGCCTGGGGGCCCCCTTCACAAAGCCCGGCCCCTCTCCCCCCAGGGCTCAGCCCAACAAAGGAGGATTCTCAGGCAAGGCGACTCCGGGTGGGAGGAAGGAGGGTTGTGGGTGGAAAATCGCTTCAGAACCCAAGGTTGGCCATCTCCATGAAAGCCCTATTATTGCTTGGGTAGTGAAACGTCTTGCTCAGCATGGCCAATTCAGCTCCCCTCACTTCCCTGTCTCCCCCTAGGAATAGCTCCACATTCCAACACTGCACAGCCAGCCTTTTCCAACTATGGGGAGGCGGGACAGGAGATGGTATAGGCAGGGAGGGGTTGGGGAGGAAGAAGGGTTGCCCAGGAGAACTCACCTTCCCCAAGCCTTTGCTTCCTTAGAGGGCAGAGATGGCCCCACAAAAGTTAATTCATCATTAGGTGTGACCTTCCTGTTTCTCTTACATCGCAGCCTACTTCCTGGGGGGACCTTGTTCCAGGAAGGCCTGCTGGACTTTGCTTGCGGGCTGGGAAGGTGTCCTCCTACCCACTGGCCACTAAGCAGTATGGCATCTCTCCCTGCCAGGGCCAGGGACCAGCATGGCCAGGCCTCTCTGTTCTGCATTCTGACCCCTCCCCTACCTCAATCACTAAGAAGGCCAGAGGGTCGGGAGGCCAGCCCTCCCACCCTTCCGCAGGCACAGAGCAGGGAGATGACCGACTGGGTGAGCAGGGAGTTTGACTGGAGGTAGAATTTTCTCTGGTTGAAGAGGAAGTTGTGTGAGCTGAGAACACATTCCCTGTCTGGTCTGTTCTTTCACCTCTCCTGGTAATTTTTTTTTCTTCTTCTTCTTTTGGTTTGTCTCTGAGTTGGAAAGAACATGTGCTTGGCAGATTTTTATTTATTAACTCTATAGCTTGCTCTCTCGTGCGCTCTCTCTCTCTCATTCTCTTTCTCTCTCTGTCTCTGTCTCTCTTTTTTTCGCTTGCTTGACAGAATTTAGATTAGACAAAACATGAGCTCATTTCTGCCTGAGAAAAAAAAGCAAACCACTCCCCCTCCCCCTCCCCCACCCTCTCCTCTTCTTCCCAGCCTCACCCACCTCCACTCACCAGGCAGGGGTGGGGAGGGCTTGCAGGGCTCACCCAGACATCATCTCTAAGTTAGGTCTTGGGGTGCCATTGCCCCCATGTTGCGCCAGCTCCCAGCTCTGGAGGAGAGACAGTCTCACAGTCTTGAAGTCATAGGCCTGCCACCCACAGTTGGCTAAGGGTAGGAGGCAGAGGGGTGACCCGGAAAAGACATACCTGGAGTTCTGAGAGTAGGTTGGCAAAGTGGGCCCTGCCAGGGTTGGCCAGGTTCCTGGCAGCATCGCACAAGCACCCAGGCCCCAGACCCCGATGCCACTTGGGCCCCTCTCTCACTCACCTTCCTTTATTTTCACTCCCATAGATATTCCTGGACCGTTGTTACCACTTCCCATCATCATCAGGCCACCTAACCAGAGTCCTGTTTCTTTAGCCCGTCCCCTCTGAACACTTGCTGGGGGTCCCCTCCCTGAACTGCTGACTAAACTACTGAAGGTCCTTGTTTCTTCATGGATCATCAGGCATACGGGCATATGGGGTGGTGGCTTGGGAAGCCCATCTGAGTTGAAATCCCAGCTTTATCATTTACTTGCCGGGTGTTGGTCTAATCATTTCCCCTCACTAAACCTCAGTTTCTTGTCTGAGAAACAGGGATAATAAGATCTGTATTATAAAGTTGTCATGGGATTTAAATAACATTGGAATCCATTTTGGCCAGGTACAGTAGCTGATACCTGTAATCCTAGCATTTTAGGAGGCCAATTGGGGAGGATCACTTGAGCCCTGGAGTTTGAGACCAGTCTGGAAAACAAAGTGAGACCCTGTCTCTACCAAAAAATTAAAATTTTAGCCGGGCCTGGTGGCATGTATCTGTAGTCCCAGCTTCTCTGGAGGCTAAGGCAGGAGGATCACTTGAGCCAGGAGTTGGAGGCTGCAGTGAGCTATGATCGCACCACTGCACTTCAGCCTGGGCAATGGAGTGAGACCCTGTCTCTAAAACACACGAACAACGAAAAACCTAACCATTTTGACCTTTTTAAATGAGTGAAAACAAAGAGTAGAGTCCTCGATACATTACAAATAACTGTGCAGTAACTGAAGGAATGACCCCCCTCCTCTTTCTTCTCCTCCTCCTTCTTCTCTCTCCTCACCTCTGAAGAAAATTGGGGTGGAAGGGCAGCAGGAAGGATTGTACTTAGACATGAGAAAGAACTTCCCAGGAATGTAGAAGTTGGGACTTGAAAGAAATGCACACTGGAATCTGTACACATGCCTTTCAGCATACAGCAAAGGACAGCTGCCCAACCCTGGAGGCAGGAGGATGCTGAGTCTTGCCCTGGAGGGTCTGGAGCAGTGGAATGACCATAGACTGTGGTGAGACAGAGCCCTGGGTTTGAATCTTATTTTCACCATTCCTTGTGTGACTGTGGGCAGGTCATTCCCCAGTCTGAGCTTCTGTTCCTCATCTACCTCATCTACGGTGGAAGAACAACTTCCCTCCTCTCGAAGCCGCTGGGAAGTATCTTTATGAGTTTCTGCGGGCTGCCCAGATGAGTCTTCCTTGTCACTCCAAAGCATCAGGGAGGAAGGCCAGAGGGGGTTTCTGGGGCTGCCCTAGCTGCAGAACCTGCTGGGCCCTCAGGAACCCTCGCGGTTGTCCTGTCAGGCAATGGTTCAGCGCAGTTAGGGCTCCCAGCCCAGGCTCCAGGACTGGTGAGACCCTCAGAGTCAGTGGGCTCCCCCACACTTTACTGTCACCCCCTCCTCAAAGCCCACCAGCCAACTCTCCAGCTGTCCCTAAGCCAAGCAGGGCAGTACTGCTCTTCTAATCTCGTTTTATAAATTAATCCCTCTCTTCCCTTAATCATTTTCATTGCCTGCCTCTGAACCCACTCCAATCCATCTACTGCTCCTGCACTTTCTCCCACATATCATCTCCTTTGTGTCCCTCTGGCTGCAGCGAGAGGCCCCCCACATGGCCTGCCAGTGTCACTGCATTCCCGTCCCCCGGTGAGAGGGTCAACTTCCAGTGCCAGGTGGGCCTGGCCCCTTTGCCTTTGGCCCCTTAGAGACAGCTAAGTGAAGCCGAGATCCAACACACCTGGACCGAAACCCTAAGGCTGACACTTACTTGCTCGGTACCCCCAGGGAAGTCCCTTCACTTCTCTGGGCCTCATCCTCTTCATCTATAAAATGGAGCAACTGGCAGGGACCCAGGTGAGACAAGTGCTTTGCAAAGGGCTGGGCACATTTTAGTCACTCGGTTCACTTTGGGGGAGGACAGGGCTGCACTGACTCTGAGGGGCCCACCAGTCCTGGAGCCTGGGCTGGGAGCCCTAACTGCACTGAACCATTGCCTGACAGGACAACCGCGAGGGTTCCCGAGGGCCCAGCAGGTTCTGCAGCTAGGGCAGCCCCAGAAACCCCCTCTGGCCTTCCTCCCTGATGCTTTGGAGTGACAAGGAAGACTCATCAGTTCTCCCCTCGGCCCTGTCTGCTTCTCTTCTCATTCACACCCTGCCCCCTAGCCCTAGAGCTCCCTGGCATGCTTGGCATAGGGCCCCACAGCCCACCATGGCCACAAGCAGGAGCCTCATTCCCCAAGCTGCTGTCAACTTCCATTGGGAATGAAGGGCTTTCCCCCATCACAGAAAGGAAGAAGGCTTGACCTGAAATAGCAGCCTGCAACAGCAAGAGAGGGGCTCTGGGTGTGATGCGCTGGGGGCCCTTGTGGCCCAAAGCTCAAAGGGATGGTCAAGATGCTGAAAGTTACCCTCACTTCCTCTCCTGTGAATCATCTCCTAGATGTTCTCTGGAGAAGGGAACTCCTCTGTTTGGCTGCCTAAGCCTTGGGAGGATAGGGCAAGGTTGAGGGAACTCAGCTTTGTGGAGCACCTACTCTGAATTTTCCCAACAGCCCTGTGAGCCTGGCTGAGGGGATCATATCCCATAACTTGTCCACTTGAGTGCCTATGCCATGTGGGGTGCTTATGGATTCAGCAGCAACAAACGCAGTAGACACAGTTCCCACTACGCTGAGCTTACCATGCAGAGAATGGTAGAGCAACTTCTGAACCCTGGTCTGTCCGATGCCAACACCTGTGCTAATAACCACTACACTAAGATGCCCCATGTTTCAGACAATGAAAAGAAAAAACCTTTCTAGTTGTATGACAAAAGAGGTGGCCGACAGTGATCGAGAGGCTTCTCAGGACCAGTCCGAGCACTCTAGGAGCTGATGATCTACAGGAGTGACATGGCAAGGATAGGAATAGGGCAGTGGGGACACAAGGGAGCAAGTCCTGTCTGCAGGAGTGGGGCAAGGCTTGGTGAGCCAGAACTTTTAAGATGGCTCTTAAAGGATACATAAGAACTAAGAGTTGGCCAAGCTGACAAGGGAGAAAATGACATCATAGATGGACACAACTCTAGTAAGTGCCAGAGCTAGTGCCAGCAGACCCATGACAGTGGGACCCCCACCCTTCTTTCCCTGTCAGCTGCATGCAGGCCCCCACCTGGGGGAGGGGGCAGTTTAGAGGAACCTGGGCTCCTATCTCTGCTTTGCTCTTTCTTGGATGTCTGGCCTTCGACAATCACTTCTCTCTGAGCCTCAGTTCTGCAATCTAAATGCTGGGCACCCAGTCAGTGTGAGATAATAGACAGCTATTTTAACTGGTATCTTATTATTATTGTTATCTTCATCAATATCTTCACTAAAACTCATCTCAAAATGACCACATTGTAGGGTGTCTGCCCCAGCCCCACCTTGATCTGCCTGCATTTTCCCTTGCCCCACATTTTCTCACCTACCTTTAATTCACCCTGAGCCCCACCTCTGCCTCTTCTATAACAGACTGGCTTGGCTCTGGCTGAAGTCCAAAAGGTCAGGCCCTAGCAAGCTCCTAGCAGATTTTAGAGCACTTAGCATCCTTTCTGCCAGTCCCCCACCATTTTCGGGGAAAAAAAGGTGGAACAGGGAGAGATTTTTCTCTCCCTGCTCCAATTGGGATGGGTTCTGCTGCACAGATTGCATGATCTGGGCTGAGGTCTGTCTTCTTCATCTGCTTTGTCCACCCCAGGATGAAAGGAAGAGAGAGTTATTTTGGGTGAGAGTCTGGATGCAAAACTATTCTCCCCTCCCACCCCCACCCACCATAGCCCACTCAAGACCTCCACCACTGACAGCCAAAGGCAGCCCCTTCTGAGTAGCACAAGGTCAACCCTCCCTGAACTCGTTGCATTGCTGAGGCCTGGCTTCCCTCAGGCTTCTCCCAGGCCAGGGAGGCTGGGAGGAGGCAGTGAGGGAGGTTGTTGTGGAGGGGGGGATCCGGGGCCAGAAGTCCAGCCTGGTTCTGATTTCCCTGGCTAGGGCTGGGAACTAGAGTCTGGTCTGTCTTCAGTCCCTAGCCGCCCCCCCACCCACCTTGTGCAACGCTTCTCTGCTTTCAGGAGCGGCCCATAACCGCAAACACATTTGCTAATGCAGCTAGCTGGCCTGCCCTGGGACAGCTGGCTGGGCCCTGTGCCTGGGGCCAGGCCAGGCAAAGGGCAGGGGGCCTGGCTGGGAAAGGGGCCTGAGGCTTCTCCTCCTCCTCTGCTAAGCCGCCTGCATAGCCATGGTCACTGCCTCTCTGACTCCACAGCCCCTCTCTACTATGACTCCTTCTAGGGCTAAGTAGGATATCAGAGAAACTGAGGCCACTAGAGAAGGATTGCATGATGGTTGCATACTGTCCAGCCCAAGAATGGGGCAGCCAGACATGCTCTTTGGCCAAGAAAACACTTTGCCTGCCTGAGCTAAGGGGGTTTCTTGGCCTGAGCCCTCCCACATAGCATCTCCTTCTGAGAGGAGCCACCTATAGGAATGGAAAATACAGGGCTCAGGGAGGGCTGCGGGCTTATAGGTTGCTCAGGAGGGCAAGAGCGGAGGAAGGCTGGAACTTCCCATCTCTGCCACTATGAGACTTGGGTAATCACTTCTTTTCTCTGAGCCTCAGTTTCTCCATCCTGCCCTGATTACCTCACAGACTTGCGATATGGGAATGAATAGGCAAGTGTCTTATAAACTGCAAAGCTCTGTACCCATGAAAATAAATTATTCTACCAGACCATACACTCTAGAAGGGCTGGAATCGTGTCTGAGCTAACCTCTATGTCCCCTGTGATCCAGCCCTGGGTGCCACTGTAGGGGATGGCTAGAGAGATGAGCCTGGGGACTGAGAGACACAAGTCAGTGCTAGCTTTTGTCAACCCTCAGTTCACGCAGCCTCTGGGAACTAAGACTGAGTCCTGGGGTCCCTGGGTTCCGGAGCTGGAGCTGTGACTGTAGCCCACCCCCACCCAGACAGCCATCCCAAGGCCCCAGACTCACTCAGCTGCCCACATCCACCCTCCCCCCACTCCTCCCATCACACGCAAGGCATGCAGCTCAGCTTCCCCCTGCCAAGACAACCCCACCCTGGTCCCATAGCCCCTCTCCAAAGACAGGGGCCTTTCTCTGCCACGTTCCTGGAGGCTTTTCCACTTAACAGGGCCTTGAAATCCATTTGCTGCAGACTGTGAACTTCCTTTCCATGCTCCTGCCCGCTGGCCCTCTTCTAGGCTGACCACCCCCCCACTCCCACTCCCACACTGGCGTCCGCCAGCTCATGGCCTAGCAGCTGTCACAATGATCTTCCCCTACTCAGGCCTCTGGGGCAAAGCAGGGGGCACCTGGAGGAGGTATTTGGGGCCTAGGAAGCAGCAGCAGCCTGGACTAAGAAAGCGGGCTAAAAGTTCACTTTCTAGGAGTGTTCTGAGCTCCAGCCTAGCCAGCCTGCTAGAGAAGGAAGCCACCTCCTTTAAGACTCTAAAGTCACAGAGAGACTGGGCACTGTGGCTCAGACCTGTAATCTCAAAACTTTGAGAGGCCTAGGAAGGAGGATAGCTTGAAGCCAGGAATTCTAGACCAGCCTGGGCAACACAGCGAGATCACATCTTTATTAAAGCTTAAAAAAATAGCTGGGTATGGTGGTGCATGCCTGTAGTCTCAGCTACCCAGAAGGCTGAAGCAAGAGATCACTTGAGCCCAAGAGGTTAATGCTACAGTGAGCCATGATTGTACCACTGCACTCCAGCCTGAGTGACAGGGCAAGACCCTATCTTGAAAATAAAATATACAATAAAATAAAATAAAATAAAATAAAATGCCACCAAGGCATTTCTCCTTAGATAACACCTCCATCCCTTATGGCCTTTGCCCTTGTGTCCTCATGGCCCTCCTTCATGGCCTTCCCTCATGGCCCACGGTCCATGGCTGTGCTGCTGGTACAGGTACACGACAGTGGCCAGATAATCCTCCAGGCATAGCTGGGAAGGTAGGTATTCTGGGCTCTAGTCCTACCTTAGCTACAATCCATGACCTTGATTGTAGCTAAGTCTGGTCTTGATTCCTTTGGAGGCTCCTCCCCGCCCAGCCCTGACATCCTCTTGTTTCCTGAATTCAACTCTGTCCTCTACTTCCCCTGAGAGGTGAATCCCAGGTCTTTGTGCCCTTCTTTCTGGACTCCAAAATTCTTCCATGGTCTGCCACAAAGTTCATTCTCCATTTCACGAGGCCCTCTGAAGCTGTGGAAATGGAAGGCAGCTGACATCCACTGAGCACCTACTAAGGCCAGGCATTTTCATACTTTCTACCTCATTTTCATATTAATATCTTCACAGTACCTGCTAAGGAAACTGAGGCTCAAAATGGAGAAATGACCCATAGGCCCAAGGCCAAGAAATGGTGGCACCACAACTTGAGCCTGGGTAGTTGGACCCTCTCATCTGTGTTCTTTCCTCGTCCCCTTCACATGCCCATGCCTGCACACCAATGTCCTCTTGTCACAGAAAGAGATCCAGTTCATCCATACTTGCTTTGCAGCAGCTGGTCATAGAGCTTCAGATCCTGCTCAGGTTTCAAATGGTGAAACTTTGTGCTGACCCGTGTGCAGCCTGTGACCTACTCTGGCCCGAGGCTCCATCTCAGCTCTATTTCCCTAAAATTTTATTATTCTAAAGCTAAAGCCAGAGTGAAGAAAAAAAGCGTGCACCAAGGACAGAGCACTTGGAAGAGGGAGGGAATGCCTTGTGTGTCTCAAGTTATCCAACCTGCTGAGCACCGATTGTGTGTCAACAACTGGTAGCCAGTTTCACACACCTTCTCTTGTTTAAATACAACAACCCTTTGGGCAAGCAACAATCTTGGCCTTTTTATAGGTGAGAGACTGAGGCACAGACAGAAGAAGTAATTTGCCCAAGACCACACAATGAGAAAGTAGCATGGTATTTTCCCCATGCCCACTCCTACACCTCAGCCTGGCCTATCCCTAAGGGAGGAAAGAAATCTTGATTTCTACAAGAAGAGGCTCCCCCTGTCCCAAAGACCTCAGGCCCAGAAAAAGCACCATGAGCACAGAGAACCTATATGGCAGAGGTCAGGGATACAGTCCTAAGTCAAAGTTTGCCTTATCCCTGCTGCCTGGAGCTCACCCTTGCACTGGCTCTGGGGGATTGCCTGTCTCTCTCCCCATCTGTCTTTCTCATCCTTCCCCACTCTGGTTCTCAGCAGTGAATTTGTGTGAAACCTGGACTGAATTACCACCCATTACCCAACCTGCCTCATTCCAAATCCCTGGCATTAATGCAATCAATGGAGGGGAAGCAGGCTCCCTTCAGCCCCCTGTCTGGCCCGCCCAGCACTGGCTTCCTGGTGCTGCTAAAGCCCTGCGCTCCAGCCCCTCCTCCTCCTTGCATATGTACAGGTCCCACACACCATTCACACATGTGTCTATAGAAACTAAGCAGGTCCTCTATCCACAGAAAAGGCTCTTCTAAAACCTCAATTGAATGAAGACATATACGTGCATATTTATTATTTCAGTGAACGTTTATGGGGCACCAACTCTGTGCCAGGCACTGTTTCAAGGCACTGGAGATACAGCAATGAACAGCCCAAAGTCCTTGTGTTCATGGACTTTAGCATTTATCCAGGGGAAGGGGTGAACAATAAACAAGTAACCATAAATTAACAAGTTAATCCCAGATTGTGACAGGAGCTATGAAGAAAATAAACCAGGCTTATGTAATAATGATGTTAGAGGGGGCTATCTTAGATTGAGTGATCGGGGAAGGCCTCAGTGAGCACATAATGCTTGGGTCGAGACCCAGTTGATAAGAAAAAGCCAGCTACGTGGGAATCTGGGGGAAGGGTTTGATGAAGAAACAGCAGAAAACGTAAAGGCACTGAGGTGGAAATGAACGTGATGGGAAAAAGGGGTAAAAGCTGAAGTTGGAGAGATAGAAAGGGACCATATCACATAAAGCCTTATAAGTCAGGGTAAAGACTATGAGTTTTACTCTATGTGTGATGAGAAGCCATTAAAGGGTTTTAAACATGTTAAAGAGTGCGATTGAATTTGTGTTTTAAGATCACTCTGGCTGCTACAAGGGGTATGGATCATTGAGGGGCAAGGGTAGAAGCAGGGAAATGTATTGCACCAGTCCAGGTGAGAGATGATGGTGGCCTGGCCTAAGCTGGTGGCCAGAGAGAAGCAGATATCAAATGGGTAATTAGCTACAGCAGACTTCAATAGAGGTGTCAGGCTCTTCCTGATTACCTCCAATGGGTGATTCCTCCATATATCCACTTGAATTGTCTAGTTAGGCATCTCAAATATACTCTGGCTACAAAAGAATACTTGATTCCCCATCATCACCACCACCAAACCAGGCGGTTAGAGATACAAGCATGGAGTTTAGGGCAAAGATCAAGATTGAAGATACAAATCTGGGGGAGTCGTTGGCATATAGATGGTATTTAAAGCCATGGGGCTTGATGAGATCATTTATAGAGAAAATATACGTAGAGAAGATGAGAGCATCTAAGACTAAGATCCAACATTTAGAGGAAGAGCCTGCAAAGAACCAGAGAAGGAACAATCAGAGAAATGGGAGGAAAGTCTGAAACAAGGAGAGCATGGCTCCAGGAGGGAGTGGTCAACTATAGCCAATGTTTCTGAGAGGTCCAGAAAAGCAGGGCAGATCGTTGGGGTTGGCAATGTTGGGTCATTGGTGATCTTTGACAAGAGAAATATCAGCGGGCATTGAAGTCCGCTAGGGTAGCTAGAGGTGAGAATGAGCTGTGAAGAAGCAGACACATTGAGTGTAGAAATCTGGTGTGAGAGGTCACACTGTGAAGGAAAGCAGAGTGATGGGGCAGAAGCTGGTGGAATGCATGCGTGAAGAAAAAGTAGTAGGGCAGTGGATTGGAGGCCTAAGTGAGGACGAAGCCTTGGTAGGTAAGGGTACTAGAGGGAATAAGAATAATAGGATGTGGGATCAAAAAATGAGATGATTGAAATCAAGATTCTTAAACTCATGTCATTAATTGTGATGGCAAGGTGAAGGGTATGGCCAAGAGAATCAATGACTGAGATGGGATGAAGGGCCAGATCCTTGGAGGTGTGAGGTACTCCAGGAAGAGAAAAGCCAGGGTGGTAGGTCTATGTTAATGAAGAAGTTGCAGGATGCAGGAGTAGAGAGGAGACAGTGAGCCACCTACTGACATCTTCAGTGAATGGGGGGCAGCAACAAATGCAGTCAAAAGATGGCAGCCTTCAGGAGGGGTGGGAGATGAGGCAGTCTTTGGAAGAGCCACCATTTTAGAAGGAGGAAGGAAAACAAGTGGTCTAGAAGCAGCCATGGGAAACAAGGAGGACATCTACCCCATCTCCCTGCCCAGAGGTATGTGGGGTGTGGGAGAAAAATATAGCCCCCCAAAATATAACAGGAGAGTTGTGATCTTGGGGTATACAAATAAAAGAAACGGTCATAAGAGATTGAGCATATGGGGAAGGGACAACAGTTGCTACCCGTAGACCATGGGTCCCAGAAGGCAGAGTGGAATGGTTTGAGGAGCTTGGAAGGAATGTAAGATGAGACCCAAAGTAGGGACTGTACAGAGCAATGGAGAGACTGGAGTTTGGGGGGTGATGGAAGACCAGGAGGCCTGGCTTCTGTGGTGAGAGAGGTAAAGATGAATATGAGTCCTAATGGGATATAGCAGGATTCCTTCAAGAAAATGGGCTCATCAGGTCAAGCCAGCAGACATGGGGAGGCTGAACGACTGCCTGCCTGCTACTGGCTGGTGGTGCTGAGGCTGAGGGTGAGCTAAGACCTGTAACTAGGGGAAGCTCTGTAGGCCTCCCATATAACCTGCAGGGGGCAGTGTCTCTGTTGAGAGAGAAGACAATTTCAAACAAGCAAAGCATGGAAACACATGTCCAAGCAGCCCCTCATAACTGCATACCCTCAGATACACACTTGTATGCACACAGAGACCCTAGACCAACCCCCTACGAAGCATAAACATGTGGACAAAATCATATGTATATGCAAATGTACATAAGCAGGCATGTACACTTTCGCATGTACCAATGTACACACACAATGCATACAGGCCCAACACACCATGCATAGCCTTATTACCCCATACCATCATATACACGCATGCAAGCACACACCCACGCACACGCACATGCATGCAGAGGCAACCGAGACTGGGTTTTCTTAAGTCTTGCCAAGCCACAGACATCAGAAAATCAAGCTGAAGTTGAACAATCCAACCCAGAAAAGGGGGAGGAGATGAAGGGCGTGAGAATGAGGTGTGTGTTGGGGTAGTCAGGAAGCGGGGAGCAAGGAAGCCAAGTGCTGAGTTAAAAAAAAAAAAAAAAAAACTAGACCGTTTGGAAAAGGGAAAGCCTTCAGACAGAGCAGGAATGCAGGCTGTAATTAGAATCGCTTCAACCGTCTCTAGATTGGGAGAGGATAGGCAAACTGGTTACACATGCGGCATGGCGATCCCCAGCCCAGATAACACCGGCAAAGCATGCGCACGTGTGCGCATGTGCACATGGGAGCATGCTAGGGCTGTGGAAAATGCACTTAACTGAACCACATTGGACCCTGGGGAAGCCAATGTGAGGTAGCCTCCTTCACTTGCCCCTGCAGCCACTTTCCTTCAGGCTGGACTTCTCACCAGACTCAGGGCCACCACCGCAAACATGTGTGTGTCCCCGACAGGGTAGGACTTGCCAAAGGCCACAGAGTGGGCCTAGGGAGTACGTGGTGACGTAGGCACTGGATTGGGAGACAGTATCTCTGAGCTGGAATCCCAGGTAAGCCACCGACAGGCTGCCTTACTGGGGCCACATTCCTCCCCTGCTCTGGGCCTCTGTAGCCTGAAGGGAGATCTTGGGGTCCTTCCAATCTGGCCCTGAGTATTCATCCAGGACTGTCGGTTCTGAGCAGCTGGAAGGAAGCAAAGGAAAGAGATTTGTGGGGTGCCTGCAAGATGAGGAGCTGGACCGGGAGAGATGTGAGTGTCTCTGGCTCCCCTGGTCCTGGGCAGAGGTTGCACTGAGGGAGAAACTTCACACGCTGGCCTGGCTGGTGTGCTGTGGGCCCCAGGGACTGAAGCAGGCCTAGGGAAGAGGGCCAGGCGGCCACAAACGGAATCCCTCCTATTCCCTCTGGCCCTTCCCTTCCCTTCTTCTCACCTTTCTCCTCCAGGCTTTCTGGGAGGCCTCGGGGCCAGCTGCCATCATCACTAAAAATAGCTGAGGCAGCTTTGGGTGTGAAGGAGCCCCTCTTACTTGCAGAGTCCCAGAGGCCTGGCAGGTGGCAGTTGGTATCTATGGCCCCTCCAAGCCTGAGAGATCAGATTATCCTTTTCAAGGAGAAATCTTGCAAGCCCCAGTTCCAGCCAAAAGCTTAGGTTCCCCATGCACTGCCCTCTTTGTTCTTTGTTCCCCAGTATCCCAGCGACTCCAACTTAGAGCCTCACACAGTGGGTAGCCTGGATCCTGGTGCTCAGAGAACTACAATAATAACAATGATAATAATAATGGTTAACACTTATTGAAAATTACTGTGTGTCAGGCACTTTGCCAAATGCTTTGCGTGTATTAACTCATGACTCTTCACAACAACCCTTTGAGGTAGGTCCTGTATCCCCATTTTATAGGTGAACAAACTGAGGCACAGACAGCTTAAGTACATTACCCACGGTTACACAGCTAGCAAGCGGTAGAATGAGGATGCTTTTTATTCTTTTAATCGCAGATTCCTTCAGGGAGAGAAAAATTCTGATAACGATAATAGTAATAGTTAATATTTATTCATCTTCGCAGGCATTGGGCAGCTGAAAGAGCCTCGAAGCTAAAGGGATGAAGGGTTAAATCCTTGGTTTGCCCCTCACTAGCTGTGTGACTGAGCAAATGCCTTCCCCTTTCATAGCTTCTTGAGTTTCCTCATCTGTAAAATAGAAATAATCACAACAGCTGACTCTCAGAGTGGCGAGAGGATTGTAGGAGACGATGTGTGAGGAGGTACTTAGCACAGAGGAGCTCACATCGCCCTCTTGCCCCTTCTGAAAGATACCTGGGGCTTTTTGTCTCATTCTCTCCAGTGGCCGGGTGGAGACCACCTGAAGTCCTGAGCCCAGGCTGTTCTTTCCACGTGGCACTAACGGCTCAGTGCCCAGGGCCTCCGGGCTTTTCAGGGGCCTGTGAAAACATGTGAGCCCCAAGAAAATTTATTGGCTCTAAAATATGAAAAGAAAACAGCAGAATTGGAATTAATAAATGTTCTATTATATGTCTACAAAATGTAATATAATACCAACCTCATTAATTGTTAAATTTAGTATTGCTAAAAATTTCATTACATTTGAAAACAATTTGTTGGTTAGATTTCCTCACTTTGCAAGAATTCCCAAGTATGCACAGTGATTACAAAGAAATCAGAGCCAATTGGGAATGAAACGAGTTACTCATAGGCAAATAATTTCGAAAGCGGAATTATAAAAATCCTTTGAAATATTTTATAGCAAAAATTACATTTAATATGGGATGTGGGAGCATTTTCATATATATGACATGCTGTGGGGTGAAGCCTCTAAAAGTGAGAGTGCCTAGGGCCTGCCCCAAGAGAGAGGAAACAAGAGCCCCTCTGAGGCACACTGGGATGGGGGAAGCATCCATGCACCATGGTGGGCATCCACCGCTCTGGTTGTTCCCCTCATCTCCTAAAAAAAAAACAAAAACAAAAACAAAAAACAAACAACCAACCAAACAAAAAAACACCAACCAAAAAACCACCCTGGCCACATGCGTATAGGCGCTGGCAGAATGGCCCTTGTGGAGCAGCCCTTTCATTTACTGCCCTCGGTTCTTATCAAAGGCCCTTTCAAGAAACAGGCATGCCTGTGTGCCTCTCATAATCAGGAAGAGAAATAAACATTATCTGACTAAAACTGAGAAGAAAACAACCATGTGTAAACGGTGTCTGTTGGGTTGTCAAGTCATTGCCCAGGACATTGTCCACTGGGCTGCTCAGTGCCCCCTAGGCAAGGGCCCACATGAGGTGTTTCTCTCCCAATTTAGCACTAGCATAAACTTGGGGTCCCTTGAGTACCTGTCAGTTTCTTCCTCTCCGATACCGAAAGCGGCAGAATGATCTGCTTCTGGCTGGCTCACAATGGGAGACCGCCCCTGCACAGGCAGGGAGTGAGAAGCACACAGGCCACCACTTACTTCTACGTGACCTCGGCCAGGTCCCTTCCCACTGAGCCTCATGTGCAACATGGGGTTAAGTCACAGGGTTACCGTGAGGATGCACTGAAATAATGAATGTCAAGTGGAAAGAACGGGCCTCCGTACTGTTAAGAACGCCAGGTTGGGAGCGGATTTGCTCTCAACTGCTGGGACTTGATGACTCAGGCCTCCCACCCCAAGATGCCTATCTGCTCTGCAGGATCTCTGACATCCCAGCTCTGTGACCAACACATGCCAGCAACTTGACGAGGTCAAGCCTCTCCCTTGTCAAATCTGCATGCCCATGGATCACCGATGAGCTGGGAAGATTCCACCATGGCTTCCAGCTTTCTGGGAGCTAAGATGACTCATTCTCACCTAGGCTTGAAGTCCCCTCTCTCGCTAGTTAACGTTTTCCTGGTTTCTGATTTCTGTCCTCTCCTCCTTACCTCTTCAATGCAAAAACACAGTGAGGATACAGTTCCGCCAAGAGCTCTTTGTCCTACTTACTGCTGTGGCCAATGCAGGGATGAACGAGCCCAAGCAAGAGGCTGGTGGCATAATGCCAGCTCATCAATGGCAGACAGCATTGGGGCTAATCCACCATCTGCAGCTGGGCCACCCACTCTCCAGGCCAAACACCTTGCTACCAGCTCAGAAAAGGCTCCACCCACTCTTTTGAATGCCATTTCTCCACTGCCCCATCCTCTCTCCCTCAACCCATCCTCTGCCTCCTCTTGTCCCCCACACGCCACTAGCCTTCCCTCCTTTGTGCTTTTACCACTTTGTATGTGCCTCCATTGTGGTCCTTAGCAGCTCTTGGCTCCTTGGAACAGCATGTCTGGGCTCTCACCTCTGCCTCTCTCCGACCACCTCCAGAACAGAGCTTGTGTGGTTTCATCTCTGCGTCTTTGGTGCCCTGCACAGGGCTTACCATGGGGTGTATCTACTGAAGGAACAGAGTTCAGCATAGGTGAAGGGAACAGGGAGAGAAGTAAGAGTGACTCTGTCCTCTTGGGTTAGTTCTTCCAACTCTGGGCCAGGACTCAGAAGATCTGGGCTCAAATCCCTTACCATTTTTAGTTGTGTGGCCTTAGACAAATCACCTCCCTTTCCTTTGAGCCTCACTTTTAAGACCAGAAAAATGAGGATCCCAGTCCCTCCCCTGCCTCCTGCATGGGCTGTTGTGGAGATCAAATAAGCAAATGATTGAAGAAGTATGTTAGACGTTGTGAACTGCTAAAGTTCCATGTATTTTCCCATCCTGGGAATTCTCTGAGTTCATCCTTGTGAAGAGACTGCAAGCTTCCTGGGAACATGCAGACTGGTCAACTGCACACACAAACACCTGCCCACTAAACCACTCCATTGCAAGGGAAACCCAGTTTGTGTGCTTATCACATGATGACTCACATTTGTACTGTGTGATCCAGTTTACAAACAACATCTAGAGGGCTTTCTGCGCCCTTTCATTACCTTAATACCTGCTTTTCCCCCACGTGTCAGGCAACCTGAGCGCCATTTGGCAGTTGACGATCACTAATAATAAAGGCAGCTAGCACTTACTGAGGACTTACTAAGTTCTGAGTGTTCTGCATTTATTTTTTTTTTTTTTTTTTTTTTTTTTTTTTTTTTTTTAGTTCTTTTAGCTCTTGTCTCCGTGTTGGGTGTGGAACGCGTAGGCCTCGTACTCGG